>NC_091836.1:76749266-77064854 GCF_037783145.1 Equus przewalskii
TTTCTGTCTCTTGCAGGAAATGAAAGTTTGGTATTCTTTTTTCCTATCATATCGATTATATTTTTCAATATATTTTCAATGTAACTGACAAGTAAAATACCTTTCATAGTGCCCTCACTGATTGATTTTTTCCCCCTTCATTAAATCCTTTTGTTCCTTTCAATGAGAATTTGGAAGGGAAGAGAATTTGAAAATAGAAGTTAAACTAATATGTTCGTGATGCCACCCTGAGCAAAAATTCTGTTTTGTATATTCTGAAACAGTCGGTGCGTAAATGTTCATTTTGTTATAACTTTACTGGGAATGTACCATACTCCTCAGCTATTTAGAAAACTTGTGCTGTTATCTTTTCAATTTCAGCCTCTCCCCTTCTATGTACTGGCTTTTCCTCATCACCATTTAAACGTGCTCAGGTGTCTAAAAAAATTCTATTGATCACCAACCCTCTCCAGCTATCACTCTGTGACTCCCCTTCACAGCCAAATTTGTCTCTGTTTTCTTATCCTAAGTCTTGTGGGGTTTTTCCCTGAATGATAAGATAGGAAATCGACCTGTTGAGTTCTTTAAAAAATTGTTATATTTTAATTGAGAGTACACCAAAATTATGGATAAATTTAGTGTGAATTGATATTTTTTAAATACTGAGTTTTCTCATCCAAGAATACAGTTTGCTTTTCTATTTAATAAAGTTTCTCTCATAGCATTACATAAAATTGAGTCATTTCTTTATATAGATTTTGTTAGGTTTATTCCAAAATATCTAACAATTTTCCTTCCTGCAGTGAATGCTTTTCCTTTTCGGTCTTTTCTTATCATTATTGTTGGTTGGTATAGGAGGCTGTTGATCTGTGTAGACTTCTCTCTTACAGGGCCAACTTACTCAGTACTCATAACTTCTAATAGTTTTTCAGTTGATTCTATTGTATGTTTGAAGGAGACAGTGATATAGTTTGCAGAAGAGACTTTTGTCTCTTTCTCCTAATATTTGTATCTCTTTGTATTTTTCTTGTCTTACTGAAATGGACACAACTCTCAGTAAAATGTTTGCTAGTAGCAGTGACAATGAGAAACTTCATGAACTTTATTGTGGTTGCTTAGTGGGATTGCTTCTAATATTTAATATGAGGCATGGGATTTGCTGTGTGGTTTGTTAAAGGAGTTTTACTTTGTTCCTAGTTTGCTAAAAGTAGCGGAGTTGTGGCTTGTTTGTTTTAACCAAGAATGGTTGCTTAACATTAACAGCTGCTTATAGGATATCTATCAATCAGGTCATTTGTTTTTCTTTAAACTGACAATGTAGCAGTATCTTCAGATGAACCCTACATAGTCATTGATGTGTTATTTTTTAATGCACTGCTGGATTCAGTTTTCTAATATTGATTTATAATTTTTTTCATGTATATTCATAAATGAGTCTAGTCTATAGTTTGTTTTTCTTTTCTAGCTTAGGTATCAGTGTTAGGTTACCCTGGTATAATGCTGCTACTCTACTGTAAGTCTGTGCATTACTTGTAGATAATATGATGATTTCTATACAATACTCCAAAGAATCAATAGACAAACTATTAGAACTAATAACCTAGTTAAGTAAGATTGCTGGATATCAACTTACAAATAATAATTCGTCTGTGGCAATCTTCTCTAAAAACAATCCTTTAATTTTGATGTACTCAAAGACATCAATGATTTTTGTCTGATTAAGAAAGTATTTTCCACTGTACAGTTTCAAAGATATTCTCCTACATTTGCTTCTATTAAAAAACAAAATATATGATATAATAAAAAAATAAATATGAGATTTTTTTTTCTTTGAGGAAGATTAGCCCTGAGCTAACATCTGCCGCCAATCCTCCTCTTTTTGCTGAGGAAGACTGGCCCTGACCTAACATCCGTGCCCATCTTCCTCCACTTTATATGTGGGATGCCTGCCACAGCATGGCTTGCCAAGCAGTGCATAGGTCCGCACCTGGGATCTGAACTGGCAAACCCCAGGCCGCTGAAGCAGAATGTGCGAACTTAACCACTGCACCACCGGACCAGCCCCAAATATGAGCTATTTAAGACCCACAACTAGCTAAGAAATTTTTGAAAAAGAACAAAAGGGGAGACTCACCCTACCAGAATGTAGTTGCTACATAGCCAAGCAAGTTGGAAATGGCACAAGAACAATGGAACAGAGTAGAAAGCCCAGAAGTAGGTTTAGGTTTGTGTACATAACTTCATATATGGTAGGGGTAGCAGTGCAGTAGGTGTTGTCAGGGAAACTGGTTCATTCTATGGAAAGAAATAGTTAGATCACTACCTTATATCATAAACAGATAAATTTAAGACCAGATAAATTAAGACTATCATGTAAATAGTAAAATTATAAAACTAGTGGACAACGGATTAATATCTATAATATATGTAAAATTCAATATAAATCAAACTAAATAGAAAAATGGGCAAAGGAAAGCAATTTACAGAAGGGAAAGGCTAAATGGATAGCATGTGAAGAGATGTTTGATTTCTCTAGTAATAAGAGAAATGAAAAGTAAAACCACGAGATGCCACCTCATACACATCAAACTAACAAAAATTAGAATCTGAATGTGAGAGGAGGGGAACTTTTATGCTGTGTTGGGAGGAATATAAGAGAGAAGAGAAATGTGGCAGCATTTGTGGAAATTAAAAAGGCTTATACAATATGATCGAACAATTTTGATCCTGGGAATAAACTAAAGAAACCTTGCCATGGGTCTGATAAGGAGATTTGTATAACAATATACATCACTGCATTTAGGGATGGAGGGATGGAATTGGAGCCCGTTGTCATATCTGGAATCTAGTGATTGCCTTTAAATACACTTCCTTCAAAAGCTCGATTCCTACCTCTTGCTCTGAAAACAATCTACCACCTTATCACACTTCATCTTTCTAGACCCTGTTGATTCTTCATTCTTACTGCAACCAGCAACTCATTTGGAACCTACCGTTTTTTCATAAAACGTTATTTCCTTCGTGTCCTCATTTCCTTCCTTATTCATCTTATATTCCATGGTCCAACAATTAATCACTCCCTTAATTCCCTTGTCCCTCTCTTCCTCTGACATTCTCATGTGGCAAAACCCCAACTCTGTTAGATCCAGCTTTCCTCACACTCTACAACTGCACCAAGGGAGCTGAATATGGCTGGAGGAAAATCTCAAAACCTGCTTGCTAGTGTCACTTTAAGTTTATGGTCAAGTAGAGTCTTAGTCCTGCCAGCATGCAGACAATGATATATCACCAATCTATTCATCTTCTCAGTCTTCTAAATAACTCCTTCACATCTTCTCCCTCCTCACACCACCAGCGTATGTCCTCTTTCTTTCTCACGACTGTTGATCTTGCTTCCTATTTCACTGAGAAAATAGCAGCTCCGTGAGGGCAGGGACTTGACTTTGTCTAGTATCTTCTTTGGATCTGGAACAACATCTGGCACATAGTAGGCACTCAATGAATGAATATATGTTAAATAAATGAGTGATGGGTGCATATGATGGAATATTGTGTAGCAGTCAGAATCAACAATTGTGTTGTACACAGAGCAACATGGATAGTTAATTAGAACAATGCTTGAAAAAATAAGGAAGAGTGAGATCAACAATAAAATATCCTTTAGTAAATTTAAAGCACATATTATAAAACAACACTAGAGTATATATAAGGTATTTCTGTTTTTCATGAATATGTACATGTTCAAGACCTTATGGAATACGTTTGACTGGGTGCCCATAAGAGAAAATGGAATAGGAGGATGGATAGCAAATTAAGAGAAGAACAACAGAATAAACCATAACAAGGGAAGGGCCTTGCACAAAGTGATCTGTGGAGCATGATCAACTCAATTCCCTGTAACCTGGCTTTAATTTTTTTATATTTAAAAAAGGAAATAACCAAACAAATGATCTGTCGAGGAAGAGCAATTAGTGGCAGCTCGTGTGGTCTGGCACTTCAGAATAAAGTCCTCTTTATCCTAGTATGTAAGGATTCTCCAGCAGAAAGCCCAGAGTCCTGCCTGCTCACTCTCAAGTAGATATCTTAAATTCCAGTGTCAATAGGAACCAGATAAGTCACCCATATACACATTGTAAAATGGGCTACAAGCAGAATAGCCACCAACTCTAGGCCACCCGGCATTTGTGCATGTGGGCCTAGTGTTGCTAGATAGTCTCTATTTTTCAAAATAAGCCAGAAATACAATTTTTACGTGAAATCTCCCAATTTTAAATTATTTACAATCTAATTTATAAAATTAAAATCACTGTGTGGGCCCTGCTTTGGCTCATGGGCCAATGGTTTAATACATCTGAACAGATGTGAAGCCTGCCAGTGCTAAATACCACCCACATATACAAAGCTTCTAGTCAGTCTTATTCCCTTATTAGTAAATATGAATGGACAGCTATGAATCATCAGATGTTTAAGGAATGCCTGCAGCATGACTAAGGTAGACATACTGAAAACTGATTCCTTGGGAAACAGAGATAATTCTGGAAACAGAAGACAAATTTAACTGTATCACACATAGTAATCTCCTTTCCAAGTCCAATAACTATTTTTGAGTCCCTACAGTACTGTAAGTTCTAGAAGGTCAGAAATTAGTGTCCTTGTTGGCTTGCTGGGCTTATGGGAAATCAGGTACCTATTCTAGAATGTAATCCATATTGCAAAATCCCACTGTGTTGATGGACTGGTCACCTTTGACTCTTTCTCCACACTGTCTGCAGTATAAGATAAATGTCACCACACCACCACAGAGTGCTAGGTGGCTGACAGAATGATGACAAGTTGAATTCTTGGGAGAAACGCCACCGTGTCGGTGCTGTGCGTTGTTCTTGAGGAGACGCATCAGGCTCCACAGGCCTAAGACAGGATTTGATGACAGGACGCTTCCTTTGTTGCTTTTGCATGATGTTATCCTAGGATATTTTTAGAACTATGTAAAAAGAAAGTGTCAATTCCTTCATATCTTCTCCTAGTTTTTTTCTAGAGTAATAAGACAGAATAAGGCCAGAAGCAAATATTTTATTATAATAAGCTGTGCCCTTTTAAGGAATAATTAGAGCAAATCACAGACTTCTTAGTTTGAGCTCCAGTCTTACCAGGGATTTGTGCTGTAAGATTGATGAATTCTGAGCTTTTAAAGGAAAAGTTGAACAGAAGAATTTGTTTGAATATCTTGGTCATTTATTCCTTAAGTAAAATTCTGTGCCTTTAAGGATTCTTTTAGTGACTGAGGTCTACATTTCTCCATTCAAAACTTTGCCACACACTATAGAGTTCTTGTGGGGTTTTTTGTTTGTTTAAAATATGCTAAGCAACTACCAAAGCACAAGGCTGGGATGGGGTGGGGGAGGGATACAAAGATAAATCAGATGTAAGCTCTGCCCTCAAGACGCTCATGCTCACCATGCCAAAAAAATCACTGGTCATTTGCATTAGACCCAAAGAGAATGCTATATTATGCTTTTCCAGAAATAGAATAATATATTGGTTAAAATTGCAGGCTCTGAAGTCAGACGGCCTGAATTCAAATCAGCTTCACAGTTTAATAACCATGTGACCTTGGATAAATTACTGAACCTTTCTGTCTCTGTTTTCTCATCTGTAAAGTTGTAGTAAGAAATAGTACCTGCCACGTGGATTGTTGTGAAGATTTAATGCAATACTCTTTGTAAGGGTTGAGGAGCTGCTTCTGTATTCTCAAATTTTATGAAAATTTGGAGATTTAACTCTTATAATCACCTATTGAAACAGATTTTATTATGCCCGTTTGATAATAAGAAAACCAAGGTTTAAGAAGATTGAGTAACTTTTTAATGAATCCACAAGTAGTACCAGAGCTAGGTCTGAACCCCTACTCAATTTTCATATTGCAAATAGGGTTCTAGAATTTCTGAGGGAGTGTCATTTTCAGATATTCTGTGTCATTATGACACTGTATCCCATTTTTGGGTCTGTAAACTATAATCCCCATAATCCTCACTGCCTCTTTATGAATGACTATGATTTTCAAGGCTCAAGTCCAAGAAAGTGATTAAAGAAGGGGAATTTGAGAAAAAGAGCAATGCCTTGCTCTTTCAGGGAAAGTTCTGGGGTTTTGGAGGACCATTCTTGTATCTTCCTTTCAGACCACAGGCCTGGTCTTGCGCAGTGATGCCAGTTGGTGTGATTTAAGGAAAACCTCCCTGCACCAAACTTCTTTACTGAGAGATTGAATGAACAGACACCCAGAGAGACATGAACTGGCTCTCAGAAACTAACACCCTTGTGTGGCTTGATTTAATCAGCTTACTTTCCTAAAGCAAAATTGAGCCCAACGGAAAGAGAAAATAGAAATTTTGTTGGGATAAGAATAAAAGGAAGACCATGGCATTACTGATTGTGGGCATAAAAGTAACTGACACTTTTATGAAAAGTATCCCTTTTTTAGAAAGGAGGAGAGAACATAGGTTGAAAGAGGCAGTAACAGGGAAATAAAAGACAGAGATTGAGGGAGAGTGTAGGGGGAAGTATGTACGTACAGGTAGAGATACGACAGAAGGCACAGAGTATTCTAATCCCCTGCTATTCAAAGTGTGATCCTTGGATCAGCTGTAACACATCATCTGGGAGCTTGTTAGAAAAGCAGCATCTCAGACTCCATCCACAATTAGAAACTGCATTTTATCAAAATCCGCGAATGACTTGAATACACGTTAGCCTTTTGGAAGGGGGGCATCAAAGGTACAAGGTAGGGTGATGAAAGAAACATGCAGGTGGGTAGTGGAAAGCAGCAGCCTAACGAATGAGATGGAGATGCATATATGGATCCAAAAATCTTCCAGGGGAGAAGTGGCCATAGAGTATTTTGTGAGCACTTGAGCCGATGGTGAAGTATATATTAGTCTCCACTCTGGCTTTCAGAGCCTTAGTGATATGAGACAAAGCCTGAAAGTTTCTTAAGGAATAAAGTTATTGGAGATTCCTAAAAGATTCCAATATTATTAGGCATTGGTTTTAATTTTCAGCTTTTGGTGCTGAACATAGATTTTCGTTCCCTTTTTGATTGTTCGGTTATTTTAGTTAAGGAGGCTGTATTATAGGGAGCTATCCAGAAGTAATTTAAAGCGAAAAGTCATTCCCATCAGCTTGGCTTCTGAGCATTCTTGCTTCTCAGCCTCATTCTCAAAACATTCCTTCAAAGGCCCTTTAGCAAGTCTTACTTCTGAACATCCCTTGGATATTTTTGTTTCCAGGCTCTGTCATTGGCCATCTCTTCCCCCTTTTCACAGAACAAACTTCTCTAGGTTGTGTCATCTATTATCGTGGATTCCTCTATTGCCAACAGACTGATGACTTTCAAGGGATTCATCTTCGGTCTGGTTTGATCTTCAGCACCTCAGACTTACTGCTCACTATCTTACTGGATATCCAGTAGTCAACTCAGACTCAACAGATCACAAACTGAATTCATCATCTTCTCCCTAAAACACTTTCTCTTTGCTCTATTCTCAGTGGATGTCACTGCCATGAACCCACTCCCCCGCGTGAGGATCATAGATGTCTTTCTACATTCCGAGTTTTTCCACACTCGCTACCTTTAATCACCAGTAAATATGTTGATTTTATTTCCTTAATATTTCTCACATCCACCTTCCTATAGTATTGCAAGTCTCTTAACTGTCTCCCGTCTTCAGTCTAGCCTCATTAAATTGTAATCTCAATCCTGCAGACAGAGTGACGTTTCTAAAATGTTAAGGATATCTTAGTTCTCCCATGTTAAAACTAGACAGAGCTCCCCACTCCCTTTGAATAATTTTTAAACTTCTTTGTAGATCATGTAAAAAACCTGTATCCTGCTTGCCTGTACAGCTTTATATCTCACTGCAGCTATATCTGTAGACGTTGTCTTCTTACAATTTCCTGAATAGAAAAATCTATTTGTTGCCTCCCTACCTTTGCTCATGCTATTCACTCTACCTGCTCCCTCCCCTTCTCCCCTCGCTGCAAGGTACAAGTTCAGAGGCCTGATCAGTGGTCATCTTACACATAGAATGAACAGAGGGTTGTTAGGTTGGACTTGGAGGTATCAGTTAGATGATGTTTGTTAGCAAACATCATAGTATTTTTTTAGTCAAGAATCAGCAATAGAGTATAAAACCTAGTGGATAAAAGTTTGAGAGATACGATAGTGATGTAATCTCAAAGGATCTCTCCACAAGATACCTATTAATTACAAAGGGAAAACTGTAACCTGATAGTGAGGAAATTTGATACGCACCGCCTAATCCAGTGGTGAAAGTTAACATCACTAGGAATGTTACAAATCAACATTGTGTTCTTGATGATATACCCTGAGAAGAACACAGCATCACTTCTGTGACACTCCTGCCAAAGATGTAAAACTTGAATCTAATATTGAGGAAACACGAGTAAAATCAAATTGAGGAGCATTCTACAAAATAACTGTCCTGTACTCTTCAAAAATGTCAAGATCATGAACCAAGAACGACTGAAGAACTGTTCCAGACTGAAAAGAAGATAAAAGTAAACGACAATGAACTTTAACACTTAGTCCCCAGATGGCTCTTGAACCAGAAGATCCTTGTACTTTCCTTTGCTATAAAATACATTATTGGGACAATTTGTGAAATTTGAATGGGGTTTGTGAATTGTATTGTCTCAATGTTAATTTTCTCAATTTTGTGTTTATATAGGAGGGTGTTGTTTTCTTTAGGAAATATCAGTAATAGGTCATCATGCCTGAAATTTATTGTCAACTAATTTGGAGAAAAAATGTGTTCATGTGCACACACATACACATACATGTATAGAGACACACATACACACACATACGTATATAGACAGAGAGAATGATAAAATATGTCAAATGTTAAGCCTGGCTGAAAGACATGCTGGAGTTCTTTTTACTGTTATTGCAACCTTTCTGTAACTTTGGAATTATTAAAAAATAAAAAAGTTTTTAAAAAATCGCTATTTCTCTGACACTTTCTTTACTTCAATTTTCTTTCCTGACTTCATCCCCCTTCTAATGATCCCCAAAGGCATATGGAAGCAAATTAGTAAAATATAAAAGTAAATTCATTAAATGAAGAATTAGTAAAATATGATGGTTAAGCTTCTGGGTTCTTGATCAGACTGCCTGCGTTCAAAATCCCGTCCCATGTGTGGTTTTGAGGCAAGCCACTTACCCTCTCCAGGCCTATTTTCTCATCTGTAGAATAAGAGTGATAAGAGTGCCCACTTCATGACAGTTTGGAGAGGATTAAATCACTTAGCACATATAAAATACTTAGCATAGTGTCCGGCACATGGTAAATACCTAAATTGATGTGTATTCAATTTTTTTCCAAAGGATTTGTTCAGAGAAATTACTGCAGAAGAATAGCTATTTTATGTGTCATTTTGTTTACTGAGATCCATATAGAGGCCTGTATGTATGACAGTCCTAAGGAACCTCCCATATCTACACAATAGTGAATTAATTCATGATCTCCAAGCCATGAAAATGCAAGCTGTTTTGTATCTCAGGCTGAGGAATCACTGCATGTGAGGTTTTTGATTAATTATAATAATGAATGGGTTTTCTTGTCAATATAACCTAAAAACCATGGCCGCCACTGCCCAGTATCAGAATAAGGAGGATGCAGGGAAGGGTGAGGCAGTCAGTTTTACTGAGAGAGTCAGAAGAACAGAACAAACTCAGTGCTGCAGGCAATGCCTGACAATGATTCCAGGGCTATTTAGAAGCTTATTTTAAGAAATATTGGATTTTATCAGGTCAGTCAGTGAAGCAGAAAAAGCTCAGCTTGCCTGTGATGCTTCTGGAATACGAGACATGTATCTGCACTAGAGCAAAGAGGAGCAGTGTAGGAAAGTAGGTATAAGAAAAAACAACTGGATGGGGGAAATACAATTAAAATCTCATTCTCCTACCTCTCAGGCTGAAAGGAAGTCCTGCCCAAGTGATGCTCAACGTAGATTGCCTTTGAAGGATATTTTGGTGGTTAGAGCACAGGTTTTAGAGCCAAGCAAGTCTGCAGATGAATCTTGACTGTCGCTTGATAACCAACCATGTGATCTTGAATACGTTATTTAACCTCTCTAAGCCTTAGATACTGCAAATATAAAATGGGGAGAATATTACTTCCCTCACAGTGTTACATGAGCATCAAATGAGGTATTAGAATGTCTGTCACATAATGTGTTCGGTAAACACAATTTTTCTTATTCTGATAGGAAGCATAAAGCAATGAAAAATAACAAAATTTGAAAGAAAAAGTTTCTACTCATCTTTGAAGATGAAGTTAATATTTCAGTTTTTTTATTTTTTTAACTTTTTATTTTAAGATAATTATAGATCCATATGCAATTACAAGAAATAATACAGCGAGATCCCAGTTTAGAGTGCGTTTAAGCAGTTTATTCATGTTAGAGTATTCTTTCCTTAACCTCTGGCAACCAGGAGTCAGTTCTCCACTTCTATAATTTTGTAATGTTAAAAATGTTATATAAATGGGATCATACAATATGTATACTTTGGGATTAGCTTTTTTTATGCAATGAAATTCTCTGGAGATTCATTCAAGTTTTTGTGTATATCAATAGTTTGTTATTTTTTACTTCTGAGTAGTATTCCAAGGTATGGACGTACCAAAGTTTGCTTAACCATTCACCCATTGAAGGACTTTGGGGTTGTTTTAGCTATGATGAATATAGCAGATGTAAATGTTTGTTCGCAGGTTTTTGTGAACCTAAATGTTCATTTTTCTGGGATAAATGCCCACAAGTGCAATTTCTAGATTATATGGTAGTTACATGTTAATTTTAAAAAGCATTGCCAAATTGTTTTCAATAGGGGCTGTACCATTTTACATTCACACCAGCAATGTATGAGTAGTTCAATTTCTTGGCAACTTTGGTGTCACTATTTTTAATTTTAGATATTCTCATAGGTGTGTAATGACATCTCATCTGTCATTTTAATTTGTGTTTCCCAAATGGCTAATAATGTTGAAGATGTTCTCATGTGCTTATTTTCCATCTGTACATCCTCTTAGGTGAAATGTCTCATCATCCCCTTTTTCCATTTTCTAACTGGGTTGTTGATTTGATTACTGGTGAGTTTTGAGAATTCTTTGTATATTCTAGATACTAGTCCTTTGTCAGATATGTGGTTTGCAAATATTTTCTTCCACTCTGTAGCTTACCTTTTCATCCTCTTAGTCTTTCATAGAGAAAATTTTTTAATTTTGATGAAGTCCAACTTACAATTTTTCCTTTTGTGGATCATGGTGACACATCTAAGAAATCTTGGCTTAGCCGTGGTTTCCTAAGATTTTCTTTCAGTTTTTTCCTAAAATATTACAGTTTAACATTTTACATTTAAGTCTATGATCCATTTTGAGTTAATTAGTATAAGGCATGAAGCTTAAGTCAAGATTTTTGCCTATGGATGTCCAATTGCCCCAGCACCATTTGTTGAAAAGGCTCCCTTTCCTCCACTGAATTACCTTTATTACCTTTGAAACTTTGTCAACAGTCTGTCAGGCATATTTGTTTTGGTCAATTTCTGGGTTCTCTCTTGTGTTCCATTGCTCTATTTGTCCATCCCTCTACCAATACCGCACAGTCTTGATTACTGTGTTTCTGTAGTGTCTTGAAATCAGGTAGACTGCTTCCTTCTAATTCAAAATTGTCAATTCAACAATTTTCGAAATTGTTTTAGCTGTTATAGTTCCTTTGCCTTTATATATAAGTTTTAGAATAGTCTCATCTCATGTATATCTACAGAAGTCTTGCTGGGTATTTGGTAGGAGTTATATTAAACCTGCATATCAGTTTGGGAGAATTGACATCATTACTGTAGAGTCTTCCAATCCATGAACCCAGTATGTCTGTCTATTTATTTTGATCTTTGATTTCTTTCATCATCATTTTGTAGTTTTCAGCATAAAAGTACTGTACATGTTTTGTTAGATTTATACTTGTGTGTCATTTTTTGAGTGATGTATATGATATTTTATTTTTAATTTAATTGCCCAGGTAATCATTGCTGTTGCAATAATATTTGTATGTTTATCTTGTCCCATTATCTTGCTGAACTTACTTAGTACTTCTAGGAGTTTTGGAGATTCCCTGATACTTTCTAACTAGACAATCATATCATCTGCATATAAAGACAGTTTTATTGCTTCCTTTTATATCTGTATGCCTTCTGTTTCTTTTTCTTGCCTTATTGCACTGGCTAGAACATCCAGCACTATGTTGAATGTGAGTAGTCAATGGCTTATCCCCAGTCTGAGGAGGAAAAGCATTCAGTCTTTCTCCATTGTGTAATGTTATCATGTACTTTTGTAGACGCTCTATCAAGTTGAGGATGTTCTCCTCTGTTCCTATGTTTCTGAGAGTTTTTACCATGAATGGGTGATGAATTTTGTTAAATGTTTTTTTTTTTGTATTGATCATTATGTTCATGTGATTTTTCTTCTTTAGTCTGTTAATGTGGTGGGTTACATTGATTGATTTTTGAGTATTGAATCAGCCTTGCATCTCTGGAATAATCTCAACTTGGTCATGGGGTACATGATTCTTTTTATAGATTTCTGAATCATATTTGCTAATACTTTGCTAAGGATTTTTTTTCATCTATATTCATAAGGGATATTGGTCTTTAGTTTTATTTTTTAATATACTGTCTTTGTTATGTTTTGGCATCAGGGCAATATTAGCTTCATAAAATAAATTGGGGATGTGATCCCTCATCTTCTGTTTTCTGGAAGAAGTTTTGTAGAAGTGATGCTAATTCTTTAAATATTTGGTAGAATTCTCTGGTGAAACCCTCTGAGTCTGGAGATTTCTCTTTTGAGAGTTTTAAAAATTATGACTTCAATTTCCTTAATAGTTATAGAGTTATTTAAATTCTCTCTTTCCTATTAGGTCAGTTGTAGTAGTTTGTGTTTTTTGAGGAACTAGCTCATTTCATCTAAGTTGTCAAATTTATGGGTGCAGAGTTGTTCATATTATTCCCTTATTATCTCTTTTTTGTCTGCAGGGCCTGTTGTGATACTCCTGTTTCATTCCTGATATTGGTAATTTGTGTCTTCTCTCTTTTTCTTTATCATTTCTGCCAATGGTTTGTCAATTTTATTGATCTTTACTTCTTTGTTTCATTGTTTCTATTATTTTTCTGTTTTCAGTTTCACTGCTTTCTGTTCTTATCTTTATTATTTCTTTCCTTCTTGCTTTGGGCTTATTTTGCTATTCTTTTTCTAAGTTCTTGAGATGGCAGCTTAGATTATTGATTTGAGACTTTTCCTCTTTTCTGATGTATAAATCACCGATGATATATTCATGAATATTGTATTATCCATATTTTTGCTTGCCATCCTCTTTCTTCCTTCTTAATGTTCCTCTGTTATTGTTTCCTTTCTATTTAGAGAACTTGTTTTAGTCATTGTTTTAGGGTAGACTTGTTGGCAACAAATTCTTCATTTTCCTTCATCTGAGAATATTTTGGTTTCCTCTTCATTCCTAAAGGATATTTTCACTGGGTAGGATATTTTCTGGGCTGACAGTTCTTTTAGCACTTGAGAAATATTGTGCTATTCCTTCTGGCCTCAGTGGTTTCTGATGAGAGATCTACTGTCATTCAAATTTGTTTTCCCCTACAGGTAAGGTGTCATTTTTCTCTGGCTGCTTTCAAGATTTTCCTTTTATTTTTAGTTTTCAGATGTTTAATTAGTTTAAGTTTAAGTTTAAAATGAGTTTAAATTAGTAAAGTTAGATAAACTTTGGGTTTATCCTGTTTGGGATTTGCTCAGCTTCTTAAATCTGTAGATTAATGTTTCTTGCCAAATTTGGGAAGACGTCATTCCAGTTACTTCTTTGAGTACTTTTTCAGTCCTTCCCTCTTTATCCTCTCGTCCCAGGACTCTGGATGTTTTTTTATTTGTTTGTTTATATTGTCTTGTTTTTACTCTATTTTTTTCTCCATTTCTCTAGTTAGGTAATTTCTGTTTTTCTTTTTTCGAGTTCACTGATTCTTTCCTGTCTTCTCCAGCAGGGAGGGAGAGAGGCAACTTGTTAGGGCCAGGTTGGGGTAGAAGTCCAGGTTCTCCACAAAATTGTTGCATAACAATTCTCCATAAATTGTTGATTTAATGCTGAATCACTCAGAGAAAAGTCTGACATCCATTTGGGAATTTAGCTGTCTGTCCAGGCAGATCCCTTCAGGGGGAATTTCCCTGACAAATTCATGACAGGCCTGAATGTGGCTCTTGGGTCATTGGCTTGAAAACATGATGGTCCGCATGATGAGAATGAAGTCTCTTTCTCAAAGTGGGCTCACATTAAATAAGTTCATGGAGGCCAATGACTAAAATCTAGAATGTCAATTAATTAATTTCAAATAATAAGTTAGCCATTAGATAGACTTGAAAATAAATGCTTTCTCTGGAGACAGATGAACACGGAAAATTTAATTATAACTAGAAGGCTGCTTAGCCTGTAACTAGAAAAAGAGCAGTGAGCTAGGGATTTTAATGACTGATGTCATAGAGTTTTGAAAATTGCTGAGGACATCTCCACCACAGGGTCATACCTGCCACACCACCTGGTTGGTCATCATACTTGACCAGGACACCCTCTTTTCTAACCATGAAATAAAATACTACCAATGACTGACTTTCCCTTTTCTAAACTTCCTTTACTGACTAAATGTCTTAAAGATTGTAATTTTCTTACCCTAAATGTGTTAGTACTTTTAATATAGCTTTGTTTGAGTCTTGGCCAAAGCTCATTCTGACTCTGTTTTGTGACTAACATCTCTCTAATTCGAACCATCATTTAAAAAAATTGTTTAAAATTCAATGTGCATCCTTCTTCCAAAGTCCTTAAAGGGAATCTTGTTGTTGTCCCTATGAATGACCTACTAAAATTAGAAACATTATTTGACAACAAAGACTAAGTGATAGTTGGTCCTTTTCTTTTCCCAGAAAAAGCTGCTGCTTCTTAAGGGAGTAAAAGCTGACAAGTGTATGTCTCTTCTATAACATCAATTTTAGGAAATAGAAAGAAAGAGAAGTCAGAGATCTTAGAAGGTGAAATAGAGTGAGTTTGGTTCCATGTCTGTATCTTTGGTTTTAGGGACTTTAGGCAAGTGTGTTTGGAGGTGGCAGAAGTTGGACTGTGAAGTATAACCTCCCCCTCCCCATATGGACATTCTCCCTCAGGTACTGTCTTTGGAGCATTATGGATTGCCTTTAGCGAAGCTGGAAGATTTCCTTTAGCATGTGCTAGATGAATTGGTTCCTCTGGTCAGATAGTTATCATGCTTAGTTATAATACAACAAATTGATTTCTTATCATCTCTCTAATAATTTAGTTCAAATTCATTTCCATTTAGGGAGAGAATTCAAACTTTCTCACATTTAGGGATGAAATTCAAGTTCTCTTGTTTATTGTTCAGTAACACCTTGTTGAGATGATGATTAATCTGATAACCATATATCAGGTTCTGTCACAAAAAATAAGACTTTTGAGTAAAATTTGAAAATTACCTCAATGTGATACTTCATTGCACATAGGAAAACTGCTGATTTTAGGATCAAATTCAAACTTCCTAGTTTAATCTACAAGACTGTATGATATAGCACTTGCTTAACTTCCAAGCCTCATCTCTCCCAGTTCTCTCTGGTCCTAATAGAGTTCCTGATCTTAGGGAGTATGTATCTAGTGTGGAAGATGGGTATTAGTCAAACATTCACACAAATAGAAGAAATACCACAACTGTAACAAATGTTATGAAGGAGAAAAGTGTGTTTCTATAAGAACATAAAATAAGATATCTTTTATATTATCAAGGATGTGAGAGAGATCAAGAAAGTCTTCTCTGAGGAAATAATGATTGGGTTGAGATCTGAAGGAACAGGTGGAGTTAACAAGGCGAAGAGGGGAAGAGGAAATATTGAAGTCAGAAGGAAACAATATATTCAGAAACCTGTAGCAAGAATGCAGACTGTAGCACACAAAAGACCGGTGTGGCTTGAGTAAAGTGAGAGATGTACACGTTCAGTTCAGATGTAACTAGAAAGGTAGGTATGGGATGAATCATGTTAAGGAACTTATTTTTATTATAAGAGCAATGGGAAGCCACTGAAATATTTTAAACAGAAAAGTCACAAGATAAAATATGTTTCAAAGTAACACCTTGGCTGCTTATGGAAAACAGATTGCAAAGGGACAAAAGTGGATTCAGGAAGACCTTTTATCAAACTACTGGAGTAGTCTAAGCAACTGATGACAGTAGCTCCTTTCCGGAGGTCCTGCATAAATGCAATTAGAATTGCTGTTTGCTTTGCTTTCATTGGATGTTGGTATTATTGGAGTACAAATACATGTTTGCTCCATTTCTGAACTTGTAAATATTTGTAACACAACCAATAATTAAACATTGAGGATACCTTACTGCTTTCCATATTTAAAGCTACTTCACCTTTTTCTGAAAATCTGTTAACGTCATTTGAACTCCACTTCGAAGTCTATTCTACTCTTTCTTTGTACCAGTTCTGAGAACTGATGTGGGGAGAAAGAACTGGAGGGGACAGATGTGTGGAGGGGACAGTTCCCTGCTAGGGCAGCAGAGAAAGTCCGTATGATGAGGGATAAAGACTGAATTCACATTTCTCCTGCTGGAAGTATCCATAATCTCCCTAGGCCACAAAATACTTCTTCTAGCAGATGACTGTCTCACAAGAAACTCTGAACTACAGGAAAAGAAATCACAGTTCTTAGAATAAAAGATCCGCCTCCCCCTACCACGTGCCTCCCTAAACCACAGGAAAAGGCAGCTCTGGAAAAGAAACTTGATAGCTGTCCAAGTTCCTAAGCTAGCTTTGTATATTTGTTTCATATCAAAGTTTGTAAAATAATAATTGCCAATTTGATATTTTTAAGTTTCTGATAGTGGTGTTGTCCAGGTGTGGACTCTGTGTGATTTCCTCTTTCTTCATATAGAATATTGATAAACAACAGAGTAATAATTTAAAAATTTGAGTCTGTGTTTGTAATTGTCACAATATTTACCAAAAAAGGTGAATTTCATGTGAACAGCCAGTGACAAAGAAATCCAAGAAAGTGGCACGGCATCTTAACGTTTTAACATCTTACTTTCTTAGACAAAGTATAGTGGTAAAGTATACAATGCAAATGATATATGGAGGTATGTGGGCATGTTTTTGACATTTGGAAGGTGTGGTCACAGAGGTGGGATCCCAGTTTGGGGACTCATTTAGAGAATTAACTCCAGTAATGAACTTATCAAGGACATAACAGAGCCTCAGTTCCAGAAAGAGAATGAAGGATGAGGCAGGTCACAGGTCAGGAACTCAAGAACTCAGTGACTTCGATTTCACCAGAGACCTCAGGGGAAATGCCAGAATCAGGTTATGTAAAATATATATGCTGTGCTTTTCTTCCTGGTTGAACTAAGTTGTAAAGAATTTAACCTCATTAAATAAAGCAAAATCCGGACTTTATATGGTTTATCTCTGGAATAAGAAATGCTAGGAGTGGAGGGGCTGCTTAAAAAAGTGTTGACCCTGTGCCCTGAGTTTCGTTCACTCCTTGGAGGGACGTCCCCCTTCAACTGAACTCACCCCTCTGGGCCTGAGAATCACCAGGCCTTTGTTCTTAGCAGGTCTAAGACAGATTGAAACTTTCAATGACTTTGTTACATGCGAAGGAAAAGCATAGTAAAATAATTAGTAAATAGGTGGAATGTCAAAACATTTCATTTAACAAAATCCAGGGATCTAATCCTATCATATCTAGTTTTTCTGTATTTGTGGAGATTTCTGTATTTGGCCCTAAGTCATTGAAATCTTATTCTGTGTCCCTTCCTTCCTGGTTTTTGGTCAGTCTCTATGTATCAGTTTTAATTCTGACTACCTCCTTCCCACCCCTCAGTGATGAACTCCGTAAAATCTTGTCATTTTTCAGTGCAGACTAAAAGAGAGACTTTGCCTACCTGTTGCATATGCATCTTTTGCATATCTCTTGTCCACTTTTTCAATTCTGGTTTTTAGTCTGAAAAAATGGGCTTATTCCTCATGTCACTGACACCAGGAATGACTTTCAGGTGAGACTTTGACCCAACTCCCTACCTATAGATCTATGCTTTATATTGCAGGCTGAGAAGTTTAACCATCTCATTCAAATGGCAAACCCACTATTCTTGCCCCCGGGATACACACATACAGTAACAGGTGAGTTGTTCCCTCATATAGGGCCCAGCCATAAAAGCAGGGTGGTCATTCCATTTCATGGGAAGTAAAGGGGTTTAATAAGAGTTCTTCTATTCTCTTGTTCATGGGGAGGAGGAAGAGTTCCCAGGGAGAATAGAGGAAATACTGCAAATAGTAAATCTGGAAGTATAGGATTCTAATGACCTGAAGAAGAATTAAAGCCTGATCAAGAATTAGGAATGTGGACAAAGGTGCCTAGAGGAGGTAAGTAAAGATGCAAAAGAAACTCTAAACAACTGAAGATACATAATCAAGATGATTCCCATGGAGGGGAAGACAGTTTCTGAGGGAGAAAGCTCAGAATAAGGAATGTGTCCTTGTCAGAAAAAAAATGCTGGCATTTGGTGAGCTATATATTTTACGATGTTCAGAGGACCTGGGTATAACTGAATTGCACACCACACGATAGCTACACCTCCCCATGAAAAATCTGCCTACAAAGAATAATGAAAGATAGGAAGCAAAATATGATTTGTTTCCTGGGCTTGGCCCCTAAGCTCTAACTCTGAGAATTCTTATAAGTTGTGCTGAAGGACAGTTTCAGGAGCCTCTATTTCATGCTCCTTCTTAGAAGCCCAGAGCCTCAAGCTCAGAATTGTCCACATACCAGAACAGAGTGGCCCTAAGGCCACTTACCATTTTGCTGAAGAAATGGAAAAGAGAAGAGAGAGCGCCAATATATGGGCCATTTTTAAATCTACACTCAACTTTTGTCACTATTAAATGTGGCCCAATTAGTGGTGTGGATCCAACTAAGCAAAACAATGTTCCTCCTTAGCAGGAAGAATTAAGAAAAGGCGGGGGTGGTATAAGAGAAGTTTTGGAAATGTCATAATTCTCCTTAAGGTCTTATTCCCAATCTAGCAAAAGGCATAGATAGAAAGCATGTTCTGGTGAATGCTCGTTTTTTATAATCTCACTCTAAACCATGCCATTTCTCTTGATAATACTTTACTTGACTGCTGACCACTTCTTCCTTGCTACCTATACAATTGTTTCTTTGCTTCTGCCTCTTCTATTATTACTATTTTTTTCTCTGCTTGATCTATTGTCTTAATAGTGTTAGATTAAAATCTCCCCCTGTGATAGTGCACTTGTTGATTTTCTCTTGTAGTTTCAATAAGTTTTGTTTTATATGTTTTAAAACTATGTCCTTAAGTACCTACAATTTTAAAATTTTTACATTTTCCCAGTGAATTAAAACTTTAATTAATTAACAACACCAAGTCACAATGAAAATGAAAGATCTATAGGTATGTGCATCAACATGGATCAATCTGAAAGACAATGCTGAGAAAAACATGCCAATTACAGAAGACTACAAACACTTTGATTCCATACACATAAAATTCAAAACCCTGAAAATCTGAACAATGTGTGGTTTAAGGACATATGGTATAGATGGTAAAAATCTATAAGAAAATCCAGGATAGTGGTAACTTATGGGGGGAGGGAAAGGGTCATTATTAAGGAAGAGTATAGAGGGGGCTTCAAATAATGTTTTAATGTTCAAGATAATGTCCTATATATTATGTTGGTTGGTGGATATATATTTATGTTTTATTATGATTATTTAGTCTATGCATATGGTACATATCCTTTTGTATATATTTCAAAATGAGAATGACCACATAATTATATACAAAAAGAGGTTAAATACAATTTCAAGACTGCCCTGAATGGATCCCTAAACCAGGGGGTAGTTTCTTCCCCATTTGAGACTCTGAGACATCTGCTCATAAGGTCGGGCCTATCTGTAAGGCCATGCTCTCAGCTCAGCAAGGCCTTCCAGACCTGGGCCAAGTGTACCAGGGTGACTTTTCATGCCTGCGTTTATGACCGTGTTACAGTCCTTCAGTCTCCTGCTCCAATAGGAACATTCTTCACTAAATTTTCAAACCTGAAAACACCCCCAATTCTCACCCCCATTTACTTCCTATAGCTAGTCTTCTGCTTTAGTTCCTATTCAGACAATCTGTAAAATACCAAGTAAATTGGAATACTCACTTTGTGCTAGGCTTTACATATTCTAATTTACATAAATTTATTTAAACTTTGCAACAGTTCCATGAGGTGAGTACTGTTAGTTTTTCCACTTTACAAATGAAAAAACTGGAGTAAAGAGATTAATTAATTTGCCCCAGATTTTTTAGCTTCAAAGTGGGTCTAAAACCAGACAACTGTGGCTTCAAAGTCTGTGCTCTGAATGACCAAAGTCAGGCTTCGTTTTTGCCAATTCTCTTTCCAGAAGCTGTGGTCTTGTCCCTGAACTTTAATCCAGCCAACTAAACACGACCCTCTTGGGTGCTGGCAGCCTCTCTCCCAGACTAGATTTCTGCCACTATAGAAGCTCCATCACTGCGCCCCACCTCCTGTTGGTTTAGCAGCTCCTTTCATGTTGTCCTTTTGCCCCAAACTCACTATTTCTCAGACACTGTGAATTGTGTACATGGATGTGCTTGACAACTACTGTCAGCCCAGAGTTTCACTCAGTGTCTCTCTGTCCTGTCCGAGTGGGTGAATCTATTGCCAGGTGTGACTTCTTTTCCAACCTGCATTCATCTTCCTATGAGTAAACCACTAGTTTTGCCTATGAATTATAAGCCATTACAGATGTGCAAAATAATAAATAATCTGACAGGAAGTGAGAAAAATACGCTTATGTATGAGGAGGATATGTGCCTGCAAGAAAATGCAGGGACTGAGAGTGGACCCTCTCCTCAGAGCATGTGGGCAAAGCCAGCAGGGGACAGGAACTGAAGTGAAATAGCCATGGATACCCATAGGCCATGGGCAAGATGATAGGAGTAGAGGATTCCTGGCACAATTCCTCCTACATATGAGGTGATTAACACAAAATGTTTGCTTGTAAATAAATGACTGAATGATGCAAACTTTGTGCAAAGCATAAACCTGGCACAGACAAGATATTGTTATGAAAGGGAATAAGAATTAACCAGATATCTGGAGGAAACCTCTGTTTGAAAGCAGAGTCTGGAAGAACCTTGATTCCTCTCTGAAATTTTGTTTTCCAAAAGTAAAGAAAGAACTAGGGAAACCTAGCAACTAAGGGCCTGTGATGGTGAATTTTATGTGTCAACTTGACTGGGCCACAGGTTGCCCAGATATTTGGTCAAACATTATTCTGGGTGCGTCTGTAAAGATGTTTTGGGATGAGATTAACATTTAAATCGATAGACTGAGTAAAGCAGATTGCCCTCCCTGCTGTGGGTGGGCCTCATCCAATCAGTCGAGGGCCTAAATAGAACAAAAAGGCTGACCCTTCCCTGAGTAAGAGCTTGGAGTTTGGTCTTTTCCTTTTCTGATTTGAGCTGAAACATCTGCTCTTCTTGGGTCTCAGCCTGCCAGCTTTTAGCCTGGAACTACACCATCAGCTCTCCTGGGTCTCCAGCTTGCTGACTACAGATCTTGGGACTTCTCAGTCTCCATAATCACATGAGCCACTTCACTGTAATCAGTCTATCTCTGTCTTTATCTCTATCCCTATCTCCATCTCCATCTCTGTCTTTATCCTGTTGGTTCTCTTTCTCTGGAGAATCCTGACAAATACAGGGCCTAATTCTAACCAGTAAGGGGGAGTTTGTTGGTGATATAAAAATTGAGAAAAAATGAAAGAGTAGTATTAGATTTGAAAGTGGTAGATATTCTCAACATAAGAAAAAGACAGTTGTAGTTCTGCAGTGTGAGACTTTAAATGAAAAGTTGGCTTTAAAAGAGTTGGAAAACTCAGATTAAAAAAATACAAAATGTAATAGCAAAGAAGAAAAGGAAGAAGCACGTGAAGATGTTAAGGAGACTGTAGAGGGAGCTGTCTGATCAGCTCAGATATCAAAGGACAACTTAAAGATGAAAGAAGAGTACAGGACCAAAGACTGCTTTGTATGCACTCTTCACTGAGGATTAACCTAATAAACATTTGTATGAATAAAATCAAAATGAAAGTCAGTGATGAGACATTTAAGAATTGTATCCAGAAAAATTACATCCAAGTATGCTAGAAATGCAAAAAATGCTGTGGGCCAAAGAGGTGGAGGGGCTTTATTTTTAGCCACAGGCTATAGAAGAACAGATCCTGTTTTAAAAAAGAACAGATCTTGAGCCAGCCCTGATGGCCTAGTGGTTAAAGTTTGGTGCTCACCACTTTGGCAGCCCGGGTTCATGTCCTGGTCGTGGAACTACACTAACCCCTCTGTCAGTTGCCGTGCTGTGGCGGCAGGTCACATAGAAGTTCTAGAAGGACTTACAACTAGGATATCCAACCATGCGCTGGGACTTTGCACAGGGGAGTGGGGAAGAGGAAGACTGGCAACAGATGTTGGCTCAGGGCAAATCCTTCCCGGCAAAAAAAAGAACAAACCTTGCTCGAAGAGCGTGCTCTAATACTTATCGGGACAACGAGAAAGTAGACGTCTCAGTCCTGATTTGGTTACGTCTTGTCTTTCAAGGTATAATATTAGGCTGAGAAATGTTACCTGAACTCTGGAGAGAAGGAAGAGAGTGCAGAGTGGGGATGGAGCATCAGCAAGCCCCAGCCCATTTCCAGACCCAGGACTTAACATTCCTACCTTCCGAGAGTTTGCAAAGGGGATTCCTGGCATACAGCTCAGTCATTTATCAAATATGTGTCCTGTGCCTGGTACCAGGTCAGACACTTGAAACACAGAGGTGAAGACACCACAAGATAGTCTCCCTGGGAGCTTGAGGGATTCCAGAGAATGCAATAGGTGCTGGAGCTCAGGAAATGTTCTGATTTCCCCAAGGGAAATGAAGGGATTCCTCAAACTACCAGCTTCCTGGTTCTCAGACAATCAGGCTTCAAATCAATTTGATGTACCCTCTGTCAAACATCTGGTGGGCAATATAAGTGGGATTTAGGCTTCTGAACCATGGGCCCTTCTCACTTTGATTCTGCTCCAGCCCTACTCTTTCCTCTCTTGCCATGTTCTCCTGGCTTCTAGTCCTTTAACTTTGTCCCTTGGTTATAATTATGTCCTTTTTCTCTAAATAAAATACCAAATGTGACTTTCATTTATTCAACAAATATTGATTGAATGTCTCTTATGTGCCACACTCTGTTCTAGGTGCTGGGAATATACCAGTGAGTAAAACAAACTCCCTGTCCTGATGGAACTTGCCTTCTGGTACTGATTTTGGTGGAGACAAAATATAAACAAATATACAGAGATATCTATATGTATATAAGGGACAAGGAGTACTGCGGGTTACTATTTTATGTAGTGTGATCAGGGACGTCTTCTCAAAGTGACACTTGAACAGAGATTGGAAGGAATTTAGAGTGAGAGCCCTGCTTGTGTCTGGTGAGAAGAACATCCCAGTTGAGGGAAATGCTAGTGCAAAGGCCAGAACAGAGTGAGTGGAACAAAACTGGTAAGAGGTAAGGTCATAGCAGTATGAGGGCAAGAGGAGTATAGGGTAGAGAGCCTTCTCAGCCATGGTCAAGACTTTGGCTTTAACTTGAAATTATAACTCTTAAAGGGTTTTGAGCAAGGAAGTGTCATCATCTGACATGTTTTAAAAGGCTAACTTGGACTGTCATCTAGAATAGACTTGGGGTGGGGGAGATAAAATTAGAAGAGAGAGCAGTTAAGAGTCTATCAGTTACCTAGGGAAGTATTGATGGTGGCTTGGACCACGTTGTGATGGTAGAGGCAGGAAGAAGTGATGTAATTCTGAATATATTTTGAAGGTATAGCTGAAAGGATTTGCTGTTGGATTGGATGTAGGGTATGTGGGTATGTGGAGTATCAGAGATAGAACATTTCTGGCTTGGCCATTGGAACTCTCTAAGACATGGCTTATTCTCACCTTTTGACATTACCCACCTCTAGGCACTTTGCTCACCGACTCTTTATTGCCCCGTTGAGAACCCAGCACCCAGCTCTGGTGTTGGCTTCCCTCGCCAGTGCTCCTACTAGGCTTGTGATACCTCTGGAGGAGAATTAGACAGTATTTTCTTCCCTTAAGTTAAAAAAGAAAAAAAAAATCCAGTTAACTGAAATGGTTTCTGGTGTGTCCTGAAAATATATATCAATCTAAGGAAAAAATGAGATTAACTGTATGAAAATGTAGCATTTTATTTATTTATCTTCTTGATTAGGAATCAATGTTTAGGGACTTAGATGATCATAAAATGAAAATTTGTACATAAATCCTGACCAAGGAGGAGAATGTCCTAGGAAAATGAACCTGTTTCAAGTCAAAAGATAGATGATTCAGAAATCTTTTGCTTCATGTTGTAGTAGTGAATTTAGCCCAGAAACTTCTAAGTGATTCTAGCAGTTGTCTCGTGACTGCAAGAGAAGCTAAGCGTTGATGCCTGTTCTGTTTATCCACAGTTGAAGCGCAGATCGTCTGTTCTACCACTGCTTTCTCCCCTTTTACACTAATTGGAACCCAGGCCACTGTCTTGAGAATACGAGCTAAAGGTGGCCCTGCCGCATCCATGGGTCATACTGAGGGAATCCAGCTTGGTTTTTCTGTTTCTGCTGCTACACAGATGGCTCACCATTCCCACACACAAACAGGGTCTGATTAGCACTCTGGTGCCCTATTTAAGCTTTCTGGCTCCAGAGAGAAGCTATTTTGAAAAGTGAAAAGATTTCACTCTGATAATAGACCAGAGGGCTTACACATGTGAATGGCTCACATAAGATTAAAAGAGCAGACCCAGAATAAATGCAGCCTGCGCCTGATGGAACAATGAGGGTAACTCGCTCTGACTGCAAGGGGCTTTTTGAAGGAAGTTCCCTACTCAGATCATTGATGCCGCTGTGAGCCAATACAATGGCAAATGGGTTTAGGAGGCCAGTGTCTGATCCAACTGCTGTCTTCTCGAGGAACCAATTAGACCACTTCATACTCCTTTGATGTCTTAGGAGTCTTAGGTCCTAATTGGTAGACTCCTCTCTCCAAAATTTGTTTGATCTTTTTCTGACTGTTCCTGAATGGAAACATTTTTCCAGAGTCATTAATTATCTGAAGAAGTAGTTGAGTGGGGAAATTCACACTTTTTCTAATTTATTTTAAACGAAAGATAACGCAGATTGGAACTTTGTTAATTTCAGGCCAATATCCTCTAGAAGCTGCTCTACGAGGAGCCCATGGCTGGACAAGGCCTTTAGGTTCTGTAGATCAGATTTTAAAAGATCAAGACTTTGGGAAGAATAGTTCGCTCAACTATGATAGTACCCGTATGTTAATGTGTTCATTTACCAAGAGAAATTATATGGTCCAAAGATACAAAGTTTATTATAACTTTGATCTCAGTGCATTTTCTGTGCAGGAAAGCCAACCTAGGAAACTAAGTAATTAATTAAACAAATATATTTGACAACATTTATTAAACACATATTATGTGTCAAGATCCTTACGTGGCACTGAGAGTTCAATGATGAAAGAGGATTAAGGCACTGGTCTTGGTGACTATAATCAAGGAGGAGGAAACTGTTGAAACTGCACCCCCGCTCCCCAATCCTATGGATGGTAGGGGGAGTCAATTTTGTAAGCCCTGGTATTTGTCCTAGAAACTTTCAGGTGTCTGTTGGGTCTGTTTTTGACTCAAGCATTTATGTCATAAGTAGAAATGAACTGTAGGGCACCAGGCCATATTTATAGCCACAAAACATCCTAGCATTTTGTATTACCTGAAATAGTCCATGGATGATGTTGTAGCAGAGTCTCTGTGTCTAAGTGGAAGATGCACCTGCTGCTTGAAGTAGGAGGCCTTCCAGGGTACAGGCTGCAGGGTACAGGCTCTTGCTTGTTCCTGCCTGATCATCTGGGTCAGTCACAGAAGGCTGGGGGCAATTTCTTGGGTTAAAGAATCAGGCAGGATGACCTCTGCTGTTCCAGTTTTCAGACTTGTGGGACCTGGCATCTGTTTCATGAATCTGACTACCTGGAAGGTAGAGTTTGGACCTCTTTGGGGAAGCCTTTTGATAGGCATCAGTTGCTCTGAGACTAAATAGTTAGAACTTGCTGTCAAGAGTTGTGTGATCCTTTCAGGAAATATCACCATGCCTCCATAGTGGCCTACTGTCATTAGCTATTACCCACATTAATTTTTTGCCCCTGTCTTGAAATGTGAGGATGAGAAGGTACCAATGGTAGGTAGAAATCCAGGAAGGAAATGTCAGAATATACATCTGTCAGTTTCGGCCATGGTCAAGCAGGAATCCAAGTAGGTCTGATGGCTACGGTGAGAGCCACTGTCCTAGGATCCTTTCAGTGTGTTTCACTGGCAAGTTTGGCATGATTAATTTTGAAGTAGCTTTTTAAATTTTTAAATAAACTTTTAATTTTATTAGTTTTACAGAAAAGTTGCAAAGATACTACAGAAGGTTCCCATATACCTCTCACTCAGTTTTCCCTATGATTATCTTACATTACTATGCTGTACTTCTCACAACTGAGGAACTAACATTTGCAAATTACTATTAATTAAATCCTACACTTCATTTGGATTTTACTCGTTTTTCCCAATGTAAGGTTTTTGAATCATTATTCATACACAGTACTAGTTGGAAGTATCCTATTTAGTGCCATCTTTGTCCAGTTTTGATATCAGTGTTATGGCAGCTTTATAACCTTCTCTAAGCTCTGGAACAGTTTAAAAGGAATTGGAATTATTTACTTACTGGTTTGAAAGAACTGACCTGTGAAATTGGATGGTCTTGGTGCTATTTGGGCGGGGAGTTATACACACTGAGACAATGGCCAAGAGAGTGGCATTAATATCCTAGCCAAGACTTTGGCCCCACACTCCAATGGACTCCCCAGTTGAGGTATACTGGAGCAGCTGGAGAATTCTCCCCTAGGCCAGGTTGACCGGTATGGATGTCCTTATAGAAAGCAGGCTGAAATGCCCACCTAGCCCCTTCCCCTTGAACCCACACAAGAATCTGGGCTTTTATGTCTCTTTGATAAGGAAAGGTCATACCAGAGCCTTGTAGTTGGTGCAAAAATAACAGAACAAAAAACAAAAGAGTCAGAGTTTGATTTTAATGCTGAGAGAGCCTACTCTTAACCCTTTCAGGCTAAGCCCGTCCCTGATTTTGATTCAGTCTAAAGTGAGGCCTGGGATTTTGAATAAGTTCTCAGGTAATGCTCCTGGTCCAGGGACCACACTTTGAGAAACATTGCCTCAACGTAGAGTTTATAGAAAAAAAAACCAGAATAACTACTTCATTATTTCTCTTTATTTCTCAGTTTTCTGAATAATAATTCAGTTCCCTAGCAGGCTCCAGAGGTGACCAGTGGTTTTTATTTTCATAACGTTATGAACTCAAGTATTGTTTCAACATATTTAATGTGTTTCAATGATTTGCAGTTATTAGTTTTCTTTTGGAGCTCAAGTTGTATCATGCTTGGTCCATGGGAGCCTCTTCAAGTTGGCTCCATGTTCTTTCGACATGACCCTTCCAATGGTCCTTGAAAACTTCCTTGGTTTCAGGTACCAAGAGAATGCTGCGGCCTCATCTTATAAAGTCACTCTCCAAACTTGAATTCAGCCATTTCTCCAAAGAGTCTTGGTTCCTTTCAATGTGAATCTGTATTATATTTTTGCTAATTTTTTTCTTTAAAAGCATTTTCTCATCATAAAAAGTGTAAATAATGTAATAGTATAAAGAAGGAGAAAAATAATCCTACAATTTTAAAGCAACTACTGATAACATTCTAATATATTCCTTTCAAGATATTTTGCAATGATATTCTATATAGCTGAAATCACGTTATGTATACAAAGTAATATCTTGCATTGTTCATTTTAAAAAGAACATTCATAACAATTTTCCTGCATCATTAAAAACTTCCGTAAGCATCATTTTAACAGTAGTATCATGTCCTACTATATGGACTTACCATAATTCCCCTAATCATTCTCCAAATATTGGACATTTGGCTTATTCTTGTAAATTATGGTTCAAAGGACAGCTGTGTGCTTAAATCTTTGACCTCATTTTATATTGTTCCCTTAGAACTAATCCAGAAGTAGAATTCATGAATCAGAGGCTGTGAACATATTTAAAGCTCTTGAAACTTATCCCTGGATTGCTATCCAGAAACCATTATACCACACCCTTGCTAGCACTGAGCATTCTCATTATAAAATCTCTGCTAGGGGCTGGCCCTGTGGCCGAGTGGTTAAGTTTGCGCGTTCCACTGCAGACGGCCCAGTGTTTCGTTGGTTCGAATCCTGGGCGCAGACATGGCACCGCTTGTCAAACCACGCTGAGGCAGCGTCCCACATGCCACAACTAGAAGGACCCACAAAGAAGAATATACAACTATGTACTGGGGGGCTTTGGGGAGAAAAAGGAGAAAATAAAATAAAATAAAATCTTTGCTAGTGTGATAGGTGAAAAATTACTGTCATTGTTGTCATTTGAATTTTTGTCCTAAATATATTGACACTTGATCTGTTATGATATTGCAGATATTTCCCCCAGTTTATCATTTGCCTTTCAGTTTTGAAATAGTTTTTGATACATAGAAACCTATACTGATCTACTAATATCTTCTTTTGATACTTCTAATGGATTTATAATGTCTGCATTGATAACAGAAATAAAAGGGGAGTTTATGTCCACTTTATATAAATTAACTATGAAACTGATTTTGCTAGAGCACATATATTCCATAAAGCAAGAAAGAGGAGCAAAAAGGAGACTTGCCAGTGGTCACACATGAGTGGAGCCCCAGCCTCATACTGTAATCTGGGTGTGGCAGAGCCCTTCCTAGCTTTGCTCATCTTTGAGGGGCAACTGAGTCTCCCACGTTTGATGGGGACAATTTTTGTTGAGATGGTCACTGCTGAAAACCAGTTGTAATTTAATAATCCACATGGGCTAAAAGCCTTCAACAGTGTCTCAGCCAGAGCCCTGTGATGGGACTAGGGACAACAAAGCCTTCCCCTGATCACTCTGCCAGAACCTCGCTATTCTCCATCAGAAAAACAGGCAGAACTATAATAATAGAAGGGAGGGATGAGGTCATCTCAGTAGAGGAGCACAGTATGGGAGGAACAAGCTCAGAACTCAGTCTGCTTTATGCCATGAAAGTCATAAATTCATCCTGTGCGCTAATGTGACCCACTAGACATTCCCTCACATTGACTCTAATTTCCCTTTCCCTATGTTAGCTTCCTCCTTTCCTCCTGCAACTCTGTCTCATTCAGGCATTCAGTACCATTCCTGCACCCTCGCTCTTCACTCAGGAGACTCCCTTCACAGCTTAGGATTAGGAGTTTCATCCGTTGCATTTTGCAAACTCCAGTAGTTTCTCAAGATTCTTCTATGTGATCCTTGCAATTTCCTTCTGCTCAACTCAGGGCTAGGTTGGGACTGGTGTGGTGGGGTGAGGCTTACCTTTAATGTCTCCTAAAGAGAAAACTGAAAACTAGATTTTACTTATTTATTTTTTTACTATTTAATCGAATATATAAACACATCCCATCAAGGCGGAATATTATTTTTGTTAAAGACAATATAGTTTGATATATGCCAAGAGAGAAATAATTTGTATCAGCATGACTCCAGGCCTTGCCCATCTTGCAACAATAAATCTCACCATTATTGTGTTAAGGAGCATTTGGCAATCTCTGAGCCTGGCCTTCTTTACAGAAGGAAGCACAGCAGCTCTAAGAGGCCCTTTCCTTGCTTTGCAGGATGGATGCTGCCTGCTCCAATTAATTTGAGAATCAGTTCATCTCACCTCAAAATGGTATGCTCCCCACCTGCCACCAAGATAAATTATGTTCCTGGGAGATTGTCAGTCTCCAAATTTGCTTTGGCTCATCTACTACTTGTAGTTTTTAGAATAAGCTTATACACACACATACACATGTTTTTTTAGGAGAGAAATATAAGTTCAGTTTTGCTTATATAAGTGGTTAGCTTTTTAGGTAGAAAATTTGGCTTTATGGCAGTCTTCTATTTCTACTGTTGGAGGTAGCAATTGGGAAGATTTTCCTCATTGTGAGCAAAACATTTGGATGGTTATTTATTTAAATGTATAACCAGTAGGCCCACCTTGCCGAGAGACTAGATTTAACAGGGCATTTTTCTCTCTTCATGTAGCTAAGCAAAAGCTATGGTCCTGTCCTCGTGGTGTGCTGAGCTCATGGGAGGACGTGAAATGATTTGCACAAGGAGGTATGAAGACACAAAAACCTCCTGGATCCATCTACATGGCGAATAGGGGGTCCAGGACTGCAAATGATTCAAAGGGCCCTAAACAGGAGCTCGCTATGGTGAGTCTGGGCTGTGGCCAAGAGTGTAACATGGGGCCTTGAGTGGGCTTGAATGGCTCTGCTTCAGTCTGTGGTCGAGGTTGGCAAAGCAGCAGGTGCTGCCACCCCAGTAGGGTATGGAATTTGGGGGGAAAAGACTAAGCATGTGTTTTTGAGCTGACCAATTTATAAACTTGGAATCCAAGGATGAGGTGAGGTGCTGCTATGGCACCTCATGAAGGATCTTTATATGAAGGATATTTACAGAGATTATTGCCACAGCTGTAGACAAGTGCCCCTCTGATCTTATGATACCAGTGCTCAAATATTAGGAGAGAGTGGTGAGAACGATGGAGCTTATGGGATGAACGTGCTTCTAGTTTTCCTTCTTCATGTGTTTTTGGAAGCAGGATGGATCTCTTCAAAGTGAGCAAGCCTAGTTTGTGCTCTTCTGCATTTGGGCGTGGTGGGGGATTCAAGGGGGAGAGACTGGACTTCTCACAGCTGCTCTTGGAATTCTGTTTTTCCTTTCCCTATTGCCAAGCTATCATAAATCCCTAACGACTCTACCTCTAAAATCTAAATGACTCCATCTGGTTTTCTTTATTTCTGCTTCTAGTTTGAAATATAGAATACTAGTTTGGGCCACTGGCATTGCTTTTTTGGCTTACTAGCCTCCTAGCTCCTGTTTCAGCTCCCACCCCTGTAGAATCCACTCTCTGCACAGAGTTAACTTTTAAAAATATAAATCAATCGTGCCACTCCCCTGCTAAAATACTCCAATGGCTTAGAATCCTGCTCATAATAAAATCAAATCTCCCACACTGGCCTATGAGGCCCTACAAGGTCTGCCATCCTCTCCAGTCTCTTCCCAAACTATTCTTTCCTTGCCCAGTGCATTCCAACCATATGAGTCTCTGTTTCTGGAACATTCCCACCTTAGGGCATGGGTACCAGCTATTCCCTTTGCCTGCGTTGCGCTTCTGACTCCTTAGCTTCCACAGCACAGCATCAGAGAGCCGTTTCTTGGATGCCCAAGTTAAAATAGCCCCCACTCCCATCACTCTGATATTTTCAAGTTAGCCTTTACCACCACCTAATATTTTCTTAGTTATTTTGATCCACTTGCCTATCTGTCTATCATCTCTCTAATCGAAACTAGCTACTAGCTTATGGTCTAGTTTGAGAGTCAGGGGGAAGAGTGGCAACAGAGGAATAATAATCGGGTGAGTGACTAGCTATGAATTCATTCATTTAGTGTTTCTTCCAGGATTAGACTGCAAATTCCATGGGAGCCCAGATTTTGATTGGATCCTCAGCTCCTGGAACAATGTCTAGTACATAGTAGTCATTCAGTAAACATTTGTTGAATGAATGAAATTACTGAAATAAATAATTGAAAAATAAAGGAGATATACTCACCTTTATTCCCTGAAGGTATGAAGTGCCTCTCACCTGTTACACATAGTTAAAATGTTTTAGTGTCTCCCAGGAGACAAGTAATATGCAAAGTGCTTTCTCAGGGCTTCATTTAATACTTAAAACAATCTTCTGAGTTACGTATTATATTATTTCCATTTTATAGATGGAGAAACTGAGGCTCAGAGAGGTTAAGTAACTGTTAAGTCAAAGCAGAATCTCTGATCATTTGATGCTATCTAGTAATCTGTTCATATGATTTCATCCCAGTAAAGGGGGCTTATTGAAGTTACAACTTTTAAAATAAGATTTTACACATCCTGTGACAATAAATGGTAAAAAGCATCCTTTCTTGCTTCTTTCCTGTTCAAGGGGGAAGTGCTACCTTTTGGTAGAAATAGTTATCAGCCAATGACTAGATTATAAATGATCAAATATGGGAACAGGGCTCTGCCTGCTCCATTATAGATTGTCTTTTCAGTTTGTGGGAAGGGAAGAAATGGAGTGAAATAATCTTATATTAACTAATGAGTAATCTCTTCCTCTCACATAGGAAAAACATTCTGTTCTTCCTTTTTTGGAAAGTCCAGGCCCCTTTTGGAGGCAGAAGTTTGCTTTTCCTAACTCCATGGGGTGCCCAGCTCTCAGGAGCAGCCTGCTTTGGAAGGTGGCCCCACCGCCAGCTTTAAGTAGGCCTGGCATTTGTCTCCTTGTGTCCAACCCACTGGGCTCCATGACAGACAGATGGAGTTGATTCTAAACTGACCTGCTGAGCTTGGGTATGATGCGTTCAGACATGAAATCTTGATTAACGACAAATGTTAATTGAAGCAGTGAATTATTAAAGTGTTTTTCCATGAATGATAAATGCTGTTGTTGGCTGTTTTGCCTCTTATGACATCATAAAACTTTCCAAGAAGTTGTTAGCTTTGCCCATGGAAAATGGAAGGAGGTAGTAGCATTTGCTGGCATTTTTGGTGATCTGCTTCTGCTCTGTGGCCAGGCCTGGCTGGAGATGACACTGCCTTTTCTCCTGGAATCACACATCGCCTCAACCAAACAAACAAATCCTCTTTCTGTTAAATGCAGAACTCTCTCCAAGTGATCTCAGCCAGCCTCCTAGCTTCAGTTCCCACCAATAGTTGATGACTCCTAGTCTTTACCTCAAAGTAGATTTTCCCCTAAGCTCCAGAATTATAAACAAGATTATTATTTGACAACTCCACCTGATCCCCCATGGGATCTCAAACTCATATTCATTCATTTAACAAATATTTATCAAGTACCTCCCTTATGTCCCTAGTGCCACTTTGTTCTAAGCACTGGGGAAACAATAATGAACAAAATAGATACAGGTCTTTGTGAAAGTTACATTCCAGTGGGGAGGGGAGGAGACAGATAAACTAAGGCAGGGACAGGAGAGCAGAGAGTGCTGAGCATTGGAGGTGGTGGTGGCAGTGGTAGGGGTTTCTATAAGGTGCTCAGGGGACACCCCCCTTAGATGACATTTGAGCAGATACTTAGAAGAAGTTCTAGATGGATCTAAGATTTAAACATAAAAAATGAGACTATAAATATTCCAAATCATCTGTCTTTCTTTTCAAACTTTCCCCTTGTCTTGCATTCACAATCTTGCGGAATGTTGCACCCAGTCACTAGAGTCACATTCGTGGGGGTCGTCTTCCTCCTTGGCCTCTATACTTACGGGAGAAAGCATCCTCTCGCTCATCCTGAATTCCTGCCAGCCCCAAGCAGGAACTTACACCTTCACAGAGGCATCAGGTAGGATTATCTACCTCTTGTCCACCTTTCACTGGCTCCTCCCCATAGGAGAAGGAGTGATGCATCAAATAGGGAAGATGGAGAGGGTCTCTCATCTACTGGTCCAGTTTCTCTAGCACTCTCTGGCAACGCTTCTCAAACTTTAATGTTCATAGGAGTCAGCTGGGGACTCTCATTCAAATGCAGTCTCTGATCCAGTTGGTCTTTGCTAGGGCCTGAGATTCTGCATTTCTATTAAACTCTCAGGTAATGCTGGTGCTGCTGGTCTGTGGGCCATACTCTGAGGAACAAAGGTCTACAGGGTATGAGAAGGCTTCAGTCCTTCACACCGAGTACCTTCTCAGCAGCTCCAGCTCTCCTCACATGTGGGGCCCCATATACGGTCTTGAGAGCAAGTGTTAGGAAGCCCATTTTCACTTCAAATCCAAGCCAAATATTGCCATCCAGATTTATCAGAATAAATCCTATATGTTGATTTCTATTTGACACCTGTCTATTCCTCAGTTGCTTCAGAAGTCAGGAGAGAGATGAGGAAGGTGTTGTTATCATTTCCATTTAACAGATGAGGAAATCAAAACTTAATGAAATTGAATAACTGGTTTAAAGCCAAACGGGGAGGAAGTGCAGACTGGGATTAGAAGCCTATCACGTAGACCCTAGCATTTACCCTCTTACCTGCTGTTTTATACTGCCTCCAGTGAAACTGCCCTGCCCCATGTGATCTAGTCACTCCCTACCATGTGATTCCTGTCTTGCAGAGAAGGATACCATATTCACTATCCCCTGCTTTGTACCCTCCACACCAGTCACAGCTCCCTTATCTCTTTCTGCTACTTGGCCTCTTCTTACCTATCAATATGCGGATCAAGGTCTATCTCCTTTATGAAGTTTTTCTTTGATGCTTCAGCAAGAAATAATCCTTTCTTATTTGTCTCTTGGTTTTTTTGACAGAATTCCATCAGTTCTTTTGCAATAGTTATTGCATTTATTTGTTACATGCCAATTTCCTCTACTATTTTGAAAGATGAGACTAGTGTTTGATTCCTCTTTTCTTCCCAGCACCCTACTCAGGGCTTGCACTTATTATGTGCTAAATATATATATTGAATGAGTGTTTAATGCTTATGTTGGAACTTAGAGGCTGAATGCGTCTGTGCTGCATCCTCCTTTTTCTCCCTCCGCCTCTTCACTCTCTTGCATTTTGTTTGAAGTGTCCATTTCCTTCTCCACTGTATGAGCAGAAATAGAGAGGGCAAGGGCAATGTCTTCCTATGTCAGAGATCTGCTCATCATTTGGTGAGACCCTTACACAAAACTCATGGTAAAATAAAAGAAAATATTTTTGTATCCTGAGAAGAGCAGAATACAACATGTAACACAAAGTTAAAAGAACCAGCTGTTCCATTAACAAGTATATGATATTGGGCTGGTTCCCTAAATTATCTGAACTTTAATGCCCTCATCTGTAAGATGGTGGTGTTGACATCTACATCGCAGGGTTACTGAAGGTTCAGATGAAATATTAAAGAACAGCAGGGGTTCAGTGACTGTCAATCCCCTAGCTTCCTCTTGTCCCTTCTTGCTGTCAACCTGAGGTTTAGACCCTCATCATACTTGATTCTTTCTACTTCCTCTCTCTCCTTTTTTTGTTCATTTTACAAATGCTGCCATGGTCCTCTCCACAAACACGATATTTATCCTAATGTTCTTCTGTTCTAAAATACTATCTCCAACGAGATAAAATCCAATCAGCTGTATTCCAAGGTACCCTGTCAGCTTTCTGCTCTGCCCTGGCACCAGCCCCTGCTCCCGGCAAAGTGGGCAGCCACTACGTCTTTGAACATACAGTTTTACTTTCTTATCCCTGGGCCATTTCTCACATGGCTCCACCTACTAATTATGCCCAACTGTTAGTTAAGAATCCAAATCTTATCCTCAAAACAGTGCAGGTCTTAATTTCCCAATCACCAGATATAATGTGTGCTTGCTCTTCTGACCTGTGTGTCCCAGTTAAAGTAATTAGTTTTGCATTGTCCTGTTGGAATAGTATTTTTTCTGTTGTTTGAAAAGGCCTTTTAAATCTTGCCTCACCATTTTTCCTCTTCTATCAGATGGTAAAATTCTTGGGAGCAGGGATGGTGTCTTGTATCCAACCACTGCCTGACATGCACTCTAATGTCTATTCAACCCCACATTGAGAAGTTTACTCTATACCAGGCACTCAGTACATGAAAATAAATATTAAGACGAGGCATGTGAGGACTTCCCAACCTAATTATGGAGATAGATAATAAATAGTTGACATACAGTGGATGTAGTAGATACAAATGTCCACAGATTCTTTGTAACAACTTTCATCAAAACATGAAGTCTATTCCTCTGTTCCTTGAATCTGGCTTGTCTTATGATGTGCTTTTTCAATAGAATGCAGCAGAGGTGACATCGTGTGAGTTTTTGCCACATATGCTCTCATTCTCTTGGAAACTGCAACCAAGAGAACAAGTCAAGGCCAGCCTCATTGAGGATGAGGGACCACATGGCGAGAGGGAGACCCAGCCTTCCTAGCCATCCCTCCAAGAGTCAACCCAGCCCACCATGTAGAGCAGAGAGGAGCTGTCCCAACTGAACTCAATCCGAATTGCTGACCCACTGAATCAGGAGAAATAAATGTTATTTTAAGCCACTAAGGTTGGGGATTTTTTTTTTTTTTGCACTAAAAACTAACTGATACAGTGGAAGAAGTGCTGTGGTAGATCAGTATAATAAAACCCAGCCTACTAGGGTCAGAGGGCAGGCAGGGAAAATCTCCTAGAGGTGATATTTGACCTTAATATTTTATACACAGAAGTTTCCAGAATGAATTTTTAGAGGAGAAACACGTAGTAGGTGTTTAACAAAATTATATTGCTTTAATTATCAAATATACATTAAATAAAACCTAAGAAAAATTATAATTATGTCACTGTTTCACATTTAACAAAGATGTAAGTTATCATACCAATGCATGGGGACAAAAAGAATTATAAGACCAGTTAGTGCTATGAAGCAGCTAATACTCTCACTGAAATGTAGAGTACTTAGGCAAAAACAAGATACCAATTCAAAGCATATATAATAAGTGAAACAGGCAGTGGAATAGCAGATGGGAGGAGGGAAGAATATTAAAGAACTGGGTTTCAGGAGAGCTTCATGGAAGAGAGCAGGGTAGAGACTAAAGCTTGGAAAAAATCAGTTTCCAATTGAAATAGAAAGATGGAGAGGGAGATTACGTCAAGATGGTGGCATAAGGAGACTCTGAACTCATCTCCTCCCGTGAACACAACCAGGTTACAACTATTTTTGGAAAAATTACCCTGGAGAGAAAACTGAAAAGTGGATAAAAAGAACCCCCACAATAAGAGGCAGTCCTGACTAAGGTGGAAGAGGCAGAAATTCCTGCTGGAGAGAACAAAAGCCACCTTCGGGAGCAGCAGAGTTTCTCAGCTGGCCAGGTAGGAGCCACCCTAAGGTGTGCAGCCCTCCCTGGAGGAGTGAGGTCTGAGCAGGGCTAGACACTGCTATAAGCATCCTTAAGACTCAACTCAACTGAGACGAGGTTCTTACTATCTGGCTTTGCAGGCTATTAACTGCAGAGAGTATACCCCCAGAAAAGCTATCAGATGAAATCTGAAAAGATCCACCTCTTAAAGGGCCCATGCACAAACTCACCCATCTCAGCAAGCTAAAATCACCAGAGAGAAGACTGAGAGTCCTTTGGTGAAAAGAGACTCACCTGGTGGGCTATGGGGGCATCTCAGTGAGAGGAAGGACCTCTCTAGAGACTGAGACATTGGTGGGGGCCATTGTTCTGACCTACTCCAGGCATGCTGACACCTACCCTGGCAGACACCATTGAGGTTCTTCCCTTGGCCTGTTAGCCCAGGAGTCTGCCACACCCACTAGAGCGCAGATTTAGTCCAGACCAGCCAGGGCAGGCAGTCTGCCCTGGGGACCAGCCCCGCCCAACAGCAAGCCCTCAGGCTACCTGTCAGCCTGCATGACTGAGTGCCTTGATCCTCTATAGGCAGGCAAGGATGTTGCCTCTGTGGGGCAGGGCCTGTGTGAGGATCAGGTGAACTGTGGGGGGCATTAGTGGAGAGGTGGGGGCCTCTGCAGTGGGGCATCAGGGTATGCTCCAGGGGGTTGGGAAGTGTGGATGGACCAGGACTGTGTTGATGATGTGTGTGGTCCTCTGGGGGTGAGATTTATGAGCAGCAGAAGACCTGTGCTTCACAAATAGCCATAAAAAGGATCAGCCCCACCCTCCAAAGCCTGAAACAATTGAGTGCTCCTGTGCCTAGGTCCAGCCCCACACAGCTGTAATCCTAAGAGAACTGACAACAGCCTTGTAGGCCTGAGGCCTATAGCAACTGTAAGCCCCTGAGCCTAGCAACCAGCTACACTGGGTACCTACCCAATTAACAGGAAAACTGCAACAGGAATGTGCTGTTAGACCTTACAGCCAATAGTGCTGAGGCTTCCCAAAGTGGATTTACAAATAGCTGGCCAGGGAGGGAAAGACTAGATTCCCTGGGTACATGCTTTAAGAGCAACCCTGCCACAGCAGGACATAAGTAGCCCACAAAGGGGTCACTCCCTGATCATTTGGACTGGTGATGAGAAGGAAGCGCACTTTGGGCCTCAAAAGACATCTCTTACATAAGGCCACTATTCCAAGATCAGGAGATATAGCTGACTCACCTAATACACAGAAATAAGCACAGAGAAAGAGGAATAATGAGGAGACAAAGGAATATATTCCAAGGAAGGGAACAGGACAAAACCCCAGAAAAAGGACTAAATGAAACAGAAATAAGTGACCTCCCCAACAAAGAATTCACACAAAATATCATGAGGATGCTCACAGATATTGGGAGAAGACTGGATGAACACAGTGAGCCCATCAACAAAAAAGTGGAAAATAGAAAAAAGAACCAATCAGAAATGATAATACAATACTGGAAATGAAAAATTCACTAGAGGGACTCAATAACAGAGTAGATGATACAGAATAATGGATCAGCAAGCTAGATGAAAGACTAGAGGCAATCACCCAAGCTGAACAGAAAAAAGAAAAAAGAATTAGACAGAATGAGAACAGTCTAAGGGAACTCTGGGACAATATCAAGCACACTAACATTCATATTATAGGTGTCCCAGAAGGAGAAGAGAGAGACACAGGGGCAGAAAATTTATTTGAAGAAATAATAGATGAAAATTTTCCTAACCTAAGGAAGGAAACAGACATCCCAGTACAGGAAGCACAGAGAACTCCAAACAAGATAAGCCCAAAGAGGCCCATGCCAAGACACTTTATAATTAAAATGTCCAAAATTAAAGATAAAGAGAGAATCCTGAAAGCAGCAAGAGAAAGGCCACAAGTGACATATAAAGGGAAGCCCATCAGGCTATCAGCTGACTTCTCAGCCAAAGCCCTACAGGTGAGAAGAGAATGGCATGACATATTTAAAGTGCTAAAAGGAAAAAACCTACAGCCAAGAATACTCCATCCATTAAGGTTGTCACTCAGAATGGAAGGAGAGGTAAAGAGCTTCCCAGACAAGCAAAAATTAAAGGAGTTTATCACCCAGAAACCAGTTATACAGGAAATGCTGAAGGGATTTATTTAAGTGGGAAAGCAATGACCACAAATAGAGACAAAAAAAATTATTATCAAAAAAGCAAAACAACAACAACAAAAAACCATGCAATAAAATCACTTGTAAAAGTATAGTAAGGGTAGCAGATCAACTACCTGTGAGGATGATATGAAGGTTAAAAGACAAATGTACTAAAATCACCTATTTCAATGATAAGAGGGTAATGGATAGACACACACTAAACAAGAGACTATATATGATTTCAAAAACATAAAATGTGGGAGGAGGGGAGTGGAAAAGTAGAGCTTTTAGAAAGAAGTCAAGCTAAAGAATCTATCAACTTGATATAGACTGTTATATACATAGAATATTAAATAGGATCCTAATGGTAATCACAAATAAGAAACCTATAATAAGCAAGCAAGAAAGTAAGACAAAAGAAATCAAACATATTGCTAAAGATAGCCATCAAAACACAAGGGAAGAGAGCAAGAGAAAAAGACAGGAACACAGAAGAACTACTAAAACACCTAGAAAAAAAAGTAACAAAATGGCAATAAATACATATTTATCAATAGCTACGTTAAATGTCAATGGACTAAATGTTCAGTCAAATGTCATAGGGTGGCCAAGTGAATAAAAAAACAAGACCGTGTATATGCTGCATACAGGAGACACACTTCAGACCTAAAGACACTCACAAACTGAAAGTGAAAAGATGGAAAAAGATATTCCATGCAAATGGCAAAGAAAAGAAAGCAGGGGTAGCAATACATATATCAGATAAAGTAGACTTTAAAACAAAACTGTAACGAGACAAAGACGGGCACTACATAATGATAAAGGGGAAAATCCAACAAGAAAATATAACGCTTGTAAATATCTATACACCCAACATAGAGCACCTAAATATATAAAGCAATTATTAACAGACATAAAAGGAGAAATACTAACACAATAATAGTAGAGGACTTTAACACTCCACTTACACCAATGGATAGATCATCGAAACAGAAGATCAATAAGGAAACACTGGCCTTAAACAACACATTTGACCAGATGGATTTAGTAGATATATACAAAACATTCCATCCAAACACCACAGTATACACATTCTTTTCAAATGCACATGGAACATTCTCCAGGATTAATCACATATTAGGCCACAAAACAAGTCTCAATAAATTTAAGAAGATTGAAATAATACCATGCATCTTTTCTGACCACAAAGGTATGAAACTAGAAATCAACTACAGGAAGAAAACCAGAAAAGCCACAAAAATGTGGAGATAAACAAAATGCTACTGAACAATGATTGGGTCAATGAAGAAATCAAAGGAGAAATCAAAAAATTCCTGGAGACAAATGAAAATGAAAATACGACATGCCAAAATCTGTGGCATACAGCAAAAGCAGTTCTAAGAGGGACGTTTATAGCAATTCAGGCCTACCTCAACAAAGAAAAAAAATCCCAAATAGACAATTTAAAAGTGCATCTAAAGGTACTGGAAAAAGAAGAACAAACAAATTCCAAAATCAGCAGAAGGAAGGAAATAATAAAAATCAGAGCAGAAATAAATGAAATAGAGACTAAAAAAAATAGAAAAAATTAATGAAACCAAGAGCTGGTTCTTTGAAAAGATAAACAAAATTGACAAACCCTTAGCTAGACTCACCAAGAAAAAAAGAGAGAAGGTTCAAATAAATAAAATCGGAAATGAAAGAGGAGAGATTACAACAGACACCTCAGAAATACAAAAGATAATAAGAGAATACTATGAAAAGCTATACACCAACAAATTGGATAGTCTAGAAGAAATGGATAAGTTCTTAGAAACATACAATCTTCCAAAACTGGACCAACAAGAAGCAGAAAATTTGAATAGACCGATCACCAGTAAGGAGATTGAAACAGCAATCAAAAACCTCCCAAAAAATAAAAGTCCAGGACCAGATGGCTTCCCTGATGAATTCTACCAAACATTCAAAGAAGACTTAATACCTATCCTTCTCAAACTCTTCCAAAACATTGAAGAGGAGGGGAGTCTTCCTAACTCATTCTACGAAGCCAACATTATCCTGATACCAAAACCAGACAAGGACAACACAAAAAAAGAAAACTACAGGCCAATATCACTGATGAACCTTGATGCAAATATCCTCAACAGAATACTAGCAAATCGGATACAACAATACATTAAAAAGATCATACGTCATGATCAAGTGGGTTTCATTCCAGGGATGCAGGAATAGTTCAACATCTGCAAATCTATCACCGTGATACACCACATTAACAAAATGAATAATAAAAATCACATGATCATCTTAATAGATACCGAGAAAGCATTTGACAAGATACAGCATCCATTTATGGTAAAAACTCTAAATAAAATGGGTATAGAAGGGAAATACCCCAACATAATAAAGCCCATATATGACAAACCCACACCAATATCACCTCTCTTATTTAACATAGTATTGGAAGTTCTAGCCAGAGCAATCAGGCAAGAAAAAGAAATAAAAGGGATCCACATTGGAAAAGAAGAAGTGAAACTGTTGCTCTTTGCAGACAAAATGATTTTATATATAGGAAAACCTAAAGAATCCTCTAAAAAACTTTTAGAAACAATAAAGGAATACAGTCAAGTCGTGGGATACAAAATCAACGTACAAAAATCAGTTGCGTTTCTATACACTAACAACAAAGTAGCAGAAAGAGAAATTAAGAATACAACCCCATTTACAATTGCAACAAAAAGAATAAAATACCTAGGAATAAACTTAACCAAAGAGGTGAAAGATCTGTACACCGAAAAGTATAAAACATTGTTGAAAGAAATTGAAGAAGACACAAAGAAGTGGAAAGACATTCTGTGCTCTTGGATTGGAAGAATTAACATCGTTAATATGTCCATATTTCCTAAAGCAATCTATAGATTCAACGCAATCCCTATCAAAGTTCCAACAACATTTTTCACAGAAATAGAACAAAGAATCCTAAAATGTATATGGAACAACAAAAGACCCCGAATCGCCAAAGGATTCCTGAGAAAAAAGAACAAAGCTGGAGTTATCACACTCCCCGATTTCAAATTATACTACAAAGCCATAGAAACCAAAACAGCATGGTACTGGCACAAAAACAGACACACAAATCAATGGAACAGAATCGAGAGCCCAGAAAGAAACCCACACATTCATGGACAACTAATATTCGACAATGGAGCCAAGAGAATACGATGGAGAAAGGAGAGTCTCCTCAATAAATGCCGTTGGGAAAACTGGACAGCCACATGCAAAAGAGTGAAAGTAGACCATTACCTTACACCATGCACAAAAATCAACTCAAAATGGATTAAAGACTTGAATGTCAGACCCAAAACCATGAAACTTCTAGAAGAAAACATAGGCAGTATGCTCTTTGACATCAGTCTGAGCAGCATATTTTCAAGTTCCATGTCTGCCCGGGCAAGGGAAACAAAAGAAAAAATGAACAAATGGGACTACATCAAACTAAAAAGCTTCTGCACAGCAAAGAAAACCATCAACAAAATGAAAAGACAACCTAACAATTGGGAGAAGACATTTGCAAACCATATATCAGATAAGGGGTTAATATCCAAATTATATAAAGAACTCATACAGCTCAACAAAAAAAAAAAACCAACAAAAATGGGCAAAAGATCTGGACAGAGATTTCCCCAAAGAAGATATATGGATGGCATCAGGCATATGAAAAGATGCTCAACATCATTAGCTATCAGAGAAATGCAAATCAAAACTACAATGAGGTATCACCTCACTCTGGTCAGAATGGCTATAATTAACAAGACAGGAAACAACAAATGTTGGAGAGGGTGTGAAGAGAAGGGAACCCTTGTTCACTGCTGATGGGAGTGCAAACTGGTGCAGCAACTATGGAAAGCAGTGTGGAGTATCCTCAGAAAATTAAGAGCAGATCTACCATGTGATCCAGCTATCCCACTGCTCGGTATTTATCTAAAGAACTTGAAAACACAAAAGCATAAAGATACCTGCACCCCTATGTTCATTGCAGCATTATACATAATAGGCAAGACTTGGAAGCAACCTAGGTGCCCATCAAGAGACGAATGGATAAAGAAGATGTGATATATATACACAATGGAATACTACTCAGCCATAAGAAATGATGTAATCTGGCCATTTGTGACAACATGAACGGACCCTGAGGGTATTATGCTGAGTGAAATAAGGTCAGAGGGAGAAAGTCAAATACTGTATGATCTCACTCATAAGTAGGAGATAAAAACAATGACAAACAAACACATAGCAATGGAGAATGGATTGGTGGTTGCCATGGGGGAAGGGGGGGAGGCCAAAAGGGTGATTAGGCTCACATGTGGGGGGATGGACTGTAATTAGTTTTTGTGTGGTGAACATGATGTAATCTACACAGAATTCGAAATATATTATGATGTACATCCAAAAGCTATATATTGTTATAACCCAATGTTACTGCAATTAAAAATAAGTAAATAAAAAAATTAACAGCATGCACCACCTGAGGAAAAAAAAAAGATGTAGTCTGGAAGAGGACTCAGAGGAGCCTGACCAAAGTTTGGTCTAATAATGAGAGAGTATTTATTAATACACAGATTGTCAATAATGTGGGACATATTCATATTTGACAAATTATCGATTAATCAAACAAATCTGAACATCAGGAGAATGAAAAACAAGAATTTGACTGGCCTGTTTCAGACATAAATTGTTTTAGGCGATCTTTTGAACAGATTTTAGGATATTAGCCACAACTCATGTCAACTTTTATTTTTTTGAAATCCTTTTTGCATGTTCATGGTCTACTGGAAAAATTCCGAACTTGTTGTCTTGACGTATAAAATCCATTAAGATCTTTGCCATGAATATCTTTCCACACTCATTTTCTGCCTGTGCTCCACATGCCTGTGAATTGTAGGCAAGCCAGACTACATGTGATTTTTTTTTCCTATATGTGATCTTTCTTAAATCCAAGACTTTACTCAAGATGTTTGCTCTTTCTAGCATGGCCTTGTCAACATGGTAAACTCTTGTATTATCTTTCAAGACTCACCTCAGCATCACCTCTTTTCAAAGGCTTTCTCTTGCCTTCCTAGTCAGATTTAAATGTACCGTCCTCATTATTCTCTTAGGATCCTGTCTATACATGTTAGAGCACTTATAACATCACACTGCCGTTACTAATTTACATGTTTATCTCTTCTCAGAGACCCCAAACTACAGAAAGGCAGTGATGTTGTTTCAGTCATCACTGTGTACCTACATCTACCTCAGTGCCTGGCATCAAGTAAGTATACAAAACATGTTGGCTGAATGAATGAATGAGCAGGAATTATAGCTGGCTGACTTACCTAACATTTGGCAGTCAGTAGAAATAATTGTTGAAATAAACAAAGTCTCTATTTCCTCCATGCAGGAAGGAGGAGACTTCTTTGTTATTCATAGGCAACTCCACAAAACATTAGGATCGCAGATGAAAATCAGCCCACTGCCAAACATTAATCCCCAGTGAGTTTTTGAAAGGCATTTTTATGGCCTAAACAAATTCCTTCAAGCCTTTTCTATGTACAGCTAAGTTCTTATAACTCAGAATTTTATCTCATTAAGCACCTAACCATTATGTTTTAGGGGCAACGAGGAAAGAGGACATGCAAATAAAACTGCAGAAAGCCTTTTTACAGAGACCAGAACACAAAGCAAAGATTTCCAAAATAAACTGTCCACAATTACCGCTCCTTTTCTCCCCCACCAAACCAGGCAGCTGACTGAATAACAAGGTGGTATCTGCCATCCCAACTTAAGGTCTAAAGACAGAGTCCAGGGAAAGAGGGAGGAGAATATTCTAAGACAAACAGGTACAAACAGGAAAAAGAAAACAGGATTTTTTGTGTAAAATTTGGCCACAAAGAAATAAACACCACATACAAAATTATGAATGTAAAAATATTTATGAAAATTCATACCAGGAAATAGATAAAAACTTTGGAAAATAACTATTTTGCATGTTCAAGAAATCAAAGATATTACAGGGTCTGTGATAATCCAGAGTCAAAGAGGTCTTAAAACTATAGACAAAAGGTAGCTGGGAAAGCTAGAGAGGAAAGAAAGAAAGAGAGGGAGGGAGACAAGGGGGAAGGAAGGAAGAAATTCACTATGTATTTTAAAATAGATTTACAAGTAGATATAAAAAGTCTCCATACTGTATGATTCCAATTATATGACATTCTGGAAAAGGAAATACTATGGAGACAGTAAAAGATCAGTGGTTGCCGAGGGTTGGAGCCTGAACAGGCAGACCACAGAGGATTTTTAGGGCAGTGAAAACACTCTGTATGATACCATAATGATGGATACATGTCGTTACACATTTGCCCAAACCCATAAAATGTATGACATCAAGAGTGAACTCTAATGTAAACTGGGGACTTTGGGTGATGATGTGTCAATGTGAGTTCCTTAGTTGTAACAAATGAACCACTCTGGTGGACCATTTTGACAATGGGGGAGGCTGTGCATGTGTGGGTGCAGGGGGTATATGAGAAACCTTCGTCCTTTCTCCTCAGTTTTGCTGTGAACCTTAAATTACTCTAAAAAAATTGTGTTAATAAAAAATTTTTTAAAAATTTTGCATGACCTTCTGGAGAACTAGAGTTTTGTTTTATTTCATTTTACCATTTAGCCCCTTTTCCTCACTGCTCTCATACACACCTGCTTGTAATCTTCCTTGTAATTTCTCAATAACCTTCAAACCTTTTACTGCTCCTTTTCTGAGGCCCTATAGTCTGGGAAGTATATTTTGTACTTCACACTTGTCTCTTCTTAGCCCACCCATGTTAAGATGTTGGTCACTTATCTTTTCAATGTGTACCTCCCTGTAAAACCAGCTCAATCAATCATCATGGTGTTCACCAGAGCATGGACGTTTCTGTTATTGTGGTTTGGGAAATGTTTTTCTTCTTCCTTCAAAGAGAACAGCAACTTAGCAAGATAATTGATCTGTGGTGAGAAAACATATCCCATAAGTATTCTATAAGTATTTTCCTGGGCTCTTCAGTCCTCTAGTCTTTAAGTTATGAAAGTAAAGATTTTCTTTTCTTCCCACCTTTGAATATGAGGTCTCCTTTCATCCAAGCTGCGTGTAGTTCAAGTTCTTTGAATTTGTAGTCTGAAAAATTAAGTAACACTTTGGTGACTATCTTCTTTTGATGCTAATGATAGAAAACATGTTAAATCTCTCTCAAACTCTAGGATACGTGCTTTTTATCAATTCAGGAAAATTGTTTTAGATTGGTTTCTTCATTTCATAATTGGGGTTTATTTCAATTTTTTCCCACATCTCCTCTGGCACTACAATTGTGTATAGATTAGATTTATATCTGTGATACTCCTCAGGTTGTATTTTCAGCTGGCTGTGTTGGGTTAATGTCCATTCGAGTTGTGACATCCATTCTGATTGGTTAGTACCCATTCCATACAGTTGTGAAGTATTTTTAATATCTCTGTAGTGTGATAGCTTTATACTGGTCAGTGGGCCGGTGCCTGTCCCTGATGAGGTTTACATTTATCTCTAACTAATTGAGAAATATCAAGACAATGAATTTAGTTCTTGATAAGGGTAAGTGTAGTCAATTTACAAAACTATTCCTTATTCATAGCCTGTGTCACTCCTCATGTTTTGGTTACAAAATGTTTTTGCTTTTGTGAAAAAATGATAATGGTTGTTTTTTTTTCTTTTAGCATTCTTGCTTGGCTTAACAGAAAGATGACAACATCTATGTCAGTCCTCATAATTTTAAAAGGGAGGGAAGAAATGAATTTGTGAAATTCAAAAGTCTGGGAACACTAATCTTTGTCACTGTTTTCCAAGTTAATGTCTAGGCCTGTTAATTGTTCTTGAATCTGTTTGTATCATTTGTCATTTAATAAATGGTCTTTCTTTATCAGTTCTTCTGTAATATTGTTTCATTATACAGGTTTTAGAGTTCTATTCCATTCCAATGATCTTTCATATTCTATGGTAGAATTGGAAACTGAGCATTTAGTGTCTGTCGTGTTCTATTACTTGGTAGAACAGGATTGAGATCTGAGATTTAACTTTATCTTTTGAGTTACTGACTATTTTTGCCTTCCTCTTTGCTATTTCTAGGGATTTTTATAATTCTTCATTTTTAATTTTCATCCAAACTTTCAGTTCTTATATACTTTCGTAGTTGATGTGGCCTACTTCACATCCTTCTGGTCACAAAGGCCAAGGAGCATATCAGCAGTAATACAGAGGATCTAGTAATAAACTAGATTTTTCTAGTTCTGTTCTTCACCTACCATTATTGTATTTCTCACTCTGCAAAGCTCCTCCTATTGTCTCTAGCAGTCTCCAGTGAGCATCTCCCATGTGTACATTAACAAGTCTCTTTGGTCCCCTGATTGCATGTATCTCTGTAACCCACATAGCTAATGAAGGTGTTATCATCAATGGCACCAAAGCTCACTCTTGTGGATATGATGTCTGGCCAGAGATGCCATGTTCTTTTCCTCCCATAGATGAGGCCAATAAATACTGGAAAGATTGAAGCAATATTTTATTATCTGTAGATAATAACTGTATAGTTAGAAAACTTCCAAGAATTGGCAAAAACTAATAGCATATTTTTTTAATGGAGAAGACATATCAATTGCAAGAGAAAAAAATCAGTGATGTTTTAATGTGTTAATAATAAATGGAGAGTCTCAACAAGAAAAGCTCTCCTTCAATGTAACACACACACACACACACACACACACACATACACATACAGACAACACAAACACACACAGATAAAGGCATTGGGATAAAATAATAATACATAGCTTCATAATGAAAAAAATAAAGCCTTGATAAATATAAATGAAAATTTTGAGCAAATATATCACAATACATTAATAGATTGGAGAATGAACATTTGCTAACTCTGGCTGGAGTTCTAGGATCTAGAGCTGGAAGAAGAAAACAAGGGAAGCTGGCAAATAGTCTAAGATAATAGAATCACAGCAACAGGAAAGAACATCGCACCTAGCAGGGAACACAGGCTGGAAACCCAGGAAACTGTCAGCAGGATGTGATCAATAACAAAAAAGAGAAGGACGGAGAGTAAATTTCAAGGCCAAAGGTCTACCTTAAAGCATATCAGACAAGCAAGAGACTTGGGGGTGGGGGGGTGGGGGGAGGTGGTCCCGCAGAGCTTGAAGAGTTTCCCATAAATACTGATTCCAATCCCCTTTCTTATGGAGACAGAGGTCACATCCACAGGTGTTACAAATGCCAAACTAATTCAATAATAATTTTCCAACAGTTAATTTAGAAGTTACACAGAATTCAGATTGATGTTCCCATCAAGATTTTATCTTAAAAGCAACTAAATGCTTCTAAATTTCATATGAAAAATGAACAGGGCACACAATAACAGAACTTACAAAGAAGGAGTGAAGGGGCCTGTCCTACCAAGTATTAGAACATGGTAGATATTAAAATGCTTGCTTCCAATTCTCCCACACATATAGGACATCATTGGAATGGAATAGAACTCTAAAAACTATGTAATGAGACAATCAATATCACAAAAAAAAACTGAGAAAGACCACTTATTGAATGACAAGTTGATAGCTGGATAATAATTTGAGAAACCGATAATTTAAATCCAACACACACTAAATTTATATGTCTCACCAAAAGGAATTATAGAAGAATAAATGAGTAAACACTTAATAAAGTCAAATTATAGAATACCCACATGAAAACTATTCAGATATTTGCGTGAACAAGATTCTTTTAAGGACTTAAGACATAAAACAAAACAAGCTCAAGATATCACCTTTTCTGTGGCCCCTTCTCTGACCTCTCTGCCCGGGCTCCACGTTTCCTTTTCTCTGTGATTCTTACGTGTCTACCTCTCACACAAGATTCTTGAAGAATTGATACAAAACATACCAGACATATATAACAAGAAGTATAAAAATTTTTAAAAACATTAAAATCAGCTGTGTAGTATATATCTATTTGTGAGGAAAATGATACATACTATGTGTATATGTGCATAAATATGCTTTTGTTTTTATACACCTAGGGAAAAAAGGAAGATACCCAAGCAATCACAAATGTGTTCATCTTTGGAGAGTAGGATTACTCTAGGATAGTGGTTTTCAATTTTTTTTTCATCTTGGAGCTCCTTTATACCTTTAAAAGTTATTGAGGACCCCAAAGAATTTTGTTTATGAAAGGTATATCTATAGGTATTTACTGAATCAGAAGTAAAAACTGAGAATTTAAAAAAAATATTTATCTATTATTTCATTTTGAAATACAACCATAAACCCATTACATGTTAACATAAATAACGTTTATATAGAAAAATGACCACATTTTCCAAAATTGAAAAAAAATTAATGAGAAGAGTAACATTGTTTTACCTTTTTGTAATTCTCTCTACTGTCTGCCTAAATAGAGACAGTGGGATTATTATTCTGCTTCTGAATTCAGTCTGGTGTCCTCTACACACCTGAGAGAATTAGAGAAAAAAAGGAAAATAAAATCCTAGTATTATTATGAAAATAGTTTTGATCCACATCCCCAGACAACACTTTGAGAACTACTTCTCTAGAAGAGAAGGGAAAGATTTTTGTTTTCACCATAGTTAGTATGTGTTTTATAGTTTTCTAAGCCTTATCTGTTAAATAGGAAAAATAATACTGCTTTATAGAATCTTTGTAAGGAATATGTGTAATGTGCTTCAAAGAGAAATAAGCACATCTCAGGCAAGTAAGACGGGTAGATATTACTATGATAAAGGAGATATATACATATATATAATAAAGGATACATTATAATATAAAGTAAAGGATAGATGTTATTGTAATAGTCATTTATTATGATGATGGTTAAATTCAAAGCAAGGATGAAAACTTATGAATTTAAATCCACTGCTCTGATTTTCACTGAGGCCACAATATGGCTTAGAGGCTGTAGACAGAGTTGCAAGGACTTAATGGACCCTTTTGGAAAACTGTGTTTTGAATCAAGCAAAGCCCCATTTCCCAGAGTGAGACTCTAAGGTTGTTGGGAGAAATGCTGAAGCTATCCTTGGACACTGATAGGCCTTAGGGCACTGATATTTTCAAACATAATGGAGGAGAAAGATTGCTCAGGCTTTCGAAGAGAAAATTGGCAAGGGAAAGCGTGAGTAGCGAAATGGAGCCAGTGCAACTAATTAATCAACTCAGGACCCTGGTCTATGAAGGGCCCACAGAGTTTACACCCAGGGCAGGATTGGGCAGAGCCCAAAAGGGTGTTGAGGCTGGTAGTCTAGAAATCGAAGGCTGATACAATGGTGTTGAAAAGTGGAGCAGACGGGTCAGAGCACAGGCATGCACTGGGGCCATGGCAGGGGCAGTGGAGCTCTCCCAGAATTTCACCTGCTTCTCCATATTCTCAACCCTCTTGTAGTTAAGTGGGCCAACATAACTGGTTTTGGACAATGAACACAATTAAAAAGATAAAGAATTTAATATATACATTGTGAAATGGCAGTTGGGGTATGAAGGGTATTTATTTGATGGGAGTCTAAAAGAATTTAATGGAGGAAATGAAAGATAATAAATATCTGAGAAGATAAAAATGGAAATTTTTGGAATCAAATAAAGATGAGTCCTTAGACTGAAAGTGCATGCCTAGAACCAAACAGGATACAGATAATGCACCGTATCTAGACATTTCATGGTGAACCTGCAGACCATCAGGGATGAAAGAAAATCTTTAATACTGTTGGAGAGAAAATACAGCTTACATATAAAGCAACAATTATCTTGATAGTAGACTTCTCAGTAACAATAGATGGCAGAAGATAAAAGAGTAATATTGAATCATCAACTATTAATCAAGACTAAAATAAAAATAAAAATAATTTCAGCTTTTCTTTAGCAAGACAAAAGGTTAGATGGAAAGAATGGGAAATAAATGATTTTAAGTGGGCTGAATATTGCCTGAGGCTATACTCCCGCTGCTACAGCCTTAGAAAGCCAGGAAACTGGGAACACAGCTAAGCCACCAGGAATTCCGTAACCAAATCTACCATACCCTCAGTACTGCAGGGGAGCAGTAAACTAAACAATCATTAAAAACCATATACTAGACTAGAGAACTGGGGGGAAGCATCTGCAAAACCACTAAATTAGAAAAGCACAGAGGAAAAGGGAGAAAATAAAAGGAAGGAAAAAGAAATTCTTAACATTCAAAATTGAGCTTGCAAACCAAATTTCAAACATATGAAGAAATGTAATGTTAAGAAAACAGCCTACACAATCAACAAGTGAAAAATTAATTCATTACAGATGATATTGCATTTCTAGAACAGATGGTTATAAAAGCAGTGTATTAAATATATTCAAAGAGGTAAATGAAGACAAAGCTCCTGTTATAAAAATAAAAATAAATTATGTAACAAATAGGCAAGGATAAAAGATTTCATAAAATAATAAAAACTCAACATAAACTCTTGAGAAGAGAATTGGATACTTTGGAGAAAGAAATTTGAAATCATCCAGAGTACAGCTGAGAGAGACAAGAGAGAAAGAGATTACAAAGTATATTTGTATAACTAAGAGATAGAGAGACAAGAAAAGGATGTCACTTTTGCCATTTCTATTCAACATTGTACTGGAGGTTCAAGCCAGGGAAATTAGACAAGAAAAAGAAATAAAAGGCATACAGATTAGAAAGGAAGAAGTAAAACTATCTCTATTCACAGATGGCATGATCTTGTATATTGAAAATCCTAAGGAATACACACACACACACAATTGTTAGAGCTAAATGAGTTCAGCAAGGTTGCAAGATACAATATACAAAAATCAATTGTATTTCTATATAATAGGAATGAAAAATCTGAAAATGAAATTAAGAAAATAATTCCATTTATAATAACATCAAAAAGATAAAATACTGGGGCCAGCTTGGTGGTGTAGTGGTTAAGTTTGCATGCTCTGCTTCAGCAGCCTGGGGGTCACAGGTTTGGATCCTGGGCACAGACCTAGCACTGCTCATCAAGTCACACTATGGAGGCATCCCACAGAAAATAGAGGAAGATTGGCACAGATGTTAGCTTAGCAATGATCTTCCTCAAGCAAAAAGAGGAAGATTGGCAACAGATGTTAGCTCAGGGCCAATCTTCCTCACCAAAAAAAAAAAAAAAAACCAAGATAGCATACTTAGGAATAAATATAACAAAAGAAGTATAAGACTTGTACACTGAAAACTACACAACAGCATAAGACTGTGTGATACTGGCATAGGATAGACATACAGGTCAATGGAATAGAATAGAAAGTCCAGAAATACATCTATACATTTTTGTCAATTGATTTTCAACAAGGGTAGCAAGGTTATTCAATACGGAAAAAATAGTCTTTACAACAAATAGGGCTTGGACAACTGGATTGCCACACACAAAAGAATGAATTTAGACCCATGCCTCCTACCATATACAAAAAAAACTCTCAAAATCAATCAAAAACCTACATGTAAGAATTAAACTACAAAACTCTTAGAAGAAAACATAGTGGTGTGACCTTGGATTAGGCAATGTTTTCTTAGATATGAGACCTAAAGCACAAACAACTGAAGACAAAATAGATAAATTGGATTTCATCAAAATTAAAAACTTACATGTTTCAAAGGGCTCTATAAGAAAGTAAAAAGATAAACCACAGAATGGGAGAAAATGTTTGCAAATCATATGTCTGATAAGGGTCTAGTATCTCGGTCATATGCAAATGAGTGAGAATAATATGGACATTGGATTTTTCGTCAGCCTCACAGAATGCAAGAAGATAATATCTTAATTGGGAATATGTTAGAAGCGTTCCCTTTTAAAACAGGAACAGAAGAAATGCTATGTGTTCTCATAAAGAGGAAAATTCATTCCAAATTAATCTATTGATTCAGTGCAATTTCGATTAAAATAACTACAGAGCTTACAGAACTTACTAAGCTAATTCTAAAATTCTTAGGGGGAATTAAGAGCCAAAAATTAAAAAGCCATTTTTCAGAAAAAAGACCAGAGGAAGACTTATCATTGAGAGATTATATCCAAATGACTTCTATGCAGAAAGAGGAATAAACACTATTTTTTATAATTAGTTTATTTTCCAATTTATTAATCGTATGAATCTAGAATTTATTTGAATATTAATAACATCCCCACTGAATATTTACACAGCATGTACATAAACTGATATATCAAATGTAGGTACTAAACAGATTAAATTTCCCAAAATATTTAAATGTTGATTGCAAACTTAATCAAACACTTCTAAAATTTTAATTAGAATCTCTTTGAATATATCAGTCTCTAAAATGCTCTAAAATTTCAAAAGGCTGTCAAAATGCACATGCAGTATAATTATTACAAAACTGATCAAATGCTCACCAGAAAACCTGAGTATAAAGTGTTTAAACCAGGGTTTTAAAATTATTTTTTTTGTTATATTCATTATTATACTTATTTCTTACTGGAGTTGCCTTCATGAAGACATTGTGACATTGACTAAGGGATCAGAATAGAAAGTCCATAAATAGATCCAAGCAGGTATGAAAACTTCATTTATCGCAGAAGTGGCTATAATCAGTGGGGAAAATGATGTGTGCCTGAATAGATGAAGCTGTGATAATTGGTTGCCCATATAAAAACATGAGTTTGTTATCTCACAATGTACACGAAATACATAAATTCCTGGTGCATTAAAATGTAAGTGTTAAAAACAAAACTTTAAAAATTTGAGAAGAAAATATGAGAGAATATCTTTATGACATTGGGATAGGAAAGGATTTCTTAACACACCACACAAAGACACATAATAAATATTATTGACATATTTTACTGTATTAAAATTTAAAATTCTGGAGCCTGACTGGTTGCATAATGGTTAAGTTCATGTGCTCTGCTTCGGGGGACTGAAGTTTGTGAGTTTGGATCCTGGGTACAGACCTACATACTGCTCATCAAGCCATGCTGTGGCAGGATCCCACATACAAAATAGAGGAAGACTGGCATGAATGTTAGCTCAGGGACAATCTTCCTCACCAAAGAAAAAAGAAATTAAAATTCTCCACAACATAAAACACCCTAGGCAAACTTAAGTTTCATTGAATGAGCTGAACTTGATAGAATGCAAATAGAAAGCAAACATTACACCACTACACCTTCAAGTTTCCTTTTCAACTTGATCTTTCATGTCCCTGGATGAAATTTCAGTGAGTTCTCCTAGTTTTTGGTCCCTATCAGGAAATAAAATGAATTTTTTCTTATTTCTGACATTTCAAATTCCACTTCTCTATACTATAAAACACTAAACTCCTATTAAATGTAATTTTTGCCCCCATTCCCAAATTGAGCTTTGTTTCAGACTTGGAAGTGTGGGGGACTGGAATTGGTCACCCCCAGATATGTCTCTTTGGCATGAGGAATATTTTGGGCTGGTTACTTTTTAAAAACTGCAGACAGGAAAGAAACTCTGAAAAGTAGAATTTATTTACCCTTTCTTAAGAGATATTTACATTTGTAAAGGAAATCTCCATCTGTAAAGGTGTCTCGCTCTCTGTACCAGGAAGAAGGGGGGATGACCTTATCTTTAGAACTCTTAATCAATGTAGAAGGCAAGGACTTAAATCTGCATAATAATCTTACTCTTGTTTACTGTACTTGTCTGGTAACCTCCCCCAGCATCCTCCTTTGTCTTTAGCTGAAGATGATATTTAAGGTGATGGCTTCAGCTGTTTTGTTGAGTTACTCAGTTTGCCTGAGCCTCTCTCATGTATACCTGTTATAAAATTTTATTTGCTTTTCTCCTGTTCTTCTGTCTCATGTGAATTTAATTCATTCTCCGGCCAGAAGGACCCAGAGTGGGTAGAGGAAATGTCTTCCTCTCCTACAGAAGCCTGCCTTGATGGGTGCGGGCTTGATTTCTCTTTTCTCTCTCTCCTCCTTCTTTCGTGACTCTCAGATGATCTTTATGGCCTCTCCAAGGTGGAGTGAGGAGAAAGGTGGGCTAAATAAAGGTAAGTAAACTTTAATTGGCAAAGTTTGAATTGATGTTAGTGCTTCTAGATGTATTAGACGTCTGAGGCCGGCTTTTCCTCTCACAGGACGCTTCAGAGACCACCATTCCCCACCCTCAGGAAGCATCTGATTGCTGTTTCCTTGTTGCGGTCCCTGCCAGGCTGGCTACTTTTGACTTCTTCTCTCAGCCCCTAGGCCTCTGGGAGTCACATTTTTTAAATCAGAACTGCATGCAATAAAGTTTATTGGTTTATTATATTTGTAGGGTACAAACCTGGAGCATTATCACAAATAATAAGTACAGCTATGTAAGAAGATTTTTTTCGTTCGTTTGTTTTACTTCCCAACATATCAGATCCCGTCTTAGTGGATCTGACAGATCTTGTCACCTGGTAGGCCCAAATGAACTGGCACAGAATTGCCGCTACCATGTGAAATGGCCTAAAGAAACAAGTGTTCCCATGATTAAACTCCTACACATATTCATCAATAAGTCGATGTGATCAGTATAAGAAAATAAGCTAATTTTGCAATTACGTAACTCACACAGTACAGCAGCAATTTAAAAATCATCTGAATTGACCTTGTGTATCTTAATTTCAGAAAAATTTTATATGATTTTTTCAGAATAATTGATCATACAAAAACTCAATTATAATGGTAAAGAAGTATCCTAGGAGAAGCCAGAAAATGTAATTTTACAGAAAGAAAGCTTGCAGAAACTTCACAACATCAAAATTATGAACTATAATTAAGAAAAAATAACCATTGACAACCATGCTAAAGGAAATACTGAACCATTTCCTCTATCAAAAAATGATAGTAAAAATCACTATCATCTGAAGAAACAAAGAGCTTGCAGAAAAGAATGTAGCTGTGTCATTAAAGAATTTAAATTTAATTTCTTTAAAATTAATTTCTAGTTGATTTCTTTTCTAACTCTTAATAAATATTAGTCTTCATAAGAACTTTTGAGTTTTAATTTTATATCCTTTTTTCTTAGATAGGAGCTTAAATGCTAACTAGACTAAGATCCCAAAAATCTTGGACCCACCACTCTTGTACACAAAGTTCAAAGACACAGTCTAGGAGAAAATATTGCCACATAGACAATTGACAAGGGTAATATACAGAGCATATAAAGATCTCTTTATATCAATAAAGATATGTGTCTAGAAAATCTATATTGTCAGGGCCATGAGAGGGATACAATAATTAAAGCTTTTTTTTCTTTTTGTGATATATCAGTAATAAAAACATAGAAAAATAAATATTTTAGAATATTTTCATGAAACTGTTTCTGGTGCTAAATTACTGTACACATTGTCAAAAAGTCTTGCTTAATGTATTTTCAGATAGTGAAGTCCATGCAAAAATAGTGACACATTTCTGCTTGGCCTTTTAGTTGTACAGGCATACCTTGGAGAAACCACTGCAATAAAGTGAATATCGCAATAAAGCAAGTCACACTAATTTTTTGGTTTCTCAGTGCATATAAAAGTTATATTTACACTATATTATAGGCTGTTAAGTGTGCAATAGCATTATGTCTAAAAAAACAATGTGCATACCTTAATTAAAAAATACTTTATTGCTAAAAAATGCTAATGATCATCTGAGCCTTCAGCAAGTTGTAGTCTTTTCTACTGGTGGGGGATTTTGTAAGAAAAGTAGTATCTGTGAAGTGCAGTAAGGCAATAAAATGAGGTGTATCTATGTATGAGATGCCAGAAAAATAAACATATTTCACTATTCCGCATCAGAGTAAAAAAAGCATGGTAAATGATTGATAATCAATTGGTATAATTCACCAGGTAAAAGGTACTGACGTGTCAATTTAAAAAGGAAATTCCTCAATCATTTCCATCCTCAAAAGGAGTTTATTTGGGAATACCCACAAAAATTGCAACTTGGCATGTGCATGCTATGGAAACCAAAGGCAAATCCATAGAGACAAAGGAAGGGACTTGGTTTTATAGCGCAAAAGAGGAAGTAGGGAGGGCTGTTCTAAATGAAAGTCCATTGGAGGAAAGTAGTAACAGTACAGCGTGGTGAGGCCTTCTCACTGGCTGATCTGTGGCATTTCTCATTGGCTGGGCTGTTGCTGGGCGGCGAGAGAAATCTTCCTTCATTAGTAAAGAAGTTGTACTTCCTGTGGGAGATGCAAATAAATGTCTCTTCGTGTTTGAAGTAATTGAGGATGTATGAAAGGATGTGAGAGCTGCCCCCTACAGGCCTGCCTGACTCCAATTTAGTTGAGGTTTCTCTTATTTATTTCACACATTAGTGCACAAACCCTTCTTGAAAATAAAACTGGGACAGAATCACTGAAAAGGGAATCATTGCAATGTCTAAGTCTTTAAACTTCCAAGCAAAAAAATAGGTGTTTACCCAGATGTGTATAATCATCAGGTTTTGCCCCTTATCTCCTGACTCTAGGCAGATGTGCTCTCCATAAGCTCTGAGTGGACCTACAGTTATATCCTGAGGGCTAACGGTAATACATACAACTTGCTACTAATAGAGTCTGAAATAAGCACAGTCCCTTGAATACAGATAAACCTCAGCTAATTTGGTGAAAAATCTAAGAGATGCTTTTCAAAAAATAAAATCCAGACAAGTCACCATATAGGGTTAACTATGTAAGTCAGTTCTAATCAATGAGATGTAAGCACACCTTGTTGAATGAAGCTCTTCAGAAGACTCCTGAAGAGTGGCACGCTCAGTTGGTACATACCTTTTATGTCTTTTGTCCTTGCCCTTCTTCCTGTCTGGAATACAGATGAGGTATCCAACAGTGGAGCAGTAGTCATATGCCCACAGGGTAATATACGCATCCTAAGGATGGCTGAAGGAGAAGGGGCTTGAAGCGCTTAAGAAGACCTTGAACCAGCCTGGGATTCCCCATTACAACAGAAAAATAAACTGAATTTGTTTAAGCCACATTTTGTGTGTGTGTGTGTTTAGGATTCTTCCTGAGTATAGGATTCTTCCTTTTCCAGGTAAGTTTGTATGCATAAAACATATAGCATTGTTTTAGATATTTTAACATTTTACATTAATGAGATCATTCTGCACATATCATTTGGCAACTAGCTTTTTTAAAATTCGGTAATATGATTTCAAAATTAACCCACATGTATACATGTAGATCTAGATCATTCATTTAAGCCATTTTATGGTAGTCCACTGTTTGAAAATGTTACAGTTTGGTTGTTGTTTATTTCATCCATTCCCCCTATTGATGAACATTTGGATTACTTAGTATTTTTCATTTTACAATGCTACAATAAATACATTGGCATATGTCTCCTTGTGCACATGTGCTAGAGTTTCTCCAGGTAAAGACCTTAAAGTGGAAGAATATAAACTTGTTCAGTTTAACCAGATAGAGCCAAATTACACTCCAAAGTGACCAGGACAATTTACACTCCCACCAGCAGATTACAAGTTTTTCTTTCTCCATACTTAGAACTGTGCTTGGTATTATCAATTATAAATTTTAACAGTCAGTTCGGTGTAAAATTTTAATATTTTCTTAAACATTTTTTTACTTTGGTTTATTTATTTTTTTAGGGAAGATTAGCCCTGAGCTAACATCCGCTGCCAACCTTCCTCTTTTTGCTGAGGAAGATTGGCCCTGAGCTAACATCTGTGCCCATCTTCCACTATTTTATATGTGGGATGCCTGCCACAGCATGGCTTGATAAGCAGTGCGTAGGTCCACTCCCAGGATCTGAACTGGCGAACCCCAGGCCACTGAGGTGAAGTCCGCAAAGTTAACTGCTACTTAACCGATTTCTTTTGTCCCAGGGAAGTTTCTTATTTTAATGTAGTTGTATTTAATGAAATTTTCCTATTCTTTTGTACTTTTTGTATTGTGTTCAATAAATTTTGTCCCACTCTCATGTTAAGAAAATATTCACCCACATTTGTAATTATTAGTTTTATAGGAATAGATTGATACATACTCAGGCAAACATATGCATATCTACATATATCTGTATTTAAACCAAATGTTAATACTGGTGTCAGTCAAAAAATATTAAAATGCTGGAAAATTCTCATTAAAATTAAGAATAAGACATGAATGTCTGTTGTAGTTCTTGCCATTTACCATGTGCATTAACAAATACAATTGTTAGACAAGATAGTCATTGCACCAGATAGTTTGACAACATAGTAATTACACAAGGTAGTGAAATAAGATATACGTAAATGTGTACCTGGAAAACCAGAATAAAACAGTAAAACCCATGAAAACAAATAAATTATGAAAAAATTAAATGGGATGACTGGTTACAAAATTAATATACATAAATCAATATATCTTTTGTGAATCAATAAGAACCAGTTGAAAAGTATAATAGAAAAAGACATAATTTACAATAACAATTGAAAAATAATCAGTTGTTTATAACATGAATAATTAAATCTGTAAAATTATAAAATTTTATCCAAGACCATAGATAAATAGGCTTATATTGTTTTAGGACAGAAAGACTTTGTATATAAAAAAAGAAGACAATATCCTACATCTGTGCACATATTCAATGCAGTTCCAAAAAAATTTCCAATTGCAACAGAATTTCTTTTCAACATTACAAAATAATTATAAAAATATACAAGTCAAAATAGTCAAAAATTCTGAGAAAAATGAGAATGGCTTGCTTTAGCACATATTAAAATGCATTATAAAATGAAAGCAATTAAAAATATATGTTCCTGGTGCAAAAACAGAAAGAATAATAGAAAGAATACAACTCCAGACTTAGAATCAAGTGTCTATGTGGAGTTTATGTATGTAAAGATGGCTTTTTAAAGTAATAGGAAAAATAAAGATTAGTAAATGAACTTAAGACAATTAGCCAGACATTTAAAAAAAAATAAATCTAGGTTCCTACCTTGCCCACTATACCAAAATAAATTCTTGCTTAAATTATTGAAAAATATTTTTAAAATCTTGGGTTGGGGAAGACCTTTCTAAGTTTGTCTCAGCGTGGAAAACATAAGATTGGTAAACTTGACTACTTAAAAAATGAAACTTCTGCATAAAAATAAACACCATAAAAGGTTGAAAGGTAGAAGGCAAATTGGAAATTTTTTGCAAAATGTTAGACAAAGAATCAATGTCCCAGATAAATAGCTCTTAAAAATCAATAGGGAAAATATTTAATGTTTTAATGGAAAAATGGGCAAAATACTCTGAGGCAAGTTACCAAAGAAACAGACATATGAAAAATGTTTAGCCTTACAAAAATCAAAGAAATGCTAGTAAAATGTGAGTAGTGTTTTCCTTCCATCAAACTGGCAAAGATTAAAATTATTGATGAACTCAAATTTGCAACTGTGGGGGGCAGCAGGTCTTTTCCTGCAATATTGTTGAGAGTGTAAAACAGTCACATCACCTTTGGAAAGGAGTGCGGTAGTATATATTGAAATGTAAAATGGTTCACTCTGCAACACACTTCTGGGAGTTTACCCTAAGGAGACGAATGCACATTACTGCTCTATTTACAATATTGAAAATGTGAAACAATCTTAATGCCCATCAATAATGGACTGGGAAAGTAAATTTTGAGGTAGGAATTTCGTACAGCTCTTCAACATAGACTTAATGTTTATTGACTGGAAAGATCTTGTCGAATGAAAAATGAAGGTTTCAGAATACAGACTATGTAAAATTATAGTAATAGATTTGTATGCCTATTTATGAATAGAGAGATGCTTAAAAGGATGCTCACTCTCTGCCCACCCCCTCCACCAAAGAAAAGTAATAAAAAATAATGCATGTTTCATGTTAAAAAAAAATCAAATGCTACAGAAATGTAATAAGTAGCAGGTGAAAGTGCATCTCTCACTTCTCTCTCGGACTCCCCACAACACCTGCCCCAGGGATAAGCAGTGTTAACAATTTGATTCCCACCCTTAAGACCTGAAAGGTCATATCTACCCTCATGCTAACATAGATGGAATAGAGATATATTGATATTTAAATATTTATGTTGTTCTGCTACTTTAAAAAATATCTTATGGAAGTATTGTTTGCACTCATATAACTGCCCATACCACAAGTGTACATCTCAGTGAATTTTCATAAACTGAACACATCTGGGTAACCAGTTCCAAGATGAAACAACAACAAAACCCCAGGACGTTACCAGCACCTACAAGGCCTCCTCCTGCCCCTTTTCCAGTCACTACTCTGACTGTGCTGACTTCTAACAGGAGTCAGTTTGGCTAGTTTGTATTTTAAATAAATGTAACAACAAAAATAAAGTATACCTGCTTTTGCTCAATGTCACATATCTGAGGTACTTCCATGTTGTTACATGTAGTCGTAGATCATTTATTCTCATTGCTGTCTAGTATTGCATTGTGTGACTACTTCAACATCCATTGCACTTTTGGCTTTTGGATAGTGTCCAGTTTGGAGTTGACTAGTGCCGCTATGAACATTCCTGTGTATGTCTTTGGGAATCAGGCATATGCATTTCTGTTGACTGTAAACCAAAGGGTAGAATTACTGCATCACAGAATATGATAATATTTCACTTTGGTGTACACTTCAGAGACATTTTCCAAAACCCATTTACACCCCTTGTGATGGTTAAATTTAAGTGTCAATTTCACTAAGCCATAATATCCAGATATTTGATCAAACATTATTTTAGATGTTTCTGTGAAGGTCTATTTTAGATGAGATTAACATTGACTTTGAGTAGACTTTGAGTAAAGCAGATTACCTTCCATAACGTGGGTGGGCCTCATCCAGTAGTTGAAGGCCTGATCTTGGATGAAGAGGGAATTCTATTAGCAGACTTCAGACTTGAACTGCAACTCTTCCCTGGGTCTCTAGCCTGCCAACCCATCCAGTAGTTTTTGGACTTGCCATCCTCCACAATTTCATGAGTCGATTCCTTAAAATAAATCTCTCTCTCTATGTATACACACATCTGATTGGTTCTCTTTCTCTAGAGAACCCTGACTAATGCACCTCTACCCGCCTGTGTTTGAGAATTACTTTTCCTCCTTTGCATCCTCCACATGTGAAGGAGGAAACGCTAGAAAAATACCAGAAAATGCCAGAAAAACTTGACACTTTCTGTCTTTGGTTTTAGCAGTGTTATGAGCATAGTACATGTTTTAGTGGCATACCATGAACAACATTCCACATCAAGATATTTGGCCTTTATTTGACTTTAAGGATTATGGATCTTCCATTTCGTATATATAGCATCTTCTATTTAACAGCCTCCTAATAATGGATATTTAGATTATTTCTAGTTTTTCATTATTATAAATACTACTGCAGGGCCGGCCCTGGGGCATAGTGGTTAAGTTTGACGCACTCCAATACAGAGGCCTGGATTCACAGTTTCAGTTCCCAGGCATGGACCTACACCACTCGTCAAGCCATACTGTGGTAGTGACCCACATACAAAATAGAGGAATATTGACACAGATGTTAGCTCAGGGCTAATCTTCCTGACCAAATAAGAATAATAACAATAATACTGCAATGAAAAAAATTGCACAGAAATCTTTTAAAATTTTGTGTTTTTCTAGACCACATCCTTAGAACTGAAAATTTGGGCAATAAACACACATATTTAAAATGATGGCCAATATTTCCAAAGTGTTCTCCAAACATATACCAGTGTACACTCCTACCAGTAGTAAATAAGAATGCCTAATTCTCCACACCATTACCAAGTAAGATGTATTTTTAAAACCTATCTTATTTTCATTTTTAATCCATTTGCATTTCTTTGGTTATTTCCTAGGATGACTTTTTAAAATATATATTAGTCATGTATATTTCTATTATGATTTCTGTCCATATCTTTTACCCACTTTTCCATTGAATTAGTTCGTGTCTTTCTAAATGATACATAAGAGTTCTGTAGTCATAGATATGTTGCATTGAATATTTTGTGATGCAAATATTTTTCCAAATTTTTTTGTGTATTGAGGAGGCAATGTAGTATACTTGTTAAGCAAATAGGTTTTAGAATCAAAGTTGGTTTATAAGTCTCAGTTTTGTCACTTACTAGTTGGATAACCTTAGTGAACTTATCTAACTATCCCCCCCAAACCACAGTTTTCATAACCGTAAAGTACAAAAAATAATAATTTTTCTCATAATGGATAACTGTAAGAATTAAATGTTGTGTGTAAAAATGTAAACACCTAGCCATTATCTGTCATTCAAAGTGCTTATTATTATCATAATTATTTGTCTTATAACTTTTTATATGATTTCTTAAGCAGTTGAGAAAGTTTTAATTTTTATGTTAAATCAGTCAATCTTCTTTATGATCTCTAGGTCTTAAGTTACATCATATCTCTCTAAGATAATAAAATACTGCTCTTTTTCTTCTAGTATTTACATAAGTTTATGTTCTTCTCTTAGATTACCAAGCCATAGGGAATTTATTATTATTTTTTTATTAATTTTTTTTTGAGGGAGATTAGCCTGAGGTAACATCTGCTGCCAATCCTCTTCTTTTACTGAGGAAGACTGACCCTGAGCTAACATTCCTGCCCATCTTCCTCTACTTTCTATGTGGGACGCCTGCCATAGCATGGCTTGACAAATGACGTGTAGGTCCACACCCAGGATCTGAACCAGCGAACCCTGGGCCGCCAAAGCAGGATGTGCAAACTTAGCTGCTGTGCCACTGGGCTGGCCCCAGAACTTATATTTTTATGTTATAAAGATTTACCTTCCTCTTCTCCCAAATAGAAAGCCAAATACCCAAAGCCATTTTTCTGATAATTAGTCATTTCCTCACAGACTCTGTGTCACTGTTTTAATACTAACGTAATATTTGTATTTGGATGTGTTTCTGGACTCTTTTTTGTTCCCATTGATCTATTTTCTCATTTTTACACTGGTACCATATTGTTTAATTTTGTTAGCTTGATAACAATTTTTTATATCTACCAGTCAAGCCAGTTTTTCTTCTTCTTTTTTACAACAGATTCTCAATGATTATTGCAGATTTATGCTTTTAAATAAAATGTAGAATCAACTAGCCACGTCAATATCCTGCGGCATAACACCATTACTGCCCAAGGAGAGGTCATCTGCCTGATGCAAGATATGCCAGTAGTTAAGAGGCGTGGTGGTAGAAGAGAAAGTGTTTATTATTACAGCTTGCTGGCAAGAGGGAAGATGGCTGACTAATGTCCAGAACAACCATCTTACAGAACAAAGACTACAGGCCAGTTAAATATGGGGCTGGTTTCTGGGTGGGGAGGTGAGTGGCCTCCAGGTGGGGGCAGACATCTGGTCCCAGTTCCTCATAATCCTTTGTTTTGCTGGATATGCATGAGAGGCTGGAACAACGCCCTATATCCTGATCTTTCAGGTGTCATTGATGATGACTATCAGCATAGACTCTCTGCCCCGGGGTCATCACATTCCTAAGGAACTCAAAAGAACAAAGTTATCAACTTAAAGAAGCTGGGAGGGGCCATAAAATCTACAATACTTGTCTGGGTTAGTCAATCAGAGGTCATTCAAAGTTGCAATATGGTTTCTTTTCTATAATATGGCTTCTCTCATGTCAACCTTGTATTGAGCTGCAGTTGTTACCACCTAGAAACATAGGTTCTTTACCCGCCACACAAGATGGGCCAAATAAAAACTGGCTTATGACAAGGAAAGGGTTTTTATTTCAGGTAATATCAGACAGGAAATGAGAGTGAGCCCTCAAATTTGTCTCATCTTATCTCGTCTCCCCGAAAGAGGGGAGGTGAGGGATTTCAAAGATTTGTGAGGAATGTGGCTGCTTATAGAGAGGCAGGGGGAGTCAGTTGCTTTGCTAGTTGGAGCTTTCCCACCAGCCTGCATTCAGCCTTGGGACATTGTTTGCAGGGAGGAGGAGGAGATGATAAGGAATCCAGGTGGGCAAACTTGGCTGTTTGTCTCCATGGCAGATAGTGGATTCTGGAGCTAAGGGAGTAAGCAGGAAAAGAATGCTTTGGTTTTAACCCTACATATGCTGGGTTTAATGTAGGGGAACTGATATCAGGGCCAGCATTAGTATCAATACCACCCCTCCTCATTTTGTTTTTCAATGTCTTTCTGACTGTATAACTCTTCATGGATGTTTTGATTGAAAGAATATATGTCCTCTTTAATTTCTCTGAGAAGGTAGAGAATGTTTTGATTTCAGGTTTTTCTTTTTTGTAGTTTTTATGCATATGTCTCATCTTACTTCCTTTCTGCTAATTATTTCTCTAGAATGGGAGACCAGGGCCACCATCTAGAGCTGTATGGTTGTGCATCCACAACTTTAGGAGGCATCCTTCATGTAGATGTGGTACAGACCTAACAAAACTGTAGTACAGCAGGCTTAGGTATCAGTCGTATGGAATCTTCTTTTAACTCAAGGTTAGCATGTGTTAGTTCTCCTTGATTCTCCTCTCTGGTAACATGGACACTATTTTATTTTATTTTATTTTTTGTTTGTTCATTTAGTTTTTTAATTTATTTTTTATTTTTGTCTTTTTTATTGCAGTAATGTTGGTTTATAACATTATATAAATTTCAGATGTACATCATTCTATATTTCATATTCTGTGTAGATTACATCATGTTCACCACCCAAAGACTAATTACAATGCACCACCACACACATGTGCCTAATCACCCCTTTCTCCTTTCTCCCTCCCCCCTTCCCCTCTGGTAACTACCAATCCAATCTGTTTCTCTGTGTTTGTTTGTTGTTGTTTTTATATTCTTCTTATGAGTGAGATCATAGAGTATTTGACTTTCTCCTTCTAACTTATTTCATTTAATATAATACCCTCAAGGTCCATCCATGTTGTCACAAATGGCTGGATTTCATCATTTCTTATGTCTGAGTAGTATTCCATTGTGTATATATATGTACCACATCTTCTTTATCCATTGGTCCCTTGATGAGCACCTAGGTTGCTTCCAAGTCTTGGCTATTGTGAATAATGCTGCAATGAACATAGAGGTGCATGTATCTTTATGCATTCGTGTTTCCATGTTCTTTGGATAAACATCCAACATAGGAATATCTGGATCATGTGGTAGATCTGTTCTTTAATTTTTTGAGGAATCTCCTTACTGTTTTCCATACTGGTTGTACCAGTTTGCACTGCCACCAGCAATGTATCAGGGTTCCCTTCTCTCCACATCCTCTCCAACACTTATTGTTTCTTGTCTTGTTCATTATAGCCATTCTGATAGGAATGAGGTGATATTTAAATGTAGTCTTGATTTGCATTTCCCTGATAGTTAATGATGTTGAACATCTTTTCATGTACCTGTTGGCCATCTGTATATCTTCTTTGGAGAAATGTCTGTTCAGATCATTTGTCCATTTTTTAATTGGGTTGTTAGTTTTTTTGTTGTTGAGATATATGAGTTCTTTGTACATTTTGGATATTAGCCCCTTATCTGACATACGGTTTGCAAGTATCTTCTACCAATTGTTAGGTTATCTTTTCATTTTGTTGATGGTTTCCTTTGTTGTGAAGAAGGTTTTTAGTTTAATATAGTCTCATTTGTTTATTTTTTCTATTGTTTCCCTTGCCTAGTCAGACATGGTAGTTCAAAAAATATGTGGCTAAGACCAATGTCAAAGACTGTACTACCCATGTTTTCTTCTAGAAGCTTAATGGTTCCAGGTCTTACATTCAAGTCGGTAATCCATTTTGAGTTAGTTTTTCTGTATGGTGTAAGATAATAATCTACTTTCATTCTTTTGCATGTGGCTGTCCAGTTCTACCAACACTATTTATCAAAGAGGCTTTCCTTTCTCCATTGTATCTTCTTGGCTCCCTTGTCGAAAATTAGCTGTCCAGAGATGTGTGTTTATTTATGGGCTCTTGATTCTGTTCCATTGATCCGTGTGTCTGTTTTTGTCCCAGTACCATGCTGTTTTAGTTACTATGATTTTGTAGTATATTTTAAAATCTGGGAGTGTAATATCTCCAGCTTTGTTCTTTTTTCTCAGGAATCCTTTGGCTATTCGGGGTTTTTTGTTGTTCCATGTAATTTTTAGGATACTTTGTTATGCTTCTGTGAAAAATATTGAAACTTTGAGAAGGATTGCATTGAATCTATAGATTGCTTTAGAAAGTCAGAACATTTTAACTATCTTAATTTTTCCAATCCAAGACATGGAATACCTTTCCATTTCTTTGTGTCTTCTTCAATATCTTTCAACAATGTTTTATAGTTTTCAGTATACAAATCTTTCACCTCTTCAGTTAAGTTTATTCCTAAATATTTTATTCTTTTTGTTGCAATTGTAAATAGGGTTCTATTCTCAATTTCTCTTTCTACTACTTTGTTGTTAGTGTATAGAAATGTAACTGATTTTTGTATATTGATTTTGTATCCTGTGACTTGACCATATTCATTTATTATCTCTAAAAGTTTTTTAGTGGATTCTTTAGGGTTTTCCGTATGTAAAATCATGTCATCTGCAAATAGTGACAGTTTCACTTCTTCCTTTCCAATTTTGATCCCTTTTACTTCTTTTTCTTGACTGATTGCTCTGGCTAAGACTTCCAATACTATGTCAAATAAGAGTAGTGAAGGTGGGAAACCTTGTCAGGTTCCTGTTCTTCGAGGGATAGCTTTTAGGTTTTCTCCATTGAGAATGATATTAGCTGTGGGTTTGTCATGTATGGCCTTTATTATATTGAGGTACTTTCCTTCTATACCCATTTCATTCAGAGGTTTTATCATAAATGGATGCTGTATCTTGTCAAATGCTTTCTCTGTGTCTACTGAGAAGACCATGTGATTTTTATTCTTCATTTTACTAATGTGGTGTATCATATTGATTTATTTGTGGATGTGGAACTATCCTTGCATCCCTGGAATAAATCCCACTTGATCATGGTATATGATCTTTTTAATGTATTCTTCTATTTGATTTGCTAATATTTTGTTGAGGATTTTTTCATCGATGTTCATCAGTGATATTGGCCTGTAATTTTCTTTTTTTGTGTTGTCCATGTCAGGTTTTGGCATCATAGTAATGTTGGCTTCATAGAATGAGTTAGGATGCATCCTCTCCTCTTCAATATTTTGGAAGAGTTTGAGAAGAATAGGTATTAACTCTTTGAATCTTTGATAGAATTCACCAGGTAAGACATCTGGTCCTGGACTTTTATTTTTTGGGAGGTTTTTGATTACTGTTTTCATCTCCTTGCTGATGATTATTGTAGTCAAATTCTCTATTTCTTCTTGATTCAGTTTTGCCAGCTTGTATGATTATAAGAATTTATCCATTTCTTCTAGATCATCCAATTTGTTGGAGTATAGTTTTTCATGGTATTCTCTTATGATCATTTGTATTTCTGCAGTGTCCACTGTAATTTCTCCTCTTTCATTTCTGATCCTATTTCAGCCTTCTCTCTTGTTTTCTTTGTGATTGTAGCTAAAGATTTGTCAATTTATTTATCTTTTTAATGAAGCAGCTCTTGGTTTCGTTGATTTTTTCTGTTGTTTTTTCAGTCTCTATTTCATTTATCTCTGCTCTGATTTTTATTATTTCCTTTCTTCTACTGATTTTGGGCTTTGTTTGTTCTTCTTTTTCCAGTTCCTTTAGGTGTGCTGTTAGATTGTTTATTTGGGATTTTTCTTCTTTGTTGAAGCAGGCCTGAATTGCTATAAACTTCCCTCTTAGAACTACTTTTTCTGTATCCCATAGATTTTGGCATGTCATATTTTCATTTTCATTTATCTCCAGGTATTTTTTGATTTCTCCTTTGATGTCTTCATTGACCCAATCGTTGTTCAGTAGCATTTTGTTAATCTCCACATTTTTGTGGCTTTTATGATTTTCTTCCTGTAGTTGATCTTTAGTTTCATAATTCTGTGGTCAGAAAAGATGCATGGTATTATTATAATCTTCTTAAATTTATTGAGACTTGTTTTGTGGCCTAATATGTGATCAATCCTGGAGAATGTTCCATGTGCATTTGAAAAGAGTGGGTATTCTGAAGTTTTTGAATGGAATGTTCCATGTATATCTAGTAAGTCCATCTGGTCTATTGTGTCATTTCAGGCCAATATTTCCTTGTTGATCTTCTGTTTGGATGATCTATCCATTGGTGTAAGTGGAGTGTTAAAGTCCCCTACTATTATTGTGTTACTGTCTACCTCTCCTTTTATGTCTGTTAATAATTGCTTTATATATTTATCTGCTTCTATGTTGGGTGCAGAGATATTTACAAGTGTTATAACCTCTTGTTGGATTGTTCTCTTTATCATTATGTAGCGCCCTTCTTTGTCTCTTGTTACAGGTTTTGTTTTAAAGTTTATTTCATCTGATGTAAGTATTGCTACATCAGCTTTCTGTTCTTTACCTTTTTTATGGAGTATCGTTTTCTATCCCTTCACTTTCAGTTTGTGAGTGTCTTTAGGTCTGGAATGTGTCTCTTGCATGCAGCGTATGTATAAGTCTTGTTTTTTTACCCAGTTGGCTACTCTATGCCCTTTGATTGGATCATTTAGTCCCTTAATATTTAAAGTAGCTATTCATAAATATATACTCATGCCATTTTGTTACTTTCTTCTGGGTGTTTTAGTGGTTCTTCTCTGTTCCTTTCTTCTTCTCTTGCTCTCTTCCCTTGTGGTTTGATGGCTTTCTTTAGTACTATGTTTGGGTTCCTTTCTATTAATTATTTGTGTATTTATTATAGTTTCTGGTTTGCAATTACCATGAGGTTCATATAAAATAATCTATGTATAACAATCTATATTGAGTTGGTGGTCTCTTTAGTTTGACCTCTTTCTACAAGCTCTACTCTTTTACTCCTCTCCTCCCACATTCTGTGTTTTTGATGTCATATCTAACCTCTTATTTTGTGTGTGTGTATCCATTACACTATTATCATTGAAATAGGTTATTTTAGTACTTTTGTCTTTTGACCTTCATATTATCTTCATAGTTGGTTGATCTGCTATCTTTACTATATTTTTGCCTTTACCAGTGATTTTATTGCCTTTTTTTCTTTGATAATTTTCTTATTCACATTTGTGGGCTTCTCTTTCCTACTTAAATGAGTCCCTTTAGCATTTCTTGTAAAAGTGGTTTCTCAGTTATAAACTCCTTTGATTTTTGCTTGTCTGGGAAACTCTTTGTCTCTCCTTCTATTCTGAATGATAACCTTGCCAGATAGAGTATTCTTGATTGTAGGTTTGTATCTTTCAGCACTTTAAACCTATTGTGCTACTCCCTTCTATCCTGTAAGATTTCAGCTGAGAAGTCAGCAGATAGTCTTATGGGGTTTCCTTTGTTTGTCACTTGCTGCCTTTCTGTCATGGCTTTTAAGGTCCTCTCTTTATCATTAATTTTGGACATTTTAATTATAACGTGTCTTGGTGTGGGCCTCTGTGGTTTTATCTTGTTTGGTTTTCTCTGTGCTTCCTATACCCGGATGTCTGTTTCCCTCTTTAGGTTAGGAAAGTGTTCAGCTATTATTTCTTCAAATAGATTCTCTGCCCCTTTGTCTCTCTCATCTCCTTCTGAGACACTTACAATACAAATGTTGGTGTATTTGATGTTGTCCAGAATTCTCTTAGACTGTTCTCATTCTTTTTAATTCTTTTTTCTTTTATCTGTTCAACTTGGGTAATTTCCTCTAGTCTTTCTGGACACTGTTTTAATTGTGCCATTATAAATTGAGCTAGAGAATCATTTGTGTCACAGTTTGTAATCTCTGTACAGTACTTCAGTTATTGTCAGGGGGCCAGAAGCAAGAATTGGATCAACCAGTATACTGAGGCAAACTTATTTCTGAAAGGTAGTGTCAGGGCACTGTGGCAGAGACTTTTACCTGAGACACACCTAGCCTATACTGCCTGATTCCCATTGCAGTTGGGTGTGGCCACATGACAAGTTCTCATCGAGGAAACATGAGCTCAAGTCATGAATATATATTACTGCCAGGATGAACTGGTTTAGGGACAGACAAGCCTTCTTCACTGTGGTATAATGCACATATGTATTTAATCTTTGTTCCATGTTCCTAGCAGGGGGCTCCTAAAACCCTTGGAATCTCTTGAATGATAAGCATCTTTTGTATGCTAATGAAATGACTCTTGGCCAGAGGCAGTGGGGGGGGGGAGGGGGGGGCAAGGCAGATAGTTTTTGGCTAGTGACCAGAAAAATCAAACCTTGATTAGAGGATTAGGACTTTCAGCCCCATGTCATAACCTCCAGGAGAGGGGCTGGAGATTAGGTAAATCACCAATGACCAATGGTTTAATCAATTATGCCTCTGTAATGAAACTTCCATAAAAACTCCTAAATGACAGGCTCTGAGGAACTTTGTGTTTGGTGAACACATCCAGGTGGTGGAAGGCACACCTCAAGAAGGTACATTCTGCACCCACCTTCCTGTGCACTTCCACCACCCCATACTTTGCCCTATGCATCTCTCCCATTTGGCTGTTCCTGAACTATATCCTTTATAACAAACAGGTCATAATAAGTGAAGTGCTTGCCTGAGTTCTGCAAATCATTTTAGTAAATTATCAAACCTGAGGAGAGGATTGTGGGAATCCCTGACTTTATAGCCAGTTGGTAGATGTCTAGGTGACAACCTGGGATTTATGACTGGTGTCTGAAGAGGGGAGGAGGCAGTCTTGTGGGACTGAGCCCTTAACCTGTGGGGTCTGTGCTAATTCTGTGTAGTTAGTGTCAGAATTGAACTGAATTGTTGAAACCCAGTTGGTGTTGGAGAATTAGAGAAGTAGTGTCAGAAAAAATACACAACATCCACCCTTTATATTTCTATCTTCTATAGAAATACAAAGGACTCTGAGGCCCTGGAGGAAGGTGAAGCCACAAGACAGAATGAGCCAATGACCCTAAATGACAGGTAGATGACCACTACCAATGAGGAATATTTACTTTAGACTGCTACATCAGAAAAAAATTACTTTTTATTGTGTTGAACGATGCAAATTGGAGGTTTGTTTGTTGTAGAATGTACTTCCAAATAAAATGTAGAATCAACTAGCGGAATCAATTTCCTGAGACTGACCCTCCCACCCTTCTTTACTGGGTTTGTTTTTGTGTCTTTTGGATCTTTTCATCTTTTTGTTAATCTGTGTCTCAAAGAATACATATCCTCTGAGCTCTTTGGCTCACAATTAGGACTCTTAGCTCATGGATTTGTTTTTTAGTGACTTAGTTTTAATTTGTTTGTTTGATTTTTAATGTTTGCTTAGTTGACTTTAGTCAACTGATGCCAAACTATTCTGATGGCTAAGCTAGTCTTCTTCTTGAATTGTATATTCATATTTCATTCTTATTTTCCAGGCTTGACTCCTGCTACTTTCCCCAGTGTATTGTTCCCTAGCCACACTTTCTTCTCATTCTTCAAATACATGCTGCACATTTTTTGGCTCTTATCTTTGCTCATGCTATGACTTAGTCTAGAATAATTTTCTCTGCTTTCACTTCCTATGAAAAGCTTAACTAATCCCTCCGTAGTCAACTCAAATGCCACTTCCTCCATGAGATTATCGTCATATAAATTTTTCCTTTCTCACATTTCTTCATAGCTTTTATCATGTCATTTATTTTATTTTATGTTGCATTTTAGTAGGCATCAATGAGATGGACATTGATTCAATGTCCCGTGTCAATGAATTTATTTAGTAAACATCATTCGAGCATTTACTATATACCAGGCGTTTAATACAAAGGATCCTATTTCAAAGTTCCCTTTACAAGTGAAGAGCCTCCATAGTGTCTGACCCACAGTATACTCTCAGTGTGAATTTTGTGATTGAATGTGGTTATTAGAGGTGCCTATCTTGGTAAATCAATAATAAATTCTCCTACTTGACCACTCCCCAGAACAGATGGAAAATTTGAAGCTCCTTCCTTTATGACCGTTCTTGTTAGAGTGTATATCAAATATATAGGCTCAGTAACTCATTCAAGAATAAATAAGATGCTCAGCATGGGTCTTCAAGTAAGATGAGGAGATGTCTATGTGGAGAGGCAGGCTGGTGTGGGCTGAGAGTTCCAGCTCAAGAGAATTCCAGAGGGTGTTGACATGGAGGGCAGCCTGGCATGAGAGTCAGAAACCAAGCGGGAGGGGAAAGCATCATCCACACAGAGGTGCTTCCTGGCTTGTGTTGCTGAAACTGGAGTAAGTAGAGGAGAGCATACACATAGGAAAGAGGATAGGCAGAGTGATGGAAGGTTGCTAACATACCATGGAGTTGATAAAATAAGTAAATATGGTAAGGATAATTCCCAATAGATTCCTCAGTGTCACAGAAGAGATTTACAAATAAGGAAAGGGAGAAAAACTAAGATGAACATATGGTGTTAGAATGGAATTAGAGAGATTGGTGTGAATTCATGGACTTCTATTAATATAGATAGATATAGAAATAAATGTAGGCGTAAATGTATGTGAACGTTCTGTTAACTGAGAGGGCCTGTTGTCCTCCTCTCAATAGCAATGAGCATATGTAGTGCCCAGATCGTGGCTTTTAAATACCATTTTCCAATAAAAGAAACCAGTGCTCCTTGGAGAAATGGCTGAGTCCAAGGCAGGAGGAGGGAAAGTTCAAGATGAGCCCAGAACATCTTTTTATATCAGAAAGCAAGGAAGTGCTCAAAGAATGATGAGACATGTCAAAAGGACACAGGAGCCATCATGAAGGCCATCACATTTGAGCATCAAAATAAATCATGAGAATAAAGGATTATAATCTACTGAATAAAGTATGAAACAATAGTCCATTCTGATATAAATAAAAAGAAAATTTGATGAACAATGGGATGTTTACATAGTTTCAAAGAACCTCTTCACAAAACACTTACAAATTTCAAAGGAAAAAAATGTAACCTCACAGTAAAGAAGTGTGGCATAGACTACCTTAAAGAAATGATGAAGGGAACATCGTCAGTGATGGGACAAATTAAAACCCCGTGTCCCCTGATAGGATGCAGTGAGAAGAACACAGCTTTATTCTCTGATACATCTGCCAAATCGCATAACCTGATTCTAGTCAGGAGGAGACATCAGACACACCAAAATGGACAGGCATGATGCAAAATAACTGGCCTGTAATCTTCAGAAGTTGCAAATGCAACACATAGTTCCTAGTACCTAAATGCAACACATAATTCTAAACTGGATTCTTTTGCCATAAAGGACGTTATTAGGACAATTGGAAAAACCTAAATGGAGTCTGAGGCTTAGATGATGGTAGTGTACCACAAAATCAGTTTCCTGATTTTGGTGTTTGTATTACAATTATTAAGACAACATCCTTGCTTGTAGGCAAGACACACTAAAGTATTAAGGGGGCTAAGAGGCATCAAGTCAGCAATTCGCTCTCAAAGATTTTTTGTACCACTCTTCTGTAAGTTTGATTGTTTCAAAATAGAAGATATATGCCAAAGAAAGAATAAAATGGTTTGTGAGATTTCCTATCATCTTAAAATCAACTACAAAACTTCCACATCCAGTTCTAAATCTATTTTCCAGCAGTGCATGCTCACTTCCACTGCCTTGAGCAGCTTTTTTTCTCAAACGGCTCACTACGGCACTGGTCATGCTCCACACTCTCTTCTCCCCTTCGCTACTGTTCACTGGACCGTTTCTGGACTTAGGATGTGCTTATTTTTAGAACCTGGACTTTAACCACCAGAATAGACGTGTAAATGCCTTAGGCACATTGCAGCGCATCCAGTGTTCATGCTGACAGAAACGTGAGGATGGGATGTTAGAACCCTTAGTAGACATCATATAATAATTTGTATTTTTTATCCCATTGCATTATATTTGATTCTCATGAAAACGTCTATTTATTGTGCAAACCAAATGACATTACATTGTTTTTTCTCACAAATCTCTATGTATAAAAGTTTACATATATAAAATATATTTTATTATCTTATTTTGATAATTAAAACATTTTAAAATTATCAATGATTTCTTTAAAGTTTGCACATATATTTAGCCTTGAGAGGTGAAAGATAAATATTGCAATGTATTGATATAAACATAGTATACTCTGTGTGTAAGAGACCAAATTATCTGTCAGGGAAAACACAATATGTTTGTTGCCATCTGCCTGGATAAGTAAAAAAGATATAAATCAAGTAACTGAAGGAAAAATGAAAAACCAAAGATATTTCCCTGTATGTATTATAGAAAGGAATATGATAGCTCAAGTATTTGGGTACTTCCTTTGGAATGGAGGGACTTATTAATTTCACCAATAAGTATGAACCTTATAACAACTTGAACTACATGCAATATTCGTATCACTTCTATGGCTGTTTAATATAGGAGCTAGAGGGATACATCACTGGGCCATTAAATAGGAAACTCATGTGGCTACCTTATTTGTCACTATGACAGTCAAGCATGTGTCAGCCTGCTTACACCGTGTCAACTCAGTTGACATTAAAGCAGCCTAATCTTTTTGCTTACATGTACCATAATGGCCCATATACGCCCAAAGTATGTCAGTGTGTGTACCATGTCACTCCATTACACACTGTGACAGCCCCATGTATCAATCTACATGCACCATGACAAACAAGTATAAATATGACAGCACAGCATATATCAGCTTGCATGTATCTCAAGAACCATTCTACACTGTGGAGGACCAGTATGTGTTAGTCTCACACACTGTGACACTCTTATATTTGCTGTAACAATGCAGAGTATGTCAGGATGTATGTATCATGACAGCCAATAGAAACTGTGACAGTCCAGGATCTATCATCTGGCATGCGCTATGACAACCTTCTCCCTTTAGTACTCAGTATATACCATGACAGTCTTGCACAAACCACAGTAACCATTTTACATGGGGGCTGAGGGGAGGTAAGCATTTTGTGTCAGTCTACATGTACTATGACTGTCCAGTGGATGTTATAACATCTTAGCAGACCAGTATGCAATGTGACAGCCCAACATGTGTCAGCCTGCCTCTATTCTAACAGTCTGTATGCATGGTGACAACGCATGATTTAACAGCCTGCATGCTCCATGCAGACACCGTGTACTTTAACAGCTCAGCATGAGCCATTCTGCATGTGCAATGACAAATACAGACTGTGACCACCCAGTGTGTGGAAGTCTGCATGGACCAGGATGGTCAGTACATACTATGACAGCTTATAATGTGTTGAGCCTTTCATTCTAGCAATGCAACTTGGTGTGGTGTCTGTGTGTATGTGCACATATGCATATACTTACTTTACCTACACTGGTTCTAGCTAGCTGCATTTCTTTCCATGGCATTGGCTTATGTTTTACATTACTTACTTCGTGTTCCCATTTCCTTCAAGTGGTTGTGTCTCATCTTCTATAACATCTCTCAGCATTTGCCTTCCTCAATCCAAAAGGCTGCAACAGCCTGTTGGCCAGCTATCTTTTAAATTCTTTTTTTGAACTAAGGTGCAGTATAAATAAGTAAAGAAATAAGGTCAATGGAGGGGGTCACAAATTTTACAGTTTAACCTCCTTCTTGTTTGGTTTTCTACAACCACAATCATCATCATCACACACACACACACAATTGCATATACATCACATCTTTAAAAATCCTCAAGGTATCCTAGTGCTAAAGAAATGATTTAGCATCACTGCCATTACCTCCCGTATTTTCCTTCAACTTTTCATTACAACCCACTTTTGTATTACACTTTGTCCTGCTCCATGAACAAAACTCTGCGCTTTCTCACCTCTAGACCTTGGTTTGCCTTACACCCTCTTGGCAGAACATACATCTCTGAACATCTCCTTAAAAGTTTGAGGGCCTTCACTCTTTCTGCCCAATTTTTCCCTTCCATTGACTCAAATATCTAGATATCTTACAGTCAGGGGAATAATATTTCACTAAAAGGATAGCACGCACATTAAGCATTTGGTTCTAATTGCACGAGATTTTAGAGGTATATTAGTACAGCACAATATCTTCTAATAGGTGGCACCCCATCTCAAATTTCAGTTTCAAAAGGGAAGATTTCTCTACCTGAATATACCTATTAGCCAAGCAATATTCTGAGAGGCATGCATGATTTACTAAGATGATTTTCATTAACTAGTAATAGAAACTAAGTGGTCACACCTACTCCAAATCATTGGAATCAGTTTTTACAATCTCTCTACCCCTTGAAAGAAATCATTATTATTCACAAGTATTGTGTGTAATCAATATTTTATTTAGATAATGAAAAAAATTCTGTCTATTGTAGTCAAACGTTCATAGTTTAAAGAACTTAAGATTCTATTAGCAATTTTTAATGTTCTATTCAGCATACTAATAAATTTGAATTTCAGTTCCACCACTTAACAGCTCTTTGAATGTGGGCTAGATAATATATCTAAGCCTCAGTTTCTTCATTTGTGACATAAGAAAGTTGATAACACCTACCTCATCACATTGTGAGAGTTAAATGTGATCATTCATTCACTAAACAAATATTTATTGAATACCTACTACATGCCAATAACTGTTCTTAGTGCTAGGGATATGTTGATGAACAAAATTTTTTAAAAAATTCCCTGGCCTCAAGAAACTTGCATTTCCAGTAAACACGTAGTAGTTACAGTACATTAGAAGTGCTATGGAGACACAGGGCAAGTTAAGAAAGACTATGAGTTCTAGGGTAAGGTTGGCGAAAGTTATCACTGAAAAAGTGACACTTCAGCAAAGTCTTAAAAAATGTGCTGGACTAAACCAGGCAAACATCTGGGGGGAGAGTGTCCAGGTATGGTAAACAGCCATTACAATGATGTTAAGGCTCAAGGAACCTTAAGCATATTCAAGCAATGGCAAAGAGACCAGCGTGGTTTGAGAAGAGTAGGTAGGAGGCAAGGTAGGAGATGAAATCAGAGAGGTAACCTAAGACCCAAATCACGTGGAGTATTAATAGTCATTGTATGAATCATGGCTTTACTCTGAATGAGATGAAAGACTATTGGAGATTTCTGAATAGAGGCGTGACATAATCTCATTTAAATTTTAAAAGATGTGCATTGACTACCATCTTGAGAATGAATAATAGAGGGACATGGGTGGAAAGGGGGAGATGGGTTAGAAAGCTAATCCAGGTGAGAGATGATCATAAAAATGAATGTGGAGAGAAGTGGCCAGAGTCTAGATTAACACAGAGCTCAAGTGATTTACTGAAAAGATGTGAGATACGAGGGAAAGAGGATAATAAATTATGACTCTAAAGTTTTGGCTTAAGCAATGAGAAGAATGCCATTAGCTGGGTTGGTCTAGAGTTCAGGTGGAGCAGAATGGGGCTGGGCAAGAGAAGAGCTCACTTCTGGACATGATGAATTTGAGGTGCTTATTTAACATTCAAGTGTAGAGGTTGAGAAAGCAATTGTATATATGAGTCTGGAGTTCAGAGAAGAGGTATAAGCTAAAGACATAAATTTAAGAGTTTCCCTTTTATAGATGATATTTAAAGCCATGAGACAAGTCCCCAAAGGAAGGAATGTAAATAGGGAAAAGAAATCCATAAACTGAGCCCTGAGGTACTCCAGCATTGAGAAACCAGGAGTTGAGGAAGAACCAACACAGGATGCTAAGCAGTCATCAGTAGGGGTGGAGAGAAACCAGGAGACTGAAGTAGTATTGGAAGCCAAGTGCCCAGTACTGCTGATTAGTCATGTAACATGAGGATGCGGAATTATATTTGAATCAAATGGATTTTAAATATGGAATTAAATTTTGGATTATTGGATTTAGCAACAATGAGGTCATTATCAGTCTTGAAAAGAATAATTTTGGTGGCACTATGGAGGCAGAGTCTGAGTGAATGAGTTTGAGAAAGAATGGTAAGAGAAGAACTATATGTATCAAGTATATACAACTACTTATACATACATATATATATATATATATATATATATATATATATATATATATATACTGTAAGGAGAGCAGAGAAAAGGGCACAGTAGCTGGAAACAGATGTAGGGTTAAGAGAGGTTTTTTTTGTTTTTTGTTTTTTTAATGAGAGAAATAATTGTGGTACTGGCCCTACTATCTGTTCCCCTACATTAAACCCACCATATATGGGGTTAAAACCAAAAGCTTCCATCCCCTTTTCCTGCTTCCCTAAGTTACTTTCATATGTAAATGTCAGTTTCTTTAACCTTTATATCCCTGAGCTTCAGGAGGCAAATAGAAGTTACAAATTATTTAAAACCCAGGTGACTTCACACTGAGCTCGCACTAAAGTTTTGGCTAATTACAGGTCCTTGAAGTTTATTACAGGGAAACTGATGTCCAGAGAATATCAAGAAGCTGAAGCTTCCCAGACCCCAACTCCTCAGCTTCCTGGCTACAGAATCCACCATCCATCATGGAGGCAGACAACCAAGGATATCCACCTGCAGATGCCCTTATCTCACCATTCCCCTCCTTAAAAGCAGCCTCAGAAGGCCAAACACAAGCTGGTGGGACGCACCCACGTGCAAGGCCACATACTCCCCCTCCCCTACCTAAAATCCCAAATAAAAACCCCTGCCTTTTTCCCTTCAGAGAGATGGATTTGAGTTTTGGCTCCCATCTCCTCCTCTGGCTGCCTTTTGATAATAAAAAACCCTTTCCTTACTACAAGCCTAGTGTTCTGGTTTTTTATTTTTGGCCCCCCTTGTGTGGCAGGTAACAGAACCTGTTTTTGTGTCCGGTAACAACAGTAGGTTCACAAGCTGATAAGGAAGTTCCAGAAGAGAGGGAGATTGTTATTTCAGGAGCAAGCAGGAAGAATTCAAGAGTGATGTCCTTGAGTGACAAGAAGGGATGAGATCTAGTACATGGAGTAGTGTTCTTGAGCCCTGCTACAGGACCCCAAGAGCAGATTATGAGCGTCTCTTCTCAAGTCCAAGTTCAGACACATCATGTTGGTAGCTTGAAATAAGCCATAGTGGGACTATTTACACCACAGAAATCAGTAAATGCTGCAAGTCTGAGCTTTTTTCCAGGAGAATTGGATGTTAAACATTTATGAGCACACCACTTAGTTCATCAGTGGAGGTAGTGGCTTTGGATAAGCACAGGAAGTGTTCGTCTACAGGAGAGAAAGAAGAGAACGAACAGAAGTGCAGATTCTGGTAGATGGAGAGATGTATGTAACATGTTGTTCTAGTGACTAGCACACAGTAAGTGATTAATTATTATGTTTATCACCTCATTCAATCATACCACTTGCCTCTAGCTACAACATTGTCCCAGGCTATGTAGCACAGCATTATGTTTTTTGGAGGAAGATAAAATAGTCAGTCTCTGTGGACTAAGACTTTAAGTTTATTGATTCACTGATTTATTCATTTAATAAATATTTATTGAGTATCTATTAGGTGCTCCAAGTTATGTCTTAGATTAAGTTAAATAAATCCAATAAATATTTAATAATAAATTACAATAGACAAAATATTTTAGTGTGTACAGTAAAGGACCAAAGATGAATCCTAGTAAAAGAAAAGATTAAATTTATACATAAGTTCTAAAGCAAGCAAGTATGTGTCATGCGGTATAAACATATAAAATAAGTCAATAGTCAAAATGATTATAGCAGAACTACATCTATTATTATATAATTTTGTGAATTTTAGGCATAGGAGAAGCATCACTTATAAGTATGCATTTTATTTTTCAATAATTCACTGAGAATCTAATTCTATCCAATTTGAGAGCAGGAACTACTGAAGAAATCTAAGAGCCAGAAAAAAAGTTTAATACCGATTGTTGTTTTCTAATCCTTATCCTATTGGACCTATTTTAGCAGATGTCATACTTAGGAAATATTATGTCATTTTTGAAGCTCTCCCACTTTGTTTCTGTAATCACATCATATTTTGGGTCTTCTACATCAACGACCTCTATTTTGAAGGAAAAAGGGTCTTATTCCTCTGTCCTCCCGTATTACTTCGGTGTTTCCCAAGAATCTGGTCTTTTTGACCTCTTTTCTTTGCATGACGTTCCTGGGTAATCATCTTTATGCAAGTACAATTTCAAGTTTCACCTGTATGCAGACAAATAACAGCTGTGTGGCTTCCATTTTGTAAATACGCTGCGTTCTAGAGCTGTACATCTCAAATAACCACTTGAAATCTCACTCAAGATATTTATAGACACTTTAAACTCAACACATTCACCTCCTAGAAACCAAGGCATTACCTGAATTCCTCCTCTCTCTCCCTACTACATCTGCTTAGGCATCCAATTCTATCAGTTCTCCCTTTAATATTCATTGTCCTGCCAATTCCTTAGTTCAGTAATTACTATTTTTACCTGAGTTATTGCTAATAGTCTCCTATTTTGTTTCCCTATTTCCAGTTCTTTTTCCCTTTCATCCCAATTATCTTTCTAAGATACTGACCTGATCAGATTACATTCCTTCTTAAAATTCTGCAACTATATCTATCCTTAGCATATAGTCTCATATGTAATAAAAACACAGATGAATTATGAAGATGTTAATCGTAGTACAATTAGTGAAAAATAGAAATGGCATAAATTTTCAACAATAGCGGGATGGGTAAGTTGACTATAATGTGTCCACTCAATGAAATATCCAGCAGCCAACAGTAACAATTTTCCAGGAAACTAGAACAGACTGAATCTAAGTGATGCACATTGGAGCTAGTACAAATTTATGTTCTCATTTTTTCTACAACCCACACAGTCTTATTCTGACTTATACTCCAAGAAAATTGCTTCATGCTCATGGGGGTCACATGCAACTTCAATAGATCTCAGAAACTCTGCAAATCTTACCCCATTTACACTGTAAGCAGTTTCATAAAGGCAATCACCAACACTTTTGTGCCTGTTGCTCTTGCTTTCTTCATCTCTGATTTTTGTCTCCTGGACCCATACCCCAAATTTAATATCCAATTGTAGTCCCATTGGATTTTAACAAATTTAGGACAGATCCTTCCGGCTCTCTTCAGAGTTCATGTTCCCACCTGGGCTTTATGCATGCCTTTGTTTTTGGTACCCTCTGCCCTTACGTTTTTGAGTAAAGATTTCTTTGCACCCATCCCTAGTCCTATAATACACTATGTCTTCAGAATTTATACGTGGAATTTGGAATTCCCAGTCTTCCATCACTCACTCAAGACAAGTGATGAGAAATGGTCACTGTGCTCCCCCTTCAAGGGGGAATGTGACACAATTGTATGACAATGTGATGCTACACAGACAGGAAACTACTATCTCTACACAACTATGAAGTTTGGGTTTGTGGTAGAGCATTCACAAGAACTGCTAGAAAAGGTATTCCCTGACCCTTCTTGAGTTTCCTCCCTAACACTGATTTGGGGTGGGTGGGATGGAGGAAGGGGAAGGGACATCCATAAGAAATACACAGACTTCCTTCTGCACAAGTGACCTAGTTTGTAGGGAGCCAGGAAAGAGAGGCTTTCTTTGTTGTCTGCTTATCTATGGAGAATGAACACTAAGTGGGTGGTCTACATCTCCAGTAAAAGGAGTCCCTTTTAACGGGAGGCACAGGATTCTGCGACTCAAAGTATAATAGAGTTGACATCGTATATCCTATATATATCCTTTATATCCTAAATATCCTGTATTCAGGACAGACTGAAGGCTGATAAAAATAAACATTCCTCTCTGGCAAGGTAAAGAAAGAAGTTTGAGCCTTCTTATATCCTAGCATTTCTCTTGCTGATTTAACCTCTGGAAAGAAATCTCTCCCTCTTCTGGGTTGAGGAAAAACTTTATTATTTTCTTGGCTAGAGGCCTTATCACCACATGAGAGAAGGGAAGGTGTGTTCTATTCATCACTATATCCCCAGAGTCCAGCAGCATGTGGCACAGAGGTGTTCAATAGGTATCTGTTGAATGAACAAAGTACTGACTGCCTTCTTGCCTCAGGGCCTGTGTTCCATTCCTAGAATGTCATTTCACGTGTTAAGATTTTTAACTCTGCACAGAGACATGTTTGTTCTTCCCTGAGTTAGCGATTCCCAGGTAGTCTTACTGAATCTAGCCATCTGATTCTCCATGCTGCCAGAACACCAATCAGCTCATCAGTCTACTGCGACCAGGCTTGTTCTCACCAAGTTGCCAGTGAACTCCTCGTCGCCAAATCAAACTGTGTTATCAGACCTTTCTGCCACACATCACTCTGATCCTCCTTCTTGAAATCCTCCCATGCTTTAACTATAACTGTGACTCTCATTTTCAAAAATATGTGTCCTTAATCCAGAGCTCTCTCAAGTCCCAAATAACCAGCTAACTGTCCAAGAAGATTCTCAACTTCAGTGTGTCCAAAAATTGGTTTATAATCATCCCCTCAAACAAGCTTCCTGTCTCATATTTGTCATCTTGGTTAATTAGCTGGATTAATCAAGTTGTCTTTGTTCCCCTTTTCTTCAATTAATTTCAAAGTTCTATAACCTCTTTCTAGTTTTCTATTGGTTTCCTTAATTTAAATAAACATTTTGAAGTTTTTTCCTAGTAGTGTTAAGAATGAAATAATAATTATGTTTCTGTCCTCTCAATGATATAATAATAATAGTGATGATGAGGAGGATGATAGAGGATGTTTATTAAGCACTTACTATATGCTAACTACTCTTCTAAGCCCTTTATTTGTACCAATTTATTTATCCTTCACAATAACCCCATAAAGCTGATGCTATTATCAATCTCCTTATACCTTATACCGAGGAGGAAACCAAGGCGCAAGAGGTTGAATAATTTGCTCTTGATTATAATAGCTAGAAAGAGGTAGAAGTAGGAATTAAGCTTGAGAATCTACACTCTTGAATTTATTCCTACACTGTTATTCATTTTTTTCTTACTTTATGTCCTTTCTATTTCAAGAATTCTTTCTTAACAATCCCCACATATTTCAGGACCATAGTACCAACTGTTATTTAGACTGAATTAGAGCTACTCTCATTGATTGCTACTGTTTCTTGTATATTAAATTTTCACCATCTTGAGATCTTTATGCTAATGCATTTTCATTTGGCTAGAGTACTTTTGTGAGTATTTTTTCTTTCAGAAAGGAAATACGGATGCAACACTTTCTAAGTGCTTGTATGTCTAAAAGTTCCTTGCCATCATGAAGGAACAAATGTGGTTGGATATGGTGATGCAGAATTGCCATCTCTTTTCTTTTAAAATCCACAGATATTGCTCCATTGATACTATTTATCCAGTATTATAAATGAAGCTGTTGGTTGTGTCAATTTGATTATTTTTCTTTTTAGGTAACTGCTCTTTTCTATGTGGAAGCTTTAAGGATGTTATCTTTTGATTCCAAAATGTCACCAGTGTATGTCTAAGTGTATGTAGATATTTTTTAAATAATCTTGGCCAGTATTTGGTTTTCCAATTCAGAGAAATTTTCTTCCATTTTGACTTTTATTGTCATTTCTCCTCCATCCACTCTTTTCTCTCCTTTCAATCCTCTCATTCTTCAGATTATAGCACTTGGATTTATCTTCCATGAGTTTTCTCATAATTTTTCTCTCTTTTTCTCCTTGGTCTGTATTCTGGGAGGATTATTTGTTTCAACAATTAAACTCTTTAATTCAACATTTAGTAGCATACATTCCTCTGTTCATTGCCTCTATTGAATTTTTCATTTTGGCAAATACAATTTTTATATTGAAAAACACTTTCTTATTGTTAAATTGCTCTTCAGTGGGGCAGCATGCCGTGTTTTATCAACTCAATATCCCACTAACAGAGAAAGGAGTTAGAATTCTTTAAAGTCTTCTCCTATTTCCTACATTAATTTTTTTTTTAAATGTTGTCCTATTTGCTCTAGTTACTCAGTTCAATACTCTGTTTTGAAGTGTTAATTTGTTTTATTTGCTCCATGATTTTTCCCACTTGAAGAGCTACATAGTTTTTTTTCCCACTGGGGTGTATTCCTTCAAATCCTATGTAATTCTGGTATCTGTAGACCTAGAGAAGCAGCAGTTGGATTTTCTCTAACTTCAACTTTGAAGAGATGAAGGTGCATTTCTTTATCTCTAGGGATTGACCAGAGTCTCCATTCGCCTCCACCTCTCCAATCATATGTGCCACAGAATACTCAGGTAAAACTTACCAACTGGCCCTCACCCTTATAGTTCTTTTCGTTGTGTGGGGACCTGAAATTGGCCACCCCAAGATATGTCTCTTTGGCATCAGGATTATTTGAGGCTGATTGCTTTTGATAAACTGGGACAGGGAAGGAGGCTCTGAGGAATGGAACTTGCCCTTTGTTAGGACACATTTACATTTGTAAGGTAAATCTCTATCTGTAAAATGTGCCTCCCTCTCTGTACCAGGAAGAAGAAAGGAGATGACCTTCTCTCTAACAGCTCTTAATCAATACCAAAGGCAAGGACTTAAATCTGCATTTTATTGTGCTTGTCTGGTAACCTCCTGTAACTGACTTCCCTCCCCCTCCCAACTTGGCATTTCTTTAAGGATTAAGCATCTTTCCTTAGGCTAGGAACTGATTGCTGAGCTCACCTGTGACCGCCCAGCTCAAGACAATAGACTTGCCTTTGGCTACACCCATCGAGATAGCAGACCACTACCTGCTGTGTCCATCAGGGCAATCTTGTGACTATTGTGGGAGGGACTTTTCAGTCACATGTGAAACACCCTGTTTGGGGGTATATAACCACTATGTGCACCCCACTTCTTTGGTGCCCTTTCTTCCTTCGGGAAGAAAGGCCCCGGGCCATGGTTCCTCATAAAGCTTGTTTAATTTTCTCTTGCTATTCTGTCTCACGTGAATTTAATTTGTTCTCCGGCCAGACTAACCCACATTTGGGAAGAGGAAATGTCTTCCTCCCCCACAGTTTGATAATGTGGTCAGATGAGAAATGCTATGAAAACATAACTCACTTCTGAAAAAGTTTTCATATGTGGGAAAGTAGATTCCTAATGGATCAGCAGAAGAAAGATGTGGTGGTATGAGAAACATGATCGATTCTGAAAATTACAAAAGATCTAGCATGTCTGCAGTGGAGTGTGGAAGAGATAAGGCTAAAGAGTTGGGTATGGGCCAGATCATGAGGTTTTTTTAATGACACGAGAAAGAGTTTGAACATTATCTGGAAGGCAATCGGAAGTTGAAGGCTTTTAAGGAGGGGAGCAATAAGATTAGGTGTGTGTTTCAAGCAGATCATTCTGGCAGTAGTGTGGAAAATGAATTGAATGAGGGGAGAATGGAGTGAGGAAACCCAACAGAAAGCTATTAAAGGGGTTTAGGTGAGAATTTATGAGGCTTCTAGAAGGGCCCATAGCAATGTGGAGAATAGTGGAGAGACTCAAAAACTACTTAACAGGTAAAATAAACAGATTTAGTTTGATTATACATGGAATGAGAAGGAGAAGCCAGGGCCTAGAATGGCTTGGTGATGGGTGTGCCTGGTGACACCATTACTGGAGGCAGGGAACATAGGAGGAGAATTGGGTTTAGGGAAAAAGAGGACATATTGTGTATAACTTGTCCAAGATATTTGAATGTGAATGTCCAAATATGTCCAATATGTACACCCACACATTACACATACATAGAAAAATTATTCAGCAAGGATACATGAGCCAGATTTATAGACATGGACATCAACAACATATGGTTGATGTGTAAAGAAAGAATAATAATAGTAAATACAATTTTGGGGCTATTAGCATGGTATAGATACTATACTGGTGCTTTAGGAATAGATAGAAGAATCTAGAGTCTCAGAGATAAGAGCCAGAGAGGTAAACATAGTATGGAGAGAATGTAGGTCAAAAAAATGTGGTGGTGGGAGAGAAGGGAGTTTCAAAGTGTGGAACAAAGTTATATTCTTGAGATGTCAAACAAGTTGAGGACTAAAAGGTGTCCTTCGACTTTGACAATTAAGAAGTCACTGAATTCTTTTTCTTTTAAAGATTGGCACTTGAGCTAACAACTGTTGCCAATATTTCTTTTTTTCTGCTTTTTCTCCCCAAATCCCCCCAGGACATAGTTGTATATTTTAGTTGTGGGTCCTTCTAGTTGTGGCATGTGGGATGCTGCCGCAACGTGGCCTGAATGAGTGGTGCCATGTCCACGCCCAGTATCCGAACTAGCAAAACCCCAGGCCGCCTAAGCAGAGCACGGGAACTTAACCGCCTGGCCTCGGGGCGGCCCCAGGAAGTCACTGAATTCTAATTAAAGAGAAGGATAGACAAAGGGTATGGAAGAGTTCCAATCTCTTTCCTTAGAATTGCATTTGACTTTGATTAGTCACCTTTTGAACAAGTTTTAGAGGAAGTACCTGAGATTGGAAGGAAGTCTCTGAGAGGAAAAAGTCTAGTTGTAGTTGCGTGTTATTGGAAGTGAATAGAGCCAAATTCCTGGAGAGGGAAAAATAAATCCTGCCCCCGCCAGAGCAGGTTGATGCAAATAAACAAAGTTACCTCAGTGTTGTGAGAAGCCCACGATACTCATGTATCAGAAGGGATGGGCAAGGCTGAGATACCCGAACTCGGCTTGAGTAGAGTGACTTAGAGGGAGGAAGGGTGAATGTACTAGATGCCGCATCCTGTTGTCCAGATTCCTTTACCAGGAGCAAGGCACTCATTCTTCCAACTGTCAGGAATGTTGACTGCTGGTTGCTCATGGCTGAGACCCTCCGCAGAACTTGTCCTTGTCAAAGGTTTTGCTCCCTTCCCAGGGGCAGCCTGGATGCAATGACTGGTAGATGCAGGGATATCAGAACTCATTCCCCTTGCCTCAGTTCAGGACATCTCTGAAGGGCCGTCCCAGCTTCAGGGCTCCCATGAGATTGGCTGAAATCTCAGTGCAACCTCATACCACTTTAACCTCTTTCTTAGCAGACTCCAGTCTCTCTTGCTCGTTTAGAGGTATCGTTCTCAAGAACAGTCTTCAATAAACCTCATGCATCAAATCTTCGTTGCAAAGTCTGTTTCTGGGGGACCCAACCAAGGGAATGAATTTCTATGTTATATTCAGCTTAATGTCTCCCAGATTTGGATCTGACAGGAACAGAGCTTTGATTTCATCATGTAGAAGACTGATCAAAAGACTCCAAAGTGAGAAGTTAACATGATGTAATTCCAAAGCAGTAGTTCCCAACTGGGAGCAGAGGTTAGAGATAGGGAGGGTACATCCAGTGGCTGTTCCCATCTGTGTCCACCTTTGATACCTTTCTTCCCCAGATTCTGACACCCCACACTGCCCCCACCACCTCCTTGAGAAACACTGTTCTAATACTTGTGTAACTGTCTGCACATGGGAGTGGACTTGTTCCTTGGGACTCACTGCAGATGGAAAGCCTATCAGTGACACAAGGTAGTCGCTAAAAAAGAGGGGAAGGGCAGAGGAGAGCTATTTTGGTTTTGGTTTGTTTTTTTTTGTGAGTGAGGAACACTCCGAGCTAACATCTGTTGCCAATCCTCCTCTTTTAGCTGAGGAAGACTGGCTCTGAGTTAACATCTGTGCCAATCTTCCTCTATTTTGTATGTGGGACACTGCCACAGCATGGCTTGACAAGGGATACTTCAGTCTGCACTTGGGATTTGAACCTGTGAACCCTAGGCCGCCAACTTACTCAGCATGCGAACTTAATCACTGTGCCACCAGGCTGGCCCTGGTTTTGTTTTTTTAAGGGAAGTACCTTAGTGTGTTTATATTTTGGATGAAAAAGACCAGTGGAGAGGGAGAAGCTGTGAATATAGGAGAAAGAAGTAATTACCAGAGGACCACTTTGCCTGAAAAGACCCTATACAAACCAAGCCCTGTAAATTTTTCTCCAGTTGTCTCATCTCCACAATCATAATGCTAAACTCTTATTTGCATCTTTAGAATTAGAGTTCCTATCTCCAAATACCTGAACCACTAAGACTGGAGGTTGGTGATATTTGACAGAGACTTCCAATGCTCTTCTTCTTTTTTGTTTTTAATAAGAGAAAATAACCTTATATTGCCATATTTTATGTGTTTTTTAAATTGAGGTATAATTGGCATATTATATTAGTTTCAGGTGTACAACATAATGATTTGATATTTTTATACATTGTGACATGATTACCAAAATAAGTCTAGTTAACATCCATCGCCATACATAGTTAAAAAAAATTTTTTTCTTATGATGAGGACTTTCAAGATCTATTCTCTTAGCAATGTTCAAATATGCAATACACTATTAACTGTAGTCACCATGCTGTACATTACATCCCATGACTTATTTGTTTTATAACTGGAAGTTTGTGCCTTTTGACTCCTTCACCCGTTTTGCCAACCCAGTGTTCTTTTGACCCATTTCTAAATGACTTAGACACTCTGGCTTTTAGCTTCTGTGGTCATGATGAGACCAGCAAGTGTCAGCCTCTTTGGGAGATCAGGTTTCCTGATGGTCTGGGTAGTTCTGCAGTGGCCATCCTTCCCTTTGAACCAAAACCCAAAGGTTAATAAGTCCCTTCATATCTAATAGCTAATGTAAGCTATAATTATGATGAAACAAAACTGGGAGTCCAGCTAAATGTTCTTACCACCGAAGGAAGTGTGTGTTCAGGGCAGTCATGCGGCAAGGCTTCGCTGCAATTAGAAATCACTCCTGGATGTTGACACCTCCCTCTGAGTTTCAGAGGGAAAATAAATTGGATGAGAGGAAGGGACAGGACATGCAAGAGGAGGGAAAAAATTTAAAGAGATGCCTGACAAATCAAAGCTCGAAGGTTGAAATTTTTTATTTGTTTATTTATTTTGCCGCTTTGGGGGATGAAAGCAAATTTCCCTGGTAAGAAATGATTACAGGACTGGCTTGGGGGTTATTAGCAAGATATGACTGAATGCAACGCTCCCCACAGGTCATAAATATGACTATATGCAGGAACCGATCATTGGAAAAGTAATTAAGGCTATTATTAACCTATTACTCAATTACTTATTAATTACTTTAAAATGTGGCTAGAAATGAGGCAATTAGGAGTTCACAATTTAATTGGTATTTGAAATCACAGAGGGTGAATTGATGAGCACCAGCTGCTCTGACGTTTTGCTTGGTGATCAGCTGCTGAGGAAGAGGCTGTCAGCAACCTTCTGTATCTCTCTTTTCACAGCACGGCCACGCGCAGGGAGGGCAGGTGTTTCTCCTGGGAGAATATAAAAGTACCTGCACTTTCATTTGACTGGAGAGCTGTGAAGTCAGGATCAGGCTAAAGCATGCCACCCTGGCAGACAGTAGGAGGAAAGCTGTGCAGTGGTCTTTCCCACAGTGGACAATGGAACTGAAGCTGCACCCAGGAAATGTGGGATGACTGTGGGTATGGCTGAGTTCAAAACTGAAATTCTGGGCCAAGTGGGTTATTAGCCAGTCAGGCACAGTATAAATTCCAGTGACACAGCCTTCAGAATCCTCTTGTTTGTTGAGAATAGCTGGGCTAACCACTCAAGACACCCTTCCTTCCTCATTCAGGTCTTCAGAAGGCATTTTGGTGTCTTTTGATCACATGTCCATCAGCTCTGTGATAAGAAGACAGGGTGCTCAAGGAAGTGGCCTCCTCCCAAAAATTTCCAAGCGTTCTCCTCCTTCAAGGAAATACCTTTATGATATTAGATATATCCTAATATTGTTATGCGTATGTTTCTGTTCTCCTCATAGATGTCTTTAATCATATCCTGTGAGACAGGAGGAACAATTCTCATCATATCACAGCTATAGAGAGTTTTCTCATGTCCAGTAACTGTACCAAAACAATGACAATCTTTTCTGAAAAGTCTAGAGATTTTTTTTGTTTGTTTTTTTGGTGAGGAAGATTGGCCCTGAGCTAACATCTGTTGCCAATCTTCCTCTTTTTTCTTTTTTTCTCTTCCAAGCCTAAGTATATAATTGTACATCCTAGTTGTAGGTCTTTCTATTTCTTCTATGAGGACACCACCTCAGCAGGGCTTGACAAGCAGTGCTAGGTCTGTGCCCAGGATCTGAACCAGCAAACCCTGGGCTGCCAAAGTGGAGCATGTGAACTTAACTACTATGCCACCAGCCTGGCCCCAGAGATTTTTTTTTAATCAAAAAAAAGCCTTTTGTTTTTCTAGGAAAACATAGAATATGGAAAGAAGCATCTCAGAAAGGAGGGGAAGGGGGCATGGGAAGTAAAGAAGAGTGAAAGAAAGAATAGAGAAAAGGGCCAAACAAAGAAGCAGAGGAGAGTGAGAAAAAAAGAGAGGCAGAAGAAAACTTATGAGGTGTGCTACCTGAAAATCTCAAGCATATAAATGCAGGGGCATCTCCTTGTCTCCATCTGTGATAGTTAATTTTATGTATCAACTTGACTAGGCCATGGGGTGACCAGACATTTGGTCAAACATTATTCTGGCTGTGTCTATTAGGGTGCTTCTGTATGATATTAACTTTTGAATTGATAAACTGAGTAAAGCAGATTGCTTTTGCTAACGTGAGTGGGCCTCATCCAATCAGTTGAAGGCCTGAATAGAACAAAAGGGCTGAGTAAGGAGCTCCCCCTGCTTGACTACTCGAGATGGTCTTTTCCAGCCTTCAGATGAGCTCTTCTTGGGTCTCAAGGCTGCCAGCTTTCAAACTGGAAATTACACCATCAGATCTCCTAGTTATCAGACCTTCAGATTCAGACTGGAACTACACGTTGGCTCTCCTGGGTCTCCAGCTTGCTTCCAGCCTCCATAATCACATGAGCCAATTCCTTATAATAAATATATTATAGCATAGTATAGTTTATTAGTCAGGGTTGCCCAGAGAAACAGAACTAATAGGAGATTATATATATATAATGGAATATATATACATATATATCCATTGGAAAGAAGCATGTCAGAATACATATATATACATATGTGTGTGTGTGTGTGTGTGATATATACGTGTGTGTATAAATATATATATATATATATCTCCTATTGGATGTGTTTCTCTGGGTAATTCTGACTAATACACCATCCCAAAACTTTTCTTTCTCTATATATTTGGGAGAAGAAGGAGTTTGTCCCACACTACTTCTGGGCCAGTTCATGCTGAAGACTTCTCTATTATCATTTAGTTTCTCATGCCTACTTTCTTATATGCCTTAGGTGTCTGCCTACTTTGCTACCTTTGCTATGGGACCATCACCTGAAGCTCTGGAACTGCCATCCTCCATCATATTGATCCTGCTACCACCATGCTGGTCTCAATAGAAGGATGATTCATAAAGGGCCATTTTTCTTTAAAGTTCAGTTTTAATTCTCCAGAGAACCACTATTGGACGGAAGTTGTATGTAAGTGAAAGTTTAGAGATAAGTAGAAAGAATGTCTAGTGGATTTGTGGTACCAATTAGTTTTGTTATCCAGCATCTCTTCCTCACTGTCTGGTAATAGCACCCTCTTCCATTTGGGAGACCACTCCATTCCCATTCCTTTTGGTTCTGGCAGGATATCATCACAGTGCCCACACCTCATGGTAACAGTAATTGTACCAAGGGATAGACACAAGATCCAAACAAAGAAATCAGAAGCTTTCCTTGGGATTGATATATGGACACTGAGAAAAAGTGTTTATCTTTCCACTCAGGTTACTAAGCCCAGACAGTGTAAAGTTGGAGCTGCTGACAATCATCTTCCCTAATTCCGTTGAAAAAGTCTATCTGTAGTAGGAGAAGATACGGCCAACACAGAAAGCAGCAGAACTAAAAAATGAGGAGGAGGAAAAGAAGAAGGAGGGGGAAGGAGACATCTAATTAAGTTATTTAAGTCCCTAGGTCCAGCTATGCCTGAAGGAGCCATTAACTACTGGACTTTCCAGGTAAATGAGCCAATGTGCTTCATTTTTGGTTTAAGGTAGTTTCACTTGAGGTTCTGTTATTTCTAAATAACACCTAAGGCAAATAATCTACACTATTCTGATTAACACCAAGTATTCAGTATAATCTAAAGCATTCTGATTAACACCAAAAGTGGTGCAGAGGTTGGAGAGTTACTACCAACAGACTTGTAATTGTAGAACCAGCAAAGAGCTTGGGCATTGGACAGTGAGGCCTCTTGCTGAGAAGTTGACGATCTTGATTGAATGGTTGTGAAACAGCTGGTTAAACCGCTGTCTACTGGGTATTTGAGTCAGATTCTGTGCCTACTGTAAGGCTAGGATTTCAGAGGACTTGGTGGAAAAATGTAAGGGTGGTGAAGCATTTTTCTTATTTCTGGTGCCCTTCATAAACATTCTGCAATAAAAAAAGATCAGCTTTGGTTCAAGATGGCCCATCTGAAAATAGCAAAATAGCACAAATAAAACAGCATATGGCTTTGTAAAGAGATGCTCTTTAACCCTATAACAAACAATCCAAGCCTATGGAGGTGAGGAGAGGAGTCAGATGATCATAGATCTTTTCAAAATGCAAAAATTTAATTGTCTGCATCTACAAAGTCAGAAAAAGTGGCAAAAAGTGGGATTAGGGTGTCTTGTGGGATTTATGCTTCCTTCCTTAAGACAGGAAGAGAGATTGTCCTTTCCTACAGATTGGAAAGATCCTTAGAATCTCTTTCCTAAGACATTGTGCTTTTTTCGAAGAAATTTTAAAGTACGAAAAACACAAAGAGTAATATAACAAATGCTTATTCTCCCACAACGCAGAATTAACTCTGGTTAATTGCTTACAGACATAGGTAATCTGTATATAGTTCAAAATTTTTATTCCCTGTAGAGTGTTTCATAACACGATTATAAACCTGTTTTGTCTGTTCCCTTCGTACTAGACATTTAGGTTGTCGTCAGGTTTATAGTATCACAAACAATAGATTAATTACTTTCATTATATATGTTTTGTGATGCATATGTGTAAGAATTTTTTCCAGTTTGTACACCTAGAATTGGACTACTGGGTCATAAAGTTTGCATAGTTTTAATTTTGCTAGCTGCTACAGTTGCTTTCCAAAATTGTTATGCCAATTTATAATCTTACCAGTAATGTATGAGAATTCTATTTTCCAAAAATCCTTGCAAATAATTGATTTTGTCAGACTTTTTAATATTTGCCTATTTGACGAGAGAAAAATGGCATTGTCTTGTTGCTTTACTTTGCATTTTGCAGAATCTAAATGAGTTGGAACTTCTTTTTGCATGTTTATTACCCATTCAGATTTCTTCTTCTATTAACTTTATATCTTGTGACTGTTTTTCTGTTTTCTCTTCTTGATTTGTGGGAGATCTTCATATATTACGCATATAAATCCTTTGTCTGGGTGGTGATTGTAGAATAGGCTTTGACCTGTGTTTGAATTCTGGTTTGTCACTAACCAGTAAGTTACTTATCTACTCTGTGCTTCAGTTTTCTTGTCTGTATGCTCGAGATGATAAGTTTCCCCCTCATAGTATTATCATGATTTATTGAATTAATAGCTACCAGAGGGATTTAGAACAGTGCTTGATAACTTGTCAGAATGCGGAGGAGAGAGAGCGTGATGAAAAAAACACGAGGAGCTTACATTCTTTCCAATTCTTTTACAGCAGCAGAAACAAAACAACCATCAGTAGGTCAATAAATCATCCTGGTACACACATTATAGTGTTCTTGCTGAGTTTCTTCACTTGTCAAGTGCCCCTTCTTTGCCTGTCTCCATTCTGTGTGTCATTCAAGCTTCTGCACGTCTTTGCAAATTTAGCACAAATAGTGTATGTTTAAGAGAACTTACTAGATGATCTCTTCTTCGGTGCCCAGCACTTCTTGAACGTACCTTGAACATAGCCCTTACTTACAGTATTGCAATATTCTTTATACGTCTGCTCAACCTCCTATATGGCGGTTAAGGGTAAAGACTGCCTCATTCATCTCAATATCCCCAGTGCTAGGATCATTACTGCCCCTTAGAAGGGATTCGCTAAATGTTGAATGACTGCCTGACAGAAGCTGTTTCCAGCTGGAGGAAAAATAATGCTTTAAAATTCTTGCCCGGCTCATCAGTAACTAAAAGGGCAGAAGCATTAGTGAAGGTTAATTTTGGAATCATTTATTAAACATATTTTTCATAAATTGTAAAGTTTCATTTGGGAAATCTAGTACACATATATTATGTGTAGACAGCACCTATGCACCAGCGCATCACGATCATACACACATACTATACTGTAGAAATAACAGCAAAAGCTGGTGCAAAAGGTAGCTTCCTGTAGCTCTTCCTAGAGCTCAGCTTGGAGCTTATTTAAAAGAAAGAATTTCTTCGTTTCAGGGCCTCAGCACAGAACTCTGCTAAACAGAGCTCCTGGACTGGGAACACATCAGAGAGAAAGGAAAGTGTCATTTGGCAATTTGGCTGCTGCTGATGACACAGTCATCTTTCAGGAAGAAAGTTAACTCCAGAGGAGGGCTGCCTGTTAGAGCAAAGGGGTCGGACGTTAAGAGAATTGGTTGCTAGGTTTTCTTTGTGGGAAAGCAAGCTAATTTCTTTTCTGCTGAGTATGAAAAAAATGTAGCCTATTTATTCTGACTGAGATAATACTAGCAAAGGAGAGGCTGGAAACCAGAAATACAAATCTTGAGAGGTACGGGGCCTCTAAGGTCGTTGGGGAAGGATTCATGCCTGTTTTGTTCACCCTTTGTATACTGAGGACCTGCAGTGTCTGGCACTAGCAGGCACTTAGTAAAGGTTTGTTGAAGCAGTATATGAATGAATGCCTCCTAGATTTTAAAAGTATCCCCTTATCCTTCTTCTCAACAATTCTTTATTATAAAAATATAACATTCTCAGTATTTTCAAAATTACAGAAAAATAAAGAGAATAAAAGAAAGTAAATTAGTAATCCATCCATAAAGATAAAATTAAGTTTTGAATATTTTCCTGTGGTCATTTTTATATATGCATATGTGTTGGCATTTGCATGTATGCATGCATAGATATAAACAAATTTATAATCATGGTATATAAACAATTTTCATTCTAATTTTTCATTTACATTGAGAATATTTTTCAATATTATTAAACAATTTCTTTGAGAATATGAAACAATTACTGAAAAAAATTATCAACCTATCAACATTTAGTGATTCTTCCCTATAGTTAGATAATTAAGCTGTTTTTAAAAAATAGCTCCTATTTTAAAAACACAAATTCCAATTAATAACGTTACTAAAGTCAAAGGATATTAATATTTAACCACTTTGGTATATGTTTCCAAAATCATTTTCCAGACAGGATTGTACCTAATGCTAGTATAACCCTCACTAACACTGAGTATTACAGATTTTTCTTTTTAAGATTTTATTTTTCCTTTTTCTCCCCAAAGCCCCCCGGTACATAGTCATGTATTTTTTTTTTCAGTTGTAGGTCTTTCTAGTTGTGGCATGTGGGACGTCGCCTCAGTATGGCCTTATGAGTGGTGCCGTGTCCGTGCCCAGGATTTGAACCAGTGAAACCCTGGGACGCCGAAGCAGAGAGCTTAACCACTTAACCACTCGGCCACCGGGCCGGCCCCCAGATTTTTAAAATTTTTTTTGAATTTGGAATCATTACTTCATTGATATTTTAACCCACAATCCTCACAACTAAAAAGATCAAACATTTTTTTTTCATATTTTTCAGCCTTGCATGCTTCTTTGGTGAATTATCTGTTCGTGTCCTTTATCTATTATTTTCTATTGAGGTAAAGTGTGTTTCTTCTTGATTTAACAGCAATTTAAAAAAATATTTTAAGAGTATTAAGTCTTTGTCTGCAAATAATTTCCTAGGTTGTCAAATTTCTTTTAATTTTATAGCAATGTATGAGAAACAGGTTTTAGATTTTTAAGTAATTAAATCTACTGATTTTTGTTTGTTTGTTTGTTTGTCTTTTGCTTTGTGATTTCTTCCATGTCTTTCATTTTTAGAAAAAATTGCCCCTTCCGTCTATGAAATGCTCATTGGTAGTTTATTCTGGTTTTGTTTCATCTTCTTTGGTTTAGTTTTATTTCGTCTAGTTTTAAGCACGTCACTAAGTGATTTCAGTCCAGCTTTATTTTTCCCCAAAGACCTAACCAATTGTTCCAACATCATTTATTGAATACTCCTCCCTTTACATGTTGATTTATGATGGAAATGTAACTAGATATTAAATTCTTACAGGTAAGAGTGTTGGTTTCTAAAATGTTTATACTGCTTCATTGATCAAACTGTCAATTCTTGCCCTAGATACACAGCCTCTAGATAACTGAAAATTTATTGTAGGCTTTATTATCTTGTAAGACAAATCTCTCTTCATTACTCTTTTCATCTTATTTTATTTTATCTTTTTGAAACTTTTTTACTATTCAAAACTATATACTTGTTTAATGAGATATATTTTCACTTTGTCAAGAAAAATTAGAAGAACTCTTTTAGAAAATTTTTATTGGAATCACATTAAACCTTTAAATTATTTGAGAAGAATTAAATAATTACCTTTATAATATGTATATCTCTCCATTTAGTCTTCCATTGTATCTCTCCATATGTTTTTTTCATATAGATGACATACAATTCTCTAAATTGTTTTTCACAAATTTCTCATTAGGGATATTTGTAAATTTGCTTAATTATTTTGATATATAGAATAAAATAGTTTCACTATCATAATTTTGACTATTCCTCGTGAAAAGAAAAATATAATATTTTATATTTATATGTGTATCTGAACATTTTCCTAACTTCTTTAATTGGTTCTAATATGTAATAATTTTTATTAAAAATTTCTTGGGTCACCTAGATCAACAAATCAATAATTTGTAAAGTATTCTTCTCTTTACTTTAATAGCTGCAGCTTATTTCCCTTTAACTCTATTATTGTATTTCAAATTTACAAAGTAATTTTAAATAATAATGAAGAAATTAATTATAATTTTTGTCCCTCAATTATAAATGAAATATTTCTGGTGTTTCAGCTTGCAGAACAATGCCTCTAGATTTTTTAAAAATTATTTTATTGTAGTCATATTGGCTTACAACATTGTGTAAATTTCAGGTGTGCATCATTTTATTTCAGTTTCCGTATAGACTGCCTCATGTTTTCATTCTAATGTTAAGGAAATTTCCCCCTTTGCCTATTTTCCAAGACTTTTTTCAGAAATAGGCATTAAATTTTATGGGATGATTATAGGACATCTGTAGGAGTGATTACATTGCTTTTCTCCTTTGACCTATTACTAATGGACAATATTAATAAATATACTACTAATAAGTGAATCTTATATTCCAAGAATAAAATCTGCACACTCTTCTGAGCATAGTATTCTTCTAATATATTGCTATATCATTTTCATTGGTTTATTTAAGATTTTTACGTCTATCTCTAAAATGTCATTGCAGAAATTGTAACCTGGCCACTCCCTTCCCCATATTCTAGAGGCCCCTTACCAGGTATCCCTCTTTTGTTTTTTTCTTAAAATGGGGCCATGTAGTGTATTATATAAGTAGAATGAAAGCTTCATAAGAGCAAAAATCTTTGTTTTATTTCATGATGATGCATTTAGGATCTTAGGAGTGTGCTGACACATAATTGATATTCAGTAAACATTTGTCGAATAGATTAATGCTTTCTTTTATTGAAATTTCCATTCTTCTTCAATCATTTTATTCTATGAATTACACATTCTTTGACTCTTTATTTTGAGTCTTTACCTGATTAACTGGAATATAGAACCACATATATTACACACAATTTTTTTCTATGTGAGTAAGAGCATGGTATCCTTGCAGAACCTTTGAATATCTGAGGATATCTTTCTGTTGCCATCAGGAATGGAAAAATAGCTGAAGACAAAATTCTTCTCGTATACTTTTTTTTTCCCATCAAAACTGTAAAATATGGTTCCGTTATTTTCTGGTACTTAGCATTGCTGAAGAGTATTATGAAGCTAGGCTTTGTTTCTTTGTCTACAATTTTTGTTTTTGTTTAGAGCCAGGATGCTTTATTCTTAAATTTTAAATGCAATGACAAAAATAATACATTTGATTATTTAAAAATATACAGACATATGTACTACATAAAGTAAGAATCCCTCTCACTACTTGGAAGTTCTATTCCCCAGCTCATAGAACTCCTCTTCAACATTAACCTCACTCCTCAGATGTAACTACTCTAGCACTTGGTTGTGTTTTTCCTTCTAGGTTTGTTTCTCTATATTTATATGAATATAGAGTTTATTCTTTCTAAAATGAGATCATGCTCTTGTAACAGGGTGCCTGGAAGAACTTTGAAAGCATTTTATAAATAGAAGCTGCCAAATGCTTCTTTGTCTAGATAGACACAGAAATTCACATTGAAACAAATTTTCTTGACCTACTGCTTGAACAGCTCTACTTGATTGTGTAAATATTAGATGAGGAAGCACTTGTCATCCTAGGGGAAAGGCACAATAGGAACTTTTGTGTCTTTGCCAAGGCTGCCTTTTCTCAATGTCCCGATGTATGCAGACATATTTGGTCTTTGAGTAGAAAGTGGGAAATTTTACATAGGGACCATGAAGCTGCCCCAGAAGACAGACAGATGCTTCAACTCCTTCCCATCTGAGAGTCAACATTACTAGAATCTTAGACTTGGATTAGGATGGTCCCAAATCAGCACAAGGGTCTCACAGTAAACAAACTAAGAAGAAACTTTGAGTTTCTAGAGGATTAGGAAGAAATAGGAGATGTATGACAGAGCTAGAGAGGGTGAAAAGCCCTAGCAACGTATCAGGAGGTTAAGCTAGTTTAGAGGATCCTACCCAGTGAGAAATTCCTAATGATGGAGAATGGCCAATATATTTCTAAGAACAATGATGTCCTTTCTTAATTTGAGGGTGTTTCCTTTATTGACTATAATTACCTTCTATTATCTTTAAACCGTCAGTAGAAATCTGTTATCTAAAATAACCTAGTGTTAGTGGTACTTTGTGGGTATGAAGGAAGAGGAAAAGAGTCCACTGAAGACTCAGAAGCAAAGAAAACCTATGAGGAGCAGGCTGTAATGAAGAAATAGAATTTTGGATGGGTTATTCAGAACACAAACCCTCCCTGGAAATCCAAGGGACTATACTAGTGGCAGAGGTAGATGTACTTCCTATAGTATTGGGATAGTTGCTTGAACCATCTTATTTGGCTATTATGCAAAGTACTTGACTCAAAACATGGAGAATTTGGGGAGTACTAGATTACATGCTTGAATATAAATAATTCCCAGTAAGAATGACCTTGTCCTAATGAATGTGGTGGACAGCCTCTAAAATGGCCCCCCATGATCCTCACCTCCTGATATTCATGCCTTTGTATAAACCCTTTTGTTTGATTATGGACCAGATTTAGTGACTCACTTTTAGCAAATAAAATTCAGGAGAGGTGATGGGATGTCACTTCCAAGAATAGAATAGGTTACAGAAAGACTGTGTATTTCATCTTGGGCATTCTCTCTTACACACTTACTCTGTTGAAAGTCAACTGTTACGTTGTAAGCTGCCCAATGGAGAGGCCCACATGGCAAGGTTGTGAAGGAGGTCTCCAGCCAATAACTAGCAAGAAACTCAGGCCCTCAGTTCAACAGCCCACAAAGAACTGAAACATGCAAACAAACACATGAGTGAGTTGGGAGGGGATTCTCCCCCAGCCAAGTCTTCAAATGAGAACACAACCCTGGCCCACAGCTTGACTGCAACCTCATGAGAAACATTGAGCCAGAACCCAGCTAAGCCACCCCTGGATTCCTGACCCAGAGAGACTGTGAGAAAATAAATATTTGTTGCTTTAAGTTCCTAAGTTTTTGGGTAATTGTTATGTAACAACAGATAATTAATTCAGCGTGAAAAACAATCAAGTGTACATCACAGGTAGTTGATAAATTGGAGTGATGACTCAGATACGGGATTCTGAATGGAATCAAATGTTTAATAGAGTCAAAGTCTAGGAAATACAATGATATGTTTAAGGATGCATCACTGTATAAAGCAACATAACACAGGATGTTATCCCAAACCATCCATTTTCATGATTCCACTTGGTTCTTAAGATATGAATGTAAATCTGTTTTTCAGAAGAGACAACACAAAGGCTCAGGTGGACCCTAGTGAGACAATTCTGACTTGTTTTCCCTTCCTTTCCAATGACATATTATGAAAACACAGAAAGTTACATAGGAATATTGGTCAAAAGTCTGGGAGGCTTGAAGTAGAGCCGCTCACCAGAGTGTAGAGAGGGCCTTAAGAGTGGAGAATACTGAGAGATCCAGGCTTTCACCTACCAAAGGCTGCAAAGAGCCACTCCTTGGACCCCTCCCCTCTCCAATCACACGCAGCAGGCTCCTCGTTAGTAAGTCTCTTTCTGGATGCTTCCAGGGAATTCAATTCCCAATATTCAATATAGCTGAGGGCATAATATAGACAAATGGTGGAGCACTGTATCCAGAGATATCAAGTTGATAGCACAAAACAGTAGAGGCAGAGAAAGCTTTGAAGCCTGCTTGCTTTTATTAGTAAGTTTTTGTTATAGTCATGGCTGTTATAACAGATTCCTGGTGTTTTCCATCTTTATATTTGTGTTATTATAATTCTAAAACTAAATTAATCTCCAAATACATAATTGCCAAAGTCCTGTTCTATTTTAAATTGTGATTTTATTTAATATTACAATACAAGTTCATTTCTAGAATTTGCCTGAGACAGGGCCCTGGTCAGTCAGATAGTGTGGTGTCTTTGGGCAGACTCCAGCTCTCCTGCTCACTGGCTGTGTCACGGTGGGCAAGTGACTTACTCTCTCCAGGCTTCAGCCTCCTCACTTGTAAGGTGAAGATAATAAAAGCACTTACCTGATAGCATTACTTTGAGGATCCAATGAATTAATGCTTATAAAGTGCTTAGAACAGCAACAGCTCCACAAATGGGTTTGCACTATGTTAGCAGTTGGTTTTGTGATAGAACAGTAAATTCTAGGGGGTGTTGGGGTGTTGGTGACGAGAAAAGAAACCTCAAGCTTCCCCAGTACAGAGAAGTTCCTCTTGCCTCAGGAGTCAGCCTGACCCAGAAACAGCGTTAGTGGTGTGACATAAGGCTGTTTTGTGTTCCCTGAAAATTCTAGATTAATATTAATACTCATGGAATAGTCTCTGGAGGCCCAGACTTGGACCTGCACACACCTTAGCCCTGTTGGGCCTTAACTCATACATATTCACTCAGACAAATATGGCTTAACCTGGGCGAAATAATCAGCATATTGGGCCTTTGTTTTTCATTTTATGGTTCTGTCTTTTCTTTTGAAAAACAAATGATTTATTCTCTTGTCTCTCTGGGAGCAGAGCAGGTCATAAACTGAAAACAACTGTCTGTGGAAAAAAACTTTCCAGACAACAGTTCTTCTAATAGACAGAACATAATCTATTCAGTAGAGAAAGCCAAGCTTGCTTGCTTGCTATTTTTTAATACTCTAAAAAAACCCCTGAGACTGGTAGCTTTTCCATGGTCATCTTTATCTGAAGCTTCACAGTGAATAGACTCCTCCTGGCAGGAATATGGAATGGAGGCCCAGAGACCGACAAGCAGGAGATATGAGGCCCCCCCAGGCTTGTTCTCGAGAGTAAACCTGCTAACTTGAAGGAAGGCTGCTGGTTTGAGGTTGGGCTGGGAATTCTGCGGGCATAAAGAACTCTCTTCCTCTCTCTGGACTAATCAACACATGTAACCACACACTCAGAGTCTCTCTCATACATCCAGCATGCACACACTACTAAATTTCACATTTACTCTTTTACATTTTGTGTGCATGCACACACACACACACTCCACTCACCTATGAACACTCACACCTTCAAGACACATTCACATATACAGGAACATGGTGGTCATGGTTGAGGGGTTGAGTCAGAGAGAATGACTGAGAGGTGAAGGGCTTACATCAGTTCAGAAGACGGAGCTTTTTGATAGATTACTATCAAAGTACGACTGCGACATCACACCTTTCTCAAGTCCTTTGACAGGATTCATAAGCGTGAGGCACGAAGCCAGGAAAAACTCTCTGCAGGTATTTAATATTTATCTTTAAATTCAGCTGCTTGAAGTCTGTCTATTTGCGGTGAGGAATTCTACCTGATCTCGAAATACTAGATTAGGAGAGGAAGAGGAATTTCAGTCATTACCCAATCAACAGGCACTTAACTGATGCCTACCATGGGCCAGGCAGTGCCATGAGCACTGGGCTAGAGGGATGTTTGAGGCATGATTCCTACCCTCATTGTAGTCTAACAGGGGAGATGAGACTAACACACACGAGACAGACTGATTCAAGATCAACGTTATATGGTCAATGCCCCATAGGACCTTGTCTTGTCAAATACGTCCATTTTGGCAATGAGACACTGATATCCAGAGAGTCACTTTCTTATGGCAACACAACCAGATAATAGGAAAATGCTTCTTAGTAGAATTACTCTCTCCATCCCTCTATATTCTTTTGTAATTCTATAAAAAACTTTAACCTGGCCCTGTAGTTTAACTAGGTGTCACCCGTCTGTCCCTCCCCCAGGATTGGGAGGTCTCACAAGGTAAGAACCTGATCTTATATATTTTCAAAGCTCACAGTGACCAACACAGTCATAACTATCCAGGAGGTGCTCAATTCATCAGCCTGAAACCTTCTGAAATAGTCCAGGTAACTTTGCTTTTGGCCCAGGGCTCCATTCATTACACAAGAAGCAGCACAGGTAGTAAAGAACTAAATCTCGGATACAAATTCAAGGTAAGATATTTCAAACTTGGCACAAAAATGACAGACACATTTCCAAGCCTTTCTGTTTTCTTAGCCACTTTGACCTCAGCTCTTGTATAATTTTACAGACAAAGGGAATGTATTTTCATTTCAGCCAGCAGGAAAAGGTCAGTTTCCTCAGGTGCTTTTGACTCTTCATTCACAGACAGAATCATTGAAAGGTTTTGATATATTTCTCCTTAGCGTTTTTTGAAATTATAGCAGGTCGTGCAATCATCAAACATTTATTTCAACAAGAATTTTTTCAATCATTTCCTCTGTGCCAAATACTGGGCAAGTTGTTGGCTACAAACTTGCCTGACTGAATTATTGAACACTTACTATATGGAGAGAAAAAAAATAACAGCATAGCTGTGATATTATTTTCCTAGGGCTGCTGTAACAAATTGCCATAACCTTAGTGGCTCAAAACAACAGACATTTATTCTCTCACAATTCTGGAGGCTGGAAGTCCAAAGTCAAGGTGTTGGCAGGGCCACACTCCCTCTGGATGCTGTAGGGAAGAATCCTTCCTTGCCTTCTCCTAGCTTTTAGTAGTTCCTGGCAATTTCTTGGCATTCCCTGGCCTGTAGCTGCATCACTCCCATCTCTGCCTCTGTCTTTATCTCTGTGTATCTCTCTGTGTTCTCTCCTATTCTTAGAAGGAACCCAGCCCTAAAGCTGAGATGATTTCATCTCCAGATCCTTAACTAAGTATATCTGCAAAGACCTTGTTTCCAAATGAGGTCACATTGTTGACGTTCCAGCTAGACGTGAATTTTATAGAAACACTATTCAACAGCTGTCCCTCCACTTTGCTGGCTTGGGTCTGCATTGAGAAGACTGACAGTAGAAGAGATGATAGTGGAGGGAAGCTTGACTTTGTTTCCATGAGTGAGTTCCTTCCATCTTGCTTCTGGTTCTCCACAGTCTCACTCCTGTCCTGCATGTATCCAGATCCAGACTGCTCACTTGGATTCTGAGTTCCTGATTCACTTGATTCATTGACATCTGACACTGGCTCTTATGTGTTTGCCAAGCTATTAACCCCTGCTCTCACTAGTACCCTGGCCCATCTGCATTACGTGCTCCTCATCATTATCTACCTGTCTCAATTAACATATATTCACTGGACACTTCCTGAGTTTTAGGCAGTGTCTTGGACACTGGACTCTCAGCGAAGACAGACAAAGTCCCTATTGTCATGTGGAATAAGGGAAGGGAATAAACAAAAAACAAGCAAATAGATACTTGGCACCAAGAACAGTTTCTGGCACATAGTAAGTGTTCAATAAAAATTTGTGATTTGATAGAATGAGCAAGATAGTTTCTAACAGTGATATGAAGGAAATAGAGTATTGTTAAATAGAGCATTTAAATAGGGTAAGCATGGAAGGCCTCTCTAAGAAGGTGATGTTTAAGCTACAATGTGAAGAAAAGGAAAGAGCCAGCCAAGGAGATATGTCTAAGGTAGAGGAAAGAGCAAGTGAAACATGGCTGAATTGAGAACAACCTGGTTGCATTTGGGGACAGAAAGATAACAATGTGACTGAGACATACTAAGCAAAGGGGAGAGTAGGTGTCAGAAAGATAGAGGGAAGCTCAGATATATTGGACACTATAGGTCAAACAAAGGAGTTTAGGTTTTTAATTTCCTGTACAACTGGAAGCCATTTGAGGTTTAAGCAGTGAATTGATGTGACTTAACTCATGAATTAAAACGTCACTATAGCTGCTCTGAGGAGAAAGGATTGTAGGAGGCAAGACCAGAAGAAAGAAGAATGCTTAGGAAGTGCATCAGTTAGGATGTTTTAGTTCACAGACAGGTTATAGGTGTAAAAAATATTGATCCCTTCAGTCCTTAGTGTAACCAGGAGAAGACGGGGCTGGCCAAAGCCACAGGATTGGTCTGTCTACAGACTCATCCATTAACCTGAGCTTGCTGAATAAATAGCATCATTTGCCATGTCTGCCACGACGTAAAAAAGATTGGAAAGCATTGCACTAATGAACATTTTTCATGCTTTCTGGCCATCAAGCTCCTTTTACACACCCTTTCTATGTTTGGAGAATTTCCCACTGTGGTAAGCAGCCTCCAAGATGGCCTCCAGTGCTCTTGACATCCTGTTATTCACACCCTGGTGTAGTCCCCTCCACACCGTATTAGGGTTTAGTTTGTGTAACTAATAGAGTGTGACAAAAGTGATGGTATATCACTTCTAAAGTTAGGTTATAAAAGACTATGGCTTATATCTTGGGCTCTATCTCTCTCTTTGATCATTCACTCTGAGGTAGCCTGCTGCCATGTCTTGAGAATATCTGGGTATCCTTATGGAGAGGCCCACATGGTGAGGAACTGAGACTTCTAGCCAACATCCAATCAGTAAACCTTATTGTAAATGGCCCCAGTCAAGACTTCAGATGATGCAGCCCTGGCCGAAAACTTGACTGCAGTCTCATGAGAGACCCTGAATCAGAACCACCCAGTGAAGCTGCCCCCAGATTCCTGATGCTCAGAAGCTGTGAAATGACAAATGTTGGTTGTTTTAAGTTGCTAAATTTTCGGTAATTTGTCGCATAACAATGATAACTAATGCATCCCTTTTGGGAGCCTTGTCACCCCAAAGTGGAAGCCAATAACTCTTTAGTAGCCTCCCTTGCAGCTAGGATGAAGGTAAGTAGCCTGAGCTTTGCCAGTCTGACTCATCTGGCTGAGTCTTCAATTCAGGAAAAAATGACATGAAGAAGGGGGTGCTGCAGAGAACTGATTCTGGGGAAGATGGTGGAGGGAGATTCAGCTTTCAGAGGCGGCAGAAGTAAAGCTGCTAGTGGTGAGTCTCATGCCCAGCTTCTATCCATGTGAGCTGCTGTGCCTGCACCCAGCAGCGGTGAGAATGGTAAGGCCTCCATTGGAACTGTCTTCTGATGTAACATGGACATTGTTCCTGGACTCCAAACCTGATTCACTCCAGGAAATTCTTTCACACATTTTACTTAAGTGATCTAGTAGGCTCCATTGTTGGCACCTAGGAACTCAGACTGACACAGAAGCCTTTGGAAACAAGTAAGAGAAAATGCTGTCTCGAAGTGGCTTTATTAATATGGAAGTGAACTGCCCCCCACAACAAGAAGTACAGAGGAAGGAGACTGTGGAGGAAGGCCATCAAGACTCCAGCTCCACTCTACTAGAGCTCTTGAGGCTGTGCCCTTCCACATGTGTTTGTTCCATCCTCTTTGCTTGTTGCAGTTTGGCTGTGGCTGTTCCATGTATCAGATTTGACATGAAAATGTCCAGAGGGAGAAGGAGGCTCCATATTCCTTGCATCCTCTTGTAAGAGTGAGGAACCTTAATCAGGAACCCTCCATAAACTTTCCTTCATGTCTCATTGACCATAATTTCATCAGACGCTCCTTCCCAAAGCAGTCACTCATAAAGAGGATGATATTACCACAATTGTCTTGGACTAATTAGGTTCTACCTCCAGGATCTGGGGATGGAGCCAGACTCCTTGAAGCATCTGGCCAGGTGGAAGAAGGTGGTTGCATTTAAAACATTAGGGCTTTTCTGGAGATTAACAGATGCTGGGTGAGCAAGCAATACTGTCTGCTATAAGAGGGTATTACAGGTCCAGGCAGAAGTTAATAGTGGCTTGCATTAGGTAACAGGGTGGAAACAGAGAGAAGGAAGCAGACTGAGGGTATATTACACATTTAAAGCAAGAAGATTTGCTGGTGGATTGAATTAGGAGGGAAAGGGAAAAGAAAGGAATGAAGGGAACAATGCATTAGTTTAGACCTGAGCATTTAAATGAATAATTTACTTAAATGAGGAGGGTTGGGAAGAAACAAAGTGAGGTGAGGGTGAAGTTACACATTTAAATGGTTACCCAGCAGATTAACATATAGTTTGGAGTTCAGAGGGAGATCATGGATGGAGATGTGAATTTGAGATTAATCAGTATAGGGAGGGAATTTAAAACCTGAGGACTGAATGGAATGGCTTAGGAAAAAGTATAGCAAGAAAGGAGTGGAGTTCAAAGAACCAAGTTTGGGGCATCCAACAGTTAGAGGTCAGGTAGAAGAGGAGATGTCAGTAAAGGAGAATGAAAGAGAACAGCCTGTGAGAAAAGAACACCAAGATAGATCTCAGAGGACATGAGATGGTTCAAGTAATTGTTCTCCAGCCTCTCCAGTCCGAAATTCTCTCCACCCTCCCCGCTCTGTCCCTGGATATCTACATTGAAGGGAACAACCGTCTTCTGCATCTGTGTTTGAAGTTCGTATATCAGATTTACTTCAAGCGAGTTTCACCCCCAGTTGAGCCTAAAAACCACTGGAGACTGAAGAAAGATAGGAATGTAATCGAGAGGAAAAAAGCACTTTAGAAAACTTGTCTACTTTTTCTTTCTTGAATAATATATGCAAGGTATTTTCCTCATAAATGGCATGGTAAAAGGCTAAAAAAATAAAACCACAAAATAAGCTTTGAATACATCTTTTTATACCCCAAACATTTTAAAACAAAAAGTGAACAAGACCAACTCTTACTATTTTATTGAGACCGTACCCTTAAAGCAGTTTACAGATAGCATTATGTTGCTTTAAATAGAACTATTTCAAAAAGGACAACTGATATATAATGATTTTTCTCTCTTTCTTTTTTTTCTTTTAACACCTGAAAGAGAATTAAGGCATGTCCTTTTATTCTGATCAATGGGAGTTATAGTTTAAAAGGTACACTTCTTCTTCTAATTAAACCCTCAAAGTCAGGCAGCCATCTACAGTTCATTAAAGTTCAGATTTTGCATAAAACCTTCATTATCTAAACTTGATGAGTTTCCCTTCCTTTCAATACATTGCACTCTCTCAGAAGAGGTCTGAACCCAAAAGATCCTTCATGAAATGTGAAGTAAGCCCTCCCCCTCGCTTACTGCTGTGCCCTGATGAACCTGAACAATTCTAACCATCTTTGGAAACAAATACTCTTCTGCAGGGAATAAAATGATTCAAAGGAAAAGTAGCGTATTTGCTGCGTCCATATGCACCCACAGACGTTGTTTGGTATTGCAACAAATAGTCCATTACTTCCTATACTGGCCAAGCCCTGAAAACGAGTTACTCTTATTTTGCCTTCTTGTTGGCAAAAAAAAAACACACACACACACACACACAGAGCACGTATTTTAGAGATCCATATGAAAATGAAAGAAATGAGGTTAACAGAGAAACTTAGTAAAGTGCTTCCCAGGTATGAAGAGAGAAAAAAATATGTGTTCGTAAAGATGGCAATTATTTTGCACTTATTGAATGGGAGAAAAATTTATGTCTAGTCAATGGAAACTCTCTATGCAAAATCTGAGCTTTGATGAGTTGCAAATGGAGAAGTTGAGGTCTCTGTGTTGGAGGGTGGCAATTCCAATGCCTACAAGGAAGGCAGAAGTACAAAAGAGAAGGTGAAAGAATGCACGCCAGGAGAAAACCAGAGGAGAGGATCCTGACCACAGTGGGATTGCTCATTTCCTAGTCAAGCGGGACTGGGTTAGCGGAATAGGAGAATAGAGTGTTTTGCTTGTAATTTATTGTATAATCACCTGGATTTTAATCAACTTTTTAGTAAGTTACATATAATTTGTTTTAGAGTGTGGATTTGGTTTCCTTGCAGTTGTCCAGGGAGATCATAAGAGTCTCCAAGAATGTATATAAAACTTGAAAAATCCTGCCAGGCATTTCTCATATGAAGTTCATGGGGAAGCATATTGTGTGATAGTTAAATTTCAGTTCTTGGAGTCTCCCCAACGTGAGTTTGAATCTTCGTTCCATTGCTTGCTAGCTGTGTGACCTTGGGCAGGTGACTTAGGCCTCAGAGTTTCAGTGTTCCCATCTCTGAAGTCAGGATGATAATAACAACATCTGTTTCAAATGGTTGTGGTAATGATTCAATTAAACCTAGCGCATAAAGCACAGCATACAGTTCACGGTACAGAGCAATTGCTCAATAAATGTCAGCTATAAGTGGACGCTTAGGCCAATCTGGAAAGACCCCACAGGCCATAAATGTACATTGGCCAGACCCTGTCCATCCTCACATGCAGAAAACAAAATCAAGGTGTAGGTCTGATTGCATCCACCAGAGTTGGTGAAAGCACAGTGTCAGCACTGCTCTTTTGGCCGCTTGGGCTTGGTCAGTTTCAGGATGTAGGCTCTGTGCTCTCCTGGATCCGCTTACTCACCTGCAGAGGAGGGCGGTGTTAAAGGCAGGGCCCAGGAGTCACATAGCCCATCATGACCACTGACTAGCTGTGTGGCCTTGGGCAGGATACTTAATTTCTGTGCTTATGTTTCCTCAGCTGAAAAGTAGGGATAATTAATAACAATACCTTCCACATAGGGTTGTGATGGAGATTATATGAGCTAATATATTTAGACCATTTTTTAGAGTGTCTGGCATATAGTATGAGCTCAAAAAACTATAGTAAAAATAATAGTAATGTTATAATTATAGTAATAACTTTGAAATAGACTTCTAGGATTCCAAATTCTGCTTTGCTTCTGGACAAAAACTTTGCAGAATGGATTTATGGAAAGAAAATTCGAAAGAAGAAAATTAGGAGAGGTAGTTTAGAGGTGGGAAAGAAAAGTCAAGAAATTTGCAATAGAGATAACAAGGTATAAGCAATACTATGAGGATAAAGCTTTAAATAATAACGCACAACATAAGAAGAATAAGAAAACTTAAATATGGAAATTTAATATTCAACCCACAAGTTGTATCGAAAAACCCTTCCATTGGGCCAGCTCGGTGGTGCAGTGGCCTGGGTTCGCTGGTTCAGATCCCGGCTGTGGACATACTCACCGGTTGACAAGCCATGCTGCGGCAGGCATCCTACATATAAAATAGAGGAAGATGGCCACGGATGTTAGCTCAGGGCTCAGTCTTCCAAAAAAATAAAAAACAAAACCAAAACAAACAAAAAAAACCCTTGCATTTAGTGAGCGCTCAGTAGACATTTAATTAATTGATTGGTTGGTTAAATGTGATTAAGAACTAAACTCTTCAGCGGATAACCTGAAGCCTGGTTCTTTGGACCCAGTGAAGGCTGAGAAAAACATGTGGTATTCTTACGGTCTTCTGAATAAGGCTAGAGAGGCAATAAATGGATATTTGTGTCTCTCTTTCTCTCTTTCTCTCTAACCAGAGATTTTTGTCCAAGCCATTTATTGTTAAGCAAAAGATCAAGAAAGGGATTGTTGAAACTCTTCTTTAAGTGCTTAATACCCATATTCTCACCCATAAAAATGCACATGGACTCCTCCTCTTAATAAGCAGACAGCTGAGTGCAGGTCAACCTGCTCTAGATCCATTTTCAGCACTGAGGATGGAGGAAAGCTTGCTGTGGAAGATAAGGAAAGCTACTGATTATTTGGAATCTTTTCTTCTGGCACCACTTTAGCTAGTTGGATATTTCACGACCACTGTGACACAGTCACAATGACACAGTCTAGCCTCTTCTCTCTTTCCAGCATCCAGAGTGACTTAAGCAGTTTCCCAGACCTGTGCAGGGTGAGGGACATCAGCCACTTTGAAAGGCAGCTCGAGTGATGCAAAAAGTATTTAAGAACAAAAAGTTACTTGGTGGCTGAGGGTACTGAGGTCTAGTTTTTCTCAATCAGCAGAAATATGACCTCTGCTCTCTCCTCTGGCCTCATTCTGAAAAGATGAACAAATGTAAAACCACGAGTGTCTACTAAGGAGAGACTGTGGAGGAGTGCCAGGCCCTCTGACCCGGAACGTCGCCTTCTGTTCCTTTCAGTATATTCCTATTATGGTGTAGGTTTTAAATACTAAAGCTAATAAATCTCTACTTTCTTTAAAGTCAAAGAAATTGGAGTTATAACTTTGTAATTATAATTGGCAATCATAAAACCAGGAAGGAACCCACACAGGCCAGGAAGGAAGAATAAGATTCTGAAAATCCCAGAACACCCTGCTATTCGGTACAATGATAAGAGACACATGGGCAAAGAGGAGTACCACAATCCAAAATTTGCTGTCACTTCATCTCTCAAGAAAAACTCCCTCCAAACAGGGAAGGACCAAGCTCACAGATTTAAAAGGAGATTGATGCCCAAGATGAGAGAGTGGTTGTCACAAAACATGAGCTCAGTTCTAGTCTCTTGGTCCAAGCGAATTATCCTTCAGGCTCTAAAGCAAGTGTAAGGACGAATGCCTGTTTGGGATAATTAAACAGGAGTTCTGTGAGTAGTTCACAGGAGTGCTAATCACTGGGAGGACAGCATGGGCTCACTAGGAACAAGTCATGATGGTCAGATCTTATTTTCTTTTGTTAAAGGCAACTATCCGGCAAGGAAATGAATTAAACAAAATGGCAATCAATAGGAAGTTCTGCCATTAGGAATCCCAAACCATCTCCCGAGAACAGAAGCTGGGTCTCGGGAGCAGCAGTGAGGATACGGTATAAGAGCAGCATGAAAGACGTACAGGATTTCTTTTTTCATTATTTTTTTCCACCTTTATTGAGGAATAATTGACAAACAAAACTGTATATATTTAAAGTGTACAACATGATGATTTGATATATATATACATTGTGAAATGATTACCAAGATCGAGTTATTAACACATCCATCACCTTTTAAGCTTTTGACTTTTCCTGAAACTTTGTGGTAAGACTGTTTAAGATCTACTTCCAGCAAATTTCAAGTGCACAATACTGTATTATTGACCATAGTCACCATGCTGTACATTAGATCCTTAGACCCTTATAACTGAGAGCTTGCGCCCTTTAACCTACATCCACCCATTTTACCCACCCCCAACCCCTGGCAACCATTGTTCAACTCTGTTTCTATGAGATCAGCTTTTTTTTTTTTTTTAGATTCCACCTATAAGTGATACCATACAGTATTTTGTTTTTCTCTGTCTGGCTTCTCTCACTTAGCATAATGCCCACCCGGTTTATCCACGTTGTTGCAAATGGCAGGATTTCTTTCTTTTTAAGGTTAAATAATATTCCATTATATATATACACCACATTTTCTTTATCCATTCAGCTATTGACTGACACTTACGCTGTTTCCATGTCTTGGCTATTGTGAATAATGCTGCAAAGAACATGGGGGTTCAGCTATCTCTTCAAAATAGTGATTTCATTTCCTTCAGATATATACCCAGAAGTGGGATGGCTGGATCACACGGTTGTTCTATTTTTAATTTTTTGAGGAATCTCCATACTGTTTTCCACAGAGGCTACACAAATTTACATTCCCACCAATAGTGCACCAGGGCTCCCTTTTCTCCACATCCTTGTCAACATCCATCCTGACAGCAGAATATCACTTCCACACATTTTGCTGATTAAAGTCAGTCATGGGGCCAGCCCAGATTCAAGGGGAAGAGAAACAGACTTGACTTCTTGAGAGAAGGAGTGGTAAAGCCACGTTGCAAAAGGACATGTGGAACGGGAGGGATGGTTGCAGCTTTCTCTGGAAAGAATCTGCCAATTTCTCTCCGGGAAAACTATTTAACCACCTGATTTCACTTTCTTCATCTGTGAAATAGGAAATGATACCTACCATTTAGGGATGTTGTGAGGAATAAATTAAGAAAGTGTGTTTAGCACCTGACATATTGTAGTAGCCACACAACAGCAACAACAAAAACATATATTGATTGAGCCCATACTACATTGCAGCATTATTCCAAGTACTCGCTGTAATTTTTATAACAACCCAATGACACACATACTGGTATTTTCTGATGAGAAACCTTAGGCACACAAATCTTAAGTAACTTGCACAAGGTTGGTTGCACATTAGCTATTCCCTCTACATTATGAATGTCTTACTGCCCGCTATGTCCAAAGGATAATTCTTAGTTTTTGTCTCTTTAAGTTCTATTGACACTTGATGCTGTTGACCACTCCTCCATCAATGCTCCTCCTGTCTTAGCCCCCATGACTCTCCTCTGTCTGATTTTCCACCTTCTCTGATTGTTACTTTTCAGTCTCCTCCTTAGTAAGCCACTTTTTAAACGGCAAGGCTCTCTCCCATTTTTCCAGCTCTTCTTTTCTGGAGGAACCCACCTAATGTGGCAACTCAGTTTCTACCTTTCTACAGATGATTGCCAGTCTCCTCCCTCTCCTAAACTCTAGGTTTGCAATGCTAAGTATTATCAGGGACTCATCACGTACGACCCACATATGACCCAGAAACTTCCATGTCTTTCATTGTTTCTCATTCCATTGATTGGAATCTTGTCAATTAATACTTGAAATGTTTTCCAGATTTGGATGTGCCTGTCCATTAGCCAATGCCTTTGGCCTGATGTAGGCCCTTGTCATATCTTGCCTGGCTTATCAAAGTAATTTCTTAAGGGAATTTATCACTTTCAGTTCCTTTCTGACATAGTTGCATCACTGTTATATTTCTACACACTTTAACACATGCTGCTCCCCACCATTACTACACTAGCCCTGGCATCACACTCTCTGGTTTCCCCTCCACTGTCACGTGGTCTTTTCCCTCCTTTCAAGGACCAGCTTCTGCTATACCTCCTCCACAGGCTCTGTCTCGGCTGGTTATTTCTTATCTAACTTCCTTAGGGCACGGTCTACTTGTCTTTTTCACAACTCTCTGGAGTTAGCTTTACCTTTACAACTCTGCATTTTCTCTGTTGTTCTAATATAAGGTCCTCGAGGCCCTAGCACCATTTACAGCAGGATTTCAAAGCTTGCCTGTTGGGTGAACACTCTATGGTGTCCAGAATGACTGTTCTGCACAATACGATGGGCCATGAGATGTCCCTAGCAATGGCACAATCTTGTGGCTAAGAGTGCTAGTTGTAGATATTCTAGTCTACCTGTTTTAGAGAGGGGGCCTGGACACTGGTCTCATGTAAAAGCAAAAAAAAAATAAAAATGAAAAAAAATGAAAAGGCCAGCCCGATGGCCTAGTGGTTAAGTTCCCAGGCTCCGCTTGGGCAGCCCAGGGATTGTGGGTTGGATCCCGGTGGTAGACATAGACACCACTCCAGTGTTTATGTCCCACATACAAAATAGAGGAGGACTGGCACAGAAGTTAGTTCAGGGGCAATCATCCTCAAGCAAAAAGAGGAAGACTGGCAACAGATGTTAGTTCAAGGTCAATCTTGCTCACACACACACACAAAAAAATCAAGATTACTCTGTCTCTCCATGTACAAACTTGGGCAGATGACACCTTTCTGAGTCTGTTTTTTCATTGGTAAACTGAAGCTAACAGTTGTACAGACCTTGTTGGGTTAGCGAAGGAATTAAATGAGATTATATATCTAAAAGGCTTGTGGCACAGTGCCCAGCACACACACACACACAAGAGAGCTCAATACTCCGTGGTTATTTCTGGGCTTATTGCCCGAAAGGCTGAAGAGGTGGGTGTATGAGAGGTGCCCTCTGTTCCCTTCCAAACATCCCAGATTCTGATACCCTTCGTTGGTAGGTGCTGGAGCCACGTTGGCAATTCTCTCATTAGTTGCTTAGAAAACCAGCCAGGATCTGCGAAGCTCCGGGTAAATCCGGCGCCTTTCTCCGGAGCCGTTTATTTGACCTTAGTTCTCATCTGAGAACCTCCACCTTCTCCAAATCACCCAGATGGTCGAAAAGGTCCCGCGCTTGGAAAATCTTTCCTTTGTTGGCGAATCTCGGCCCCAAACTCCGGATTTGGGCGTCTATCACCCTTAGGCCCATGGTTTATGCCCAGACAGAGCTTTTCAAGTTCGAAGCAGGGACTCGGTTCTCCAGATCCAGCGGGTGTGATCCAGATTGTACCTTTTACTCAACGCACCCAAGAACGTGCTGTGGACGCACCCGGCGAGAGGCGGTGGGAGGGGGAGCTTGGTTTGCATCAGGACACAGGGGTGGGGTGGCGAGAGCGCCCGGAGCGCGCACCCGCTCACACTCCAAGCCTGGGCGCGGCTGTTCTGCGCGCGAGGTCCGGAGCCTAGTCCCGCGCTCCTCTAGGAGCGGGCGAGCGCCCCCGGGGCCCCGCGGGTGCCCAGGCAGGGGACGCCGGAGTCCTGCCCCGCAGCGCGCACCCCTGACCCGGCCCCGCCCCCGGCGGCCGCAAGTGGCGGGCGGAGCGCTAGGAGAGAGGCGCGCCGGGCTGTGCGGCGCCGCCTCTCCTCCTCGCCGGGGGAGGGACGGAGGGGCCGCGGGGGAGAGAGAGAAAGCCCGACCGACCGGCTGGCAAAGAGCTGCATGCAACCGGTGGGAGGCCGGGCCGGCTGGGGCTGCGGCTCGGGCCGTTTCTCGGCGGGTCCCTGGCGGCGAGCGCGGACGGCCCGGAGGCGGCGGCTCTGAGCTGGCAGGCGGAGGGTTGTCTCCCGCGCCCGCCTGCCCGGCGCGGTCCGAGGATGCGGGGGGGCGATGCCCGGGGCCAGGGACGCGCTCTGTCACCAGGCGCTGCAGCTGCTGGCCGAGCTCTGTGCCCGTGGGGCCCTGGAGCACGACAGCTGCCAGGATTTCATCTACCACCTGCGGGACCGCGCCAGACCCCGGCTCCGCGACCCAGGTGAGTGCCGCCGCCGCTGCCAGGCGCGACCGGAGGGCCCTGGGCTGGGAGTTGGGGCCGCACCCGGGCCTGAGGAGAAGAGCGACGCGAACTGGAGGGAGGAGAGGGGTGGCCACCAACCTAGAGAAGGGGATCAGGAACCAGCGCGCAGTGGCCTGATGCCAGCTAGAACTGGGCGGGGACCCCGGCGGGGGCTGCCGCGCGAAGGCCGGGTCCCAGTGGGCTGGGGCAGGGTTGGAGGGACCACGCCCGCCACCTGCGCTCCCACCGCCGGGTCTCCTGGGGGCGTCTCCCGAGCTCGGAGCTCCGGGCTCCACTTCCCCTGCTCTGCGCTCTGTGCCAGGGGAGGCCGCGGCGGCCTCGTGAGCCGTGGGAGGGGGGACGAGGCCGGAGAAACTCTAGGAAGTTGGGAGTTGGGGACGGCCCCAGCCTGCGTCTGAATCCCACTGGGCGCTCTGCATCCTCGCTCCGGAGCGCACACTTCCCTTCCTTGGTCTGGGGTGAGAAGGGCGGGGCGGGATCCTGCGTTGGGCCGGGGACAGGGAGCTCCGGGTCCCGGGCAGCCGGGCCTGAACCGGTTCCCTGCGGGTCGTTTGGCGTGGAGGCGGCCTGGGCCTGGGTGCCCGGCCCGACCAGCTGCCACCGCTGGGTACACCAGCGTCGGTGGACTCGCTGGTCACGGCTTCTGCACCTGCAGTTACCCCTAGTGAAAGTTGCAACGCTCCTAACTTTGGAAAGTTCATTTATTTTGGCATTTGACCAGTTAAGGTTGGAGGAGGGAGTTTTAGTGGAGCCATTTGCCTTCCCCGAGGGCCCTGGGTCTCCCCTGTCTTGTCATCCACTCCTGATTACTGGAAGACACATTCCTTCCAAATGTTTACTTGAGGTTCTTCTCACCTGGAGAAATCATTTTCTCGAATATTCTCTCAACCCAAGTATCAAATAAATAAATAAAGCAAGCATATTGTGGTTGGATTTTTAAAGATGGGGTGAGAAAATGGCCTTTCCCCTGATATTCCTGTGGATAAATATTGGAAACAAGCTATTGCTGTGCTAATTATCCCACATTAATTTACCTCATTTTCAGCCAATCCATTACATAGAAATCCATTTATTCAAAGGATATGTTATAGAATTGTTTGAATCATGAAGATGTACGAAGACCGACTTAAATAGCATTTCATCGATAGTATATTCAAAATAGGTCTGTGGGGTGAAGAGAAGTCATTTGTTAAAAGTTTATGTCAGATTTTCCCCACTCAAAGCCTTATTTTCTATTGAAAAAGAAAGATTATTGTTCCCCATTGTCTGTGGTTACATTAATTAGCTGTATTAGGTGATCACTAATGTGTTACTTCAAAGTGGAGAATTAAGTTGAGAGATACTGTTGATCCCAAATGATTTCCCTGGAGGTTGAATGTCCAGCCTTTGTGTGGCTCATTGCTGGGTGTGCTATGCTGCGCAGACCGCAGACATGGATGAGAGCACCTCATTTCATGTTCAAAGTGGGGAAAGTTCTGTCCTTAAGCAGCAGGAACAAGAAAATTATCTAGCGTGCTTCACCCAAAGCGAGCGTTAGTGTTGAAACGTCCCACTTGCTCGCCTGTGACTGTGCCTGGAGTTCCCATTGTCATCCCACGTAAGCATCATCTTTGGCTTTGCATGAGAACAGGGATGAGGCCTCTGGCTGAGTCGCGTGTTGAACTCTCCGGATCTCTTTGGCTGATTTTATGTCTCTGCTCCTTTTGATCCACCAGCTGGACTCCATCTTCTTAGGTTTTGCTCAGCCCCTGCACTGGGCAGCCCTTGAGGAAGAATCGTGGAGAAGACTTCTTGCAGGAGACATACCTGTTTCCTTGGCTGAGAAATAGCCATAGCTAAGAGTGTGCCGTGCTATTCTTTGAGTTCCTGAAAGCACTGTTGTGCTTTCTTACCCTAGAGTACAGGGATTTTGAGGTAGCCCTGTGCCCCCCAGATCTTTGTGTCAGGAAGGGGCCTGCTCATGAGGCAGGAGTTGGGGACTGTGAGTGCAAGTTGAAGGAACTGAGGCTGAAGACAACATCCAAAGTGCACCCTCTCTTCCAGGGCACTTAGCTCAGGCCAGAGTCTCTCTTCGCTCCTTCCTCTCCTTGCCCACATTAATTCTTACATCAGATGCATTTATCTCCATCCCTCTGAAGCTGATTGTCTAAGCCAAGAGTGGCTTTAATTTCTGAGCCCTAAGAGCTGCGTGGCTGGAGCAGCTGCACTGCGCAGCACTGCGAATGCCCCTGCCATTGTGCAGTGCAAACCAGAATGACCCCGCTCAGCAGCCTGGGACGAGGGTCCCTGGGGAGAGCTGTCTCTGCAAGTGGGCGATTTCCTTTTCTGTAAAGGGACCCACCTGAATGCCAGGCTTGGGCTTTCGCTATTGTCCATCCATGGCTACCCAGTGGTAGGTAGGTTTTTTTCAAGCTCAAAGGAGGAACTTTGGTTTTAAAGGGAGAAAACAGTTGTAATTCCCTGTGGACAGCAGAATGACACTGCAACTAGGATATTTGTTCGTTTTTTCAGAGGTGGGATAAGCCTGGGTCCCAGACTAGTGGGCCATCAGAGAAGTTATTCTTTGCCCAGGTAGTTGCAGCCCCCTGATGTGGGAATATGGTACCTAGTCTTCCCCAACTTGATGCTGAAAGAGGATTTAATGAAAGTGTGATTTTAAAAAATAAAGCTAAGTCACTGTTGGAACTTGAATACCTCACCTAGTACTTCATCTGTACCAACTATGGACAGTAAAATGCTGATCTTTAAGCAAAGTGTGAGCACTTTTTTCTGTAGAGAGTGATTAGAATGCTTCTGTTAGGCGTCTTTATGTTGTTTTACATATTGGCAATGTGGGATATAAACTTGGGAATCTCAGAGAATAGCCTTCACAGCAGAAGGAAGAGCAACTGCAAAGGTCCTGAGGTAGAAGTGTCCTCGATGTGATTCAAGGAAGAGGGAGCTCAAGGGTGGCTGGGGCAGAGTGAAGAAGATAGAGAATGACAGGAAATATGGTCGAGGGTTGTGGGCGGGGGAAGGGGCAGGAAGATCACGTAGGGCTTTGTAAACCCTTCTAAGGACTTTGGTTTTTACTCTGAATGAGATGTGAAGCCGTGAGAAGGAATTGAGCAGAGAGGTGGCAACGCTCTGGCTGCTATGCTGAGAACATACTGTAGAAGATCAAGGAGGAAGACAGAGAAACTTGTTAGGAGCCTATTGTAGTAATCTAGACAGAGGAGAGAGTGGCTTGGACTAGGATAGTTGTAATGGAGGTGGTGAGAAGTAATCAGATTATGGGCACAGTTTGAAGGTACAGCACTGGTATTTATTGATGGAGTGGATGTGAGAGGTGAAGAAGAGGAGTTAAAAGTGACTCCAAGGCTTTTTGACCTAAGCACCTCCGTTTACCGTGTAGGGGAAAACCTCAGCAGGAACAGGGGGGAGGAGAGTAGAGATTCAATAAAGAGGCTGCTGTTTTATTTTTAAAAAGCTTTTGTACATATTAAGTGTGTGATGTCTCTTAGTTACACAGTGATCTGAAGCATGAATGTCTTCTTTAACATCGTCAACTGGTCTGTGCTCCTATTTTGTAACTGGGGACTTCGCTTTCTCCTCAAGAGCATCAATTGATTGTAGGATGTTAAAAGGGTTTTCTTTGTGTAGAATGAAAAGCTCTCTTTAACTTCCACTCATTGATCTTGTTTGTACTTTTTGTAGTCAAAAACAATTAGTCTCTTCTCCATTGTACACTTTGGCTATTAAGAGGTTAGGATTGTAACTCTTCTCAAACTGTTGTTTCCACATCTGGACAAGAAAAAAGGATTGGATCGTGGGATTTCTAGGTTTTAACCATGCTTTACATTTTCCTCATAAGTCTTTTTCTTCTGTAGGGTGCCAACCACGTCTGTGCCAAGCACTTTATGTAGGTCATTTCATTTAATCCTCGTAACGTCTTCTAAGACCTTGCTGCACCAAGTGTTCGTTTGTGGACTGGCAGCATGAACAGCATCTGGGAGCTCATTAGAAACGCAGACTCTCAGACCCCACCCTAGACCCACCACATATGAATCTGTGTATTAACAGGATTCTCAGGTGATTCATGGACACATTAAAGTTTGAGAAGCATTGCTGGAAAGAGATTGGTGTATATGAATAGACTGAAGTGCAGAGCTAAACTAGCACAGGGCCATAGGTTGCATTTAAAAAAGAGTTAAGTCAAAGTAGCTTCTGAGGTAAGCGCAGCACATATGCTAAGAACCTTGGAGTTGTTGTCAGTGAAAATTTTCCAGGCATTTTCGGAAGACCTACCTTTAGGCCTACTTTCTCTGTTCTGTACTTCTATAATGGATTTAATCTCTAAGTGTAAGTTAAATTCTGTTCAGTTATAAAGATTCAGCTCAGTATTTTCATTGCAAATTCTTTTATTCAGGACACTGGTTTTCCATTGACCTTCCAGCTTTGTATTTCTGGAGATTTTTCTTCGTTTTCTGGTCAACTGGAAAATGTTCACCTGATCAGAGTGTGAGGAACAGCCTTATGACATGTCATTAATGATTCCTCTTTTCAAGCGGATGTTAACCCTATTCAGGAAAATCTTTTTCTAGACCAATGATTCTCAACCTCAGCTGTACCTTAGAGACATTTAGGAGCTCTAATAAACAAACAAAAATAAAACAAAAAAGCTACCAATGACTGAGCTTTACCCTAGACCAATTAAATCTGAATTTCTGGGGGTGGCACCTGGTACCAGTATACTTTTTAAGCTCCTCCGTTGATTCTAAAGTGCAGCCAGATGGAAGACAACTGTTGAAACCATCAAGTGAAGGAGGAACCCACCTAAGTCTTCTCAGATCAGCTCATATTTCTTTCTTACGAAATTAGGAAAGATGGTATCAAAAGTCAGGGGCCTTGACTGTTACCTTTGTGCACTTACTACCCAAATGAACTGATTCTTAACTTTTTTTGACAGTATTATTGCAAATTTTTATTTTGAGAGCTCTTAAAAAATATCATGAGAATCTCTTAAGTCCTCTTGATTTGGGGAAAAAAAGAACAAATTGAGAAAACTGTGTCCAAATAGTATTTCATTAAAAGGCCAGAATGTGGAACCTTCACTATTGTCATCTTATATTGAATTAGAGTGGGATCACATGTACACTTAGAAGATGTACATGTAAAATCATAATTAAATATAATTTCTAAGGAAAAATTTCCAAAATAATCATTGAGATTAATGATTACCCTTAATTCAAATTTTCAAAGTTAATCCAAAGAGAATCAACCTTAGAACACTGGATTTTCATGAATAGACATTGGTGAGATATGCACAATGGGGTTAACTTTTAAAAATTAATGTTAATTGCAATCAGGAAATAGAGAGTCTTCTAAGGAGTGAGTGACATATTGGATGCACAATATGTGAAGATCTGATTTGCATTTACTTCCGTGACATTTTAGGGCTTCTTCATAAATATTTTATTTAAACAAGTGTGTTTTCATCTCTGTGGGATTCCTCTACATGGACCAGTGAGTGGTTTAGTCAAGAGGTAATTATCAAGAGAGAAAAACAAAAGCAAATTGTGGTAAAGACATCACAGGCAGCCCTGTGGCCAGCTGCCTCTTTCAGAATAAACAATCAAAAGCACAAACTTTTTGATGTGGACTAAACTCTCAAGGAAAAATTAAGCTGACACCCAAGAGAAAACACCCTGAAATTTCCTATTATGTAAGGGGCATAGGCATCGCTTTCACTGTAAAAGTATATCGGTGCGTTTGTGTGTGTATGTGCACGTGTGCTTTCCCATATGATTGGCTTAAAAAAATTCATAATCCCTTCTTAACTGACTGACTTGAAGGAACTAACAAGTTTGCATGCTGAAGTGTTTAGAGAAGGGAGGAGCTTAGTGAGAGACATAAGTGGGAGAGCAGCAGTCTCACTTTTAAAAGAAGTACGAAGTATGTATTTCTACTTTCTAAATGAAATCACAAGTTAAGCCATAAATGTGCACCATGACTTTTCTTTCAAGTGTTTCATTGGGCTGGCTCTAGGACTCCCTTTAAACCAAAGCAAACCTCAGTGACTAGGTTTTGCAGATCTCCTTGAAATATTCATGTGTCTTTATGCATTTATTTTGTCACACAAAAACTTTTATATCAACACTGATAGAATTGCACCTGAAATTAAAAAAGAAAAAAACTCATCCAGGAAATCAAGATGACAAAGTGGAATCAGCAAGAGCTTTGGAGTCAGAATCTAATCCTGAGCTTACTAGCTTTATGACCTTGAGCAAAATATTTAACTCTTCATTCATCTGTAAAACGGGAGTGGAATGCTGTTATAGCCCAGTACCCAGAGTAAGTGCTCAATAAATGGATTTTGGTGTAGGAGTGTCACCTGTCCATGTTTCCTCTCAGCTGTGGTCCATGGGCATGCATATGTTTCACCTATTTGTAATCATTCATAGATAAAACTTTCTATTCTACTTTTTTGTAAACTTAGCATTTGTAAACCGCTTATTAGCTGTATGTCCCTGGGCAAGTTATTTAATTTCTGTGTCTTAGTTTTCTCATCAGTAAAATGGATTACTAGTATCCAGGTGAAATATGAGATGCCCAGTTCAATTTGAATTTCAGATAAACAATGGATAATATTCCATGAAACATACTTATACTAAATAATTATCCGTCATTTATCTGAAATTCCAATTGAACTGGGCATCTTATGTTTTTATTTGCTAAATCTCCAACCCTATATTAGTACCTATCTCGTAATGTATGTGAAATACTTACCATAGGACCTGGCACATGGTAAATACTCAATAAATATTAGCCATGGTTACTATTATTATTATAATTTTTCCATGATAAATAATCATTATTGTGATGACTATATGTATTCCAAAGAGTAGATAAATCTTTTTTACTTAACTATTCTTTTCGAACATTTCCATCTTCTAATTATTCATTACTATAAAATTTTATATGTATAGCATCCCACTCCCTTTTGGGAAAGTTTCTTAATAATAATTTATCAACAATTTGTTCAAATTGCTTTCCACTGAGCCCTGCTACATGTCAACAGTAAATCCACTAGTATTAGATGGTATAACATGAACAAAAGGTTGCTAATTTAACAGGTTTTAAGTGGCCACCTGGTTGTTTCGATTTGTATTTTTTGGTTGGTAGGATTGAATATTTTTAATTTTTTAAACTACCTGTATTTCCTCTTATGTGAATTTTCTGTTTACTCTGGACCATGTACCAATTTACTTTTTGGGAATCTTAATGTTTATGTTACCAAATTGCATTAGTTAGAATATACATATTCTGTCAAATTAGCTCATAGAAGGGGCACTGAAGAGTCAATGAGCTCAAGTTGTCTGACTAAAATCAATCCATTATGCTAGATGGGCTTTTAAAATTTTAGGAGTGCATTGATATATAGGGATCCATTGTAACATTCTTTCCAATGCAAAGTGCTGCCTTTATTTATTATATGAAGTATGGAAAAAATTGTTTTGTAACTTGGATCTCTTTTTCTTTGTGTTTTCTTTCCTTATTTCCAACTTCCCTCCCCTCCCAGCACTTATGTAGCCTTTCATCTAGCCACACTGATCTGATCGCTCTTTTCTAATTACAATTAAGTTACATTCAAAAAACATTCATTGAGTGCCTCTTAAGTCCAGGTACTAGGTTAGGCATCACTAATTCAAAGATACGTTAGACATGGTGACTGCCCCTGTGGAATTGAGATAAGACAATAATTACATTAATAAAATAAAGACAGGAAAGGAGATATGTACTGCATACAGTGCATGAAAGAGGAGAGAAGTAATTAGCCGACTTGAGTGGATCTGCAGAGGATTCCTAGAGAAGTTGATTCTTGGGCGGAGCATTTTGCCTGGAATGTGTGGGTGGGAAGGGCATTCTAGGAATTTACAAAGGCCCTAAGCCGGGAGAGAATGGATCTTCGGTAATAGTAACTGGAGTGTGTGTTGGGAATGCTGAGAGATAAGTCTGCTCTAATAAACACTGGTCAGATGGTGAAAGGCCTTGTATTTCATTGTCAAAGTCCCACAGAGGAGTGGGGCTACAGCGCTCTAATACAGAAATCTTAAACGAAGTATAATTGACTGTGATGAGCCCAAAGGACCCATTCTCAGCAAAGTCATCCGGGAGATTTCAGGATGGAGGAAGTTCTGTGAGTGCATTTCTCAAGTCTGCCTGGTTCCTCGTGGGAAAAAAGCTCAAGTGGGTGGCGGTGATGTTCTTCCTGACCAAGGTAAGGTGCTGACAGATCAGAATCACTGCATGGGAGATTACCTATTTTAGATCCCCAATCATCTCACCCTGCAACTCAAGTATAATTACCCTTTATAGTTGTAAAAACTGCCTTTAGCAAGTTTAGTCATCTGGTTCAAACATCTGGGTTCCAGATATAATTTCAGCCTATGCCAACAGTGACATCTTGCTTCCTTGCCTGTTTGTTTAATAATGAAAAAACACTGTGTTCAGTTGCATTGCAACCACTCAGTTTGTGGATTTGCACATTCTGTTTTCTCTGATGTTACAGGGCCCAGGAGGGAGTAAGCATGGCAGGCCTGCCCAGTGCCTACCAAGCCATGCTGTGGAGATGGTTGTTTATTGTATATATAGGGGCTGTCAAATAGCCAGCACAATTCTTTAAAATAATTGAATTGAGTGTCCTTAGGTGTGTCATACACTCTCCAATTTTCATATTCACCCCTGACCCTGGTCCCCCACATGTAAACTTTACTTAGCACATTTATGGGATATGCCTGGGTACTGAAGACATTTCAGTTTGCATTAGCTATAGCACTGCAGACCCACTGAAAGATTTTAAGCTGAAAATTGAGATGAGCTGATTTGTCTCTTAATTAGATCACTCTGGAGACAGGATGAAGGTTGATTGGAGATGCCATTCACTCAGTCATCCAATGTTTGTTGAGCATCTCCTCTGTGCAAGGCTCTGTTCTAGCTATTGTACACATCTAGGTACCTAGATACAGTATTGTACATATAGTAGGGAATCAAACAGAAAATACAAAGCTTGCACTTATGGAACTTACATGTTAATGAGAGAAAAATGTTAACAAATAAATTAACTAATTACATAGTATGTTAGATAGTAATAAGTGCTAAGGAGAAAAATAAAGCACAGAAAGAGAATAAGTTGTGGGGACTGAAATGGCATCCCTGAGAAGTCAATGTATGTGTAAAGATTGAAGAGAGATGCGGAAGTAAATGTGTATGTAGCAGGAGGAAGAACATCCCAGGCAGAGAAACAGCAGATGTAAAGGTCCTGAGGCGGGCACATGCCTGGCATGTTCAGGTATTAGTCAGGGCCAATGGGGCTGTGGTGGACTTGGCAAGGAAGAGGGAGTGGTAGGTGAGGTCAGAGAGGTGATGGCAGGCTGATTGTAGGGCTGTATAAGCCATTGTAACTTTCACTCAGAGTAAGAAGAGATACCATTAGAAATTTTTAAGCAGAGAAGTGATAATATCTGACTTAGGAATAGAAAGGATCACTCTGACCAGCATATAGAGACCAGACCATCCAAGGGTAAAGGTAGAGTCAGGGAGAGCAGTTTGGTGGCTGTTGTAGTAATCTATGTGAGAGATGATGGTGGCTTGGACCAGAGTGCTAGCAGTGGAGGTAGTGAGAAGTGGTCAGATTCCAGGTAGCTTGAAGGTAGAGCTGACAGGGTTTTCTGGTGGATGGATGTAGGATGTGAAAGACATGGTAGAATCAAGAATGACTCCAAAATTTTGGCCTGAGAAAGAGAAGAGAGCTGTAGGAGAAGTAAGTTTGAGGGGAATGATTAGGAGTTCAGTTTTGGATGTGTTAAGTTGGAAATGCTTGTTATTGAGCCTAGTGGGGCCACAGATTAGGAAGTTGGATATATGAGCCTGGAATTTGAGAAAGATGGCTGGATGGGACATATAAATGTGAGAGTTGTAGGCTTAGAGGTGATGTTTAAAATGAGTCTGGCTGAAATCATCTAGGAAGGCAGTGTGACTAAAGGAGGGAACAGGACTAAGACTGAGTTCTGGAGCTCTCCAACACTAAAAGGATGGAGAGAAGAGCAGAACCAGCCAAGGAAGACTAATAAAGGGGGACCAGAAAATCCAAGCAAGAGTGTTGATCTAAAAGATGGAGAAGAAGGTGTATCAAGGAGGAGGGACTGAACAGCTATGTTGAATGCTCCCAGTTGGTCAAGTAGAATGAGCACTGCGTACTGACCACTGTAGTTAGGGGTCTAGGAAGTGATGTTGACAAGCTGTTTGATGGAGAAGTGGGAACAAGAGCCTGATTGGAGTGGCCTTAAGAGAAACTGATGGGAGAGGAATTGGGGACAGTGAGTACAGACTACTCTTTCAAGTTTTTCTGCAGACAAGAGCAGAGAGAAATGGGTTAGTAGTCCCTGGTGAGGGAAGTGAGATAAAGGGCTTTTGGTTTTCTTTTTAAGTTGTAAGAGGTAACAGCCCTAAGGTGATGAGAATGATCTGATAGAGAACAAAAATCCATGATACAGGATAATGAGGAGAGGACCGGTGAAGCGATATTCTCTCAGTGGGCGTTTGGATATACTCTCTAGGACTTCAAGGAAGAAGTCAAGCCTGCAGATGTACATTTTGGAGCCATCAGCATAAAGATGATATTTAAAGCCAAGGAACTAGATTAGCTCACCAAGGGGCCGATGAAGATGGAAAAGAAATCAAACTGCTAGTTAGAAGTTAGGGAGATGAGAAGGAACCAACAAAGGAGACTGAAAAGGACCAGAAGTACAGTGGGAGGAGAGTCAGGAGTGTGGTGGCCTGGAAGTGGAGAGAGTCTTTCTGGGAGGAGGGAGTGATCCCTTGTGTGAAATGCAGCTGTTGTGAGGTAAGATGAGACCGAGAACTGACCATTGCATTTAACAACTTGGAGGTTCATCAGTGACCTGGAACTGAGTGATTTTAGAAGAGCAGTGGGCAAGTGAGTTGGTAAAAATCTGATTACAGTCTCTTCAAGAGAAAATGAGAGGAGAGAAGTTGAAGAAAGAGAATATACACTACTTTTTTGAATTTTGTTGAAAAGGAAAAGGGAGGATAAAAATGATTCAAAAGATGATTTTTAAAGGAGAAGATAACTGCATGTTTGCATGCTGGAGAGAAGGGAAAAATGATGCAGAGGATTGAACTGCTGGACTGATGTGCTTGAGTAGGTGGGTTTTTCAACAGTTCATTCATTGTCGAGGAGTCGAGGCAGCATTTCTGGGCCCAGGTGGGTAGATTTCGTTTGGGAATCTTATAGGAGTTTGTCTTCTGATTGCTCTTCCATTTTCAGTGAAAAAGGGAGCAGCAGGGTTCTCAGCTGAGAGTGAGGATGGGGTAGGAGTTGATGGAGGTTTGAAAGAGGAGAGGTATAAGTGATTGTCCAGGAGAGTGGGAGTGAATGGGTTGGGCAATTGGAGTATGATTGCCAAGCAACATTAAGGGCCTACTTGAAGTTGGTGATTATGAATTTAAAGTGACATCCACCGGTGTAGGTGTGAGTTTTTCTCCCATGACATGCAGCTGTATTTGTACAGGCATGAAGATACAGGAGTTTGTGTTTAACCAGAGTTTACATATATATGACAGTGAAATAGTGGCAAAATTGTTGATGGTGGATAGAATGGAGTGATTAGAATGATTGAATTTCATGTGAGTAAGGAGAGTAAAGTGGACATGGGGGAAGTGGTAGGATTAGTGGATTGTAGGTTCTCTGGGCTGAGATGATTATTGGGAATGCAGTGAAGAGAAGGGGGCAGAGATTATGGAAGGGCTGAAGTTGTTGGATGACTGGGTCTAGGGTATGATCATCAAAGGGAGGCCCTAAGGTCGGGGGGGGGGGAGGGCAGGTTATTGCAGGAGATAAAGAAAAGAACAGAAAGGCCAGAGTTTTGGAAGTATCGAATTAACCAAAAATGAAGACGAAAGTAGTAATGGAGAGAGTGACAACAAGCCAGGAATGGGGGGAAGTGGCCTGAGCAATGGTAGATGGCTGCAACAAGAATGGGAGTTGTGGTGTACTGGTGCAGTCAGGCAATGAGATTCAAAGCTGGCGGGTTTAGAGTAAACAGCAGAAGTAGAAGACTATTAGTGTTTATCTAGACAGAAGTACTGAAGGAATGTTTTAAGGCAATGGAGTTGAAGAAGAGAGTGTAGATATAAAAAAGATTGAGGTGAAATACTCAGTACACTAATATGAAGTAGAGGAATCCTAATTCCCAGATTTCTGGCATAAGTGCCTGAGAGGATGGTCATGTGATTTATTAGGTTTACTACAGGAAGTTGAGCATGTTTTGTGGGACAATAAGATTAATTTTAAATACATTAAGTTTGAGGAAGCAAATGAGATCTGATGCAGGTGTCCCAGGCAGTTGACTGACGGACTGGGAAGAAGCTACTGAAAATCAAGGAGGGTGAGAAACAGTCGAATTCTAAGACCCCTTCCAACTTGAAGGGTTTTGGAAAGTGGTTCTCAGTCCTGGCTATGTATCAGGATCAATTGGGGAACTTTTGAAGGCACAGCTGCCCTGTCCCCAGGCTGACTAAATCAGAATCTTCTGGGGTGACACCGGAAATATTTCTACACATGAGTCTGGTGTGTAGTCAGGATTGCAAATGACGTGTATTTATGGCCTTTATGGATTGAAATTACTTTTTACCGCCCCATTGTCAAAATAAATGCTCCAGCCATCTGTATAAAACTGTTATAAAATATTATGCAAGGAAATGCAAGCACCAAAATGCATTTACTATCTATCATTGATTTTTTTTTTAACTACAGTGGGAGTTATCTCAAATTATTAGTAAGTATAGATGCTGTTAGTACAGCTAATAATAAATTCTGTGGAAAATTTAGCTGTAGGGTATAACTGTAGCATCCCGGTGCTAACTAAAATCATGGTCTTCTTTATTGTTAGACATGTAATATGATTATCATTTATTTTTAATTTAGGATAACCATACCATAAATAAACTCTGTAAAAATTCCAACCGGGCTGTGAGGTTGCAGAAGAACATGGTTGCTTGATTCCTCAAATCAATAATTGTTCCTGCCAGTATGGTCACGTCTCAGAAAAACCTGGGAAACAAAGAAAGACATGAATGAGGGGCCACATTAGAACCACTTTTAACACTTCATTCAGAAAACCTCAAGTCAAACATATGTTCAATTCTGAATTTTTCAAATAATATGAATGTCAATTGATGTTATACTGAGCTCACTCTGAAGGCTTCCCAAATTATTTCAGAGGGAATGAGAAAGCAGTGTTGTTCACTCTTCTTTAATCTGTTCCACTGGACTGCTACTTTAGATTTAAAGTCACTGTAATATCCTGAATTTATAGGTCATCCTTCTGGGGCTTTTAAAGTGCTTTGTGTGTGTTACTTTAATTTTGAGGGAGCTAAAATTCATCGTGTTATGGACTCTATTTCAGAGAGAGTCTACAAAGAGAGCCAGAAATCCCCCGAAGTGTTTTTTTTTTCCTTCTACATGCTGTTGGTAGCAGCATCCATTGATTCTAGCTCCACACTGCTTTAGAGGCCGTTTATGACTAGATTATTCTAGGCTTCTTGAGGGGGAGTCTAATCCCCATAGGTTCAGTTTGAGAGATCCACTCTGCCGGCTGATAAAGATTAAAATCACAGCTCTTTTGCATTACATTGGTTTTTTGATCTTTTAATTTTTGTGTTGTCTTATGCTTCAGTGGCTCAATCACAGTTATCTTCCCAGTGCCTCAGTGTGTGGGAATTTGGGAAGTTAAATTGGACAGACTCACAAAACAAGAGCTCAGTAGTGTATGCCATTATAGTAAAAGGTGATGTCTGAGGGCCTGTGGTCAGAGCTATGGCCAGTCATCAGATTTGATCCAGGGAGGCTCATGGAGAGAAGTGGGTGTTAAGCAGTGGCCTCAATAATGCAGCTTAGGGCATGAGGAAATGTCACAGGAGGATCAGAGTTGGCTCTGCACTACCTGATGCTTTAAATATTCAGGAAATAGTTCCATTAAATATATTAAAATAACAAGTGCAAAATATCTGTGGATTTTATATTGTCTTTATCTGTTCTTTTTCCAAAGCCTCGTGCTAGTTAAACTAACATTCCTATAATAAACATGCTGAATGTGACAGAAAAGTCATTAAATAAGACTTACCTTAGGTTGATAAATAGTATAATATACAATGAAGACTTAGCAGTCATAAACTTTTACTTTTAATGAATGAAGCAGTATTTAAGTATATGGAACCAAGTTCTTAAAACTTCAGAAGTTAGAAACATGGAAATTATAGTGGGAGACTACCATACTTCTCTAATAGTATGACGTATCAAATAGACAAAATAAATGAATAGAAGATACAAATAATGTAGTTAAAAGTTTGATTTGTATATGAAGTACTTATGGAAATTTCTGCTCACCAACAGAAAAATGATAATCATGGACCATTTCAAAAAATTGAGCCATACAGGATCAGGCCATAAAAAGGGAACATTAATTCCAAAAGATCAAAATTGCATGGCTTGCATTTACTGTCCATAATGCAATAAAAGTATCAATGAATGAATAACAAGTAAAAACAATGACATCAAAACACCTGAAAATTGAACTCTTTCAGAGATCTCTTGAGTGAAAAAAAAATAAGGAAGGGAAACTAAATTATAGACATTGAAAATACAATGGAACTGAAAGCACATATATCGAAAGTGTAGAGTCCAGCAAAAGCTATATTTAGATGAAAATTCTTAACTTAAACTTGTTATAGTAAATAAATAGAGCATTAGAAATCAAATAAACCAAGCATTAAATTTAAGAACCTAGAAATGGAAAAATAAAGTAAACCAAAATATGGGAGCAAAGCATTAGTAAAACCAAAAGAAGAGATTAATGAATTAGAAAGTGAAAAATTAAAAAAAAAACAAAGAAAAAGTGGTATTAATAAACAAAGCCGAGATGTGTTTCTTTGAATTATCTATTCTGACCAAGAAAAATTATGAGAAAATGTGAATAGAAAGCAAAAGGAGTGAGAAAAGGAATTTAGCAATAGATATAGAAGCGATTAAAAAGCATAAGAAAATGCCATATATGCCAGTGATGTCGAAATGCAAATTGAATGGAAGGTATAAACATCTCAGATTAGGTATAAAAATATTTAGAAGAAGTTGAAAGGACTATTCCTCATAAAAAGCTATAGGCCTAGATTTTGTATAGGTCAAGTCTGTCAAAATATCAGGTAATGCATTATCCTCTCGTTTGCTGGAACTATAATAGTCACTGTAAATTTGTTTTAAATTCTCATTGCAAAAAAATTTTTTTTTTTTTGAGGAAGATTAGCCCTGAGCTAACTGATGCCAACCTTCCTCTTTTTGCTGAGGAAGACTGGCCGTGAGCTAACATCCATGCCCATCTTCCTCTGCTTTATACGTGGGACACCTACTACAGCATGGCTTTTGCCAAACGTTGCCATGTCACACCCAGGATCCAAACCGGCAAACCCCGGGCCACTGAGAAGTGGAATGTGCAAACTTAACCGCTGCGCCACCAGGCCAGGCCCACAAAAAAACATTTTAAATGAGCACAAGAATTAAATAAAGGTCCCTAGCACTTCTACTACCCAGGAAGAATCACTGTTAGTTATTTTTTTTACCAGAAGTACAATTGCTAGATCCAGGCTTATGCACATTAAATATTTTGATACAAAGTTATCAAATTGTCTTCTGGAAAAGCTTAGCAGTTCATATACTTTTAAAACTATTCTATAGCATAGAAAACATATAGAAAGCATTCCAGTTCACTTAGGATGCCAGTATCCTACTGGTATGGAATCTGAGAGAGACAATGGAAGAAAATCCTTACGCCAATCTCAGTTAAGCACATAAATGCACACATTTTATGTTAAATACTGGTAAAATAAATGCAGCTTTGTAGTAAAAGAATGATATACTGTGTAACCCAGTGGGGTTTATTTCAAGAATATAAGAATGGTAAAGGTATTACCACATTAATACTTTTCTGTTTATATATATATATATATTTTAATTTTTGACCATGTTTACACAAAATAAGTAAGATAAACTTCACATATTTTCCTTAGTTTACCTTGTGTCATTCCCTCATTAAAAAAATAACTTTATTGAGGCATATTTTGCGTATCCTATAATTCATCTGCTTTAAGTGTACAGTTCAGTGATTATGTAGTAAATTTTTGAAGTTGTGCAAGCATCCGTGTAAATCAGTTTTAGAACATTTCCGTCACTCAAGTAACATCCGTCGTGTCCATTCACTGCTAATCCCAGTTCCAGGAGGCCACTAATCTACTCTCTGTCTGTATAGATTTGCCTTTTCTGGACATTTCATATAAACGGAATCGTACAATATGTGATTTCTTTTGTGACTGATCCTTTCACTTAGCATGCTATTTTTGAGGTTGGGACATACCATAGCATGTGTCATTAATTCCTTCCTTTTTATTACTGATTAGTATTCCATTATATGGATATACCACATTTTGTTTATCCACTCATCAGTTTACGGACATTTGGGTTATTTTCAATTTTGGACTATTATGAGCAATGCTGCTAAGAACATGCAGGTACAAGTTTTTGCACAGATGTGTGTTATCATTCTCTTGGGTCTGTATCTAGAGTGGAATTGCTGGGTCATATGGTGACTCTATGGTGAACATTTTGAGCAACTGCCAGACTGTTTTCCAAAATGGCTGCAGTATTTTACATTCCCATCAATTAGCGTATGAGGGTTCCCATTTCTCCACGTCCTCACCAGCATTTGTCATTATCTATCTTTTCTATTATAACCATGCTAGTGAGTCTGAAATGGTGTCTCATTCACACTAATAAGTTTTTGGAGAAACAAACAATCATCTCAGGTGATGCCAACAAAGCATCTGATAAAATTCAACATTATTCTTGATAACACCTTAGGAAACAAAAAAGCCACTATATTAATATTAAGAATGATGATGATGATGACAGTAACAGTTATAACTATTAATTATAATAACTATGATACGTAATAGAACTCAATGCCAGACACTGTTCTAAGCTTTTTATATAATAACTCATTTAACACAGCAACCTTGAGGTGGGTTCTAATGTTATCTCCATTGTACAGGGGAGGAATCCAAAGCATAGGCAGATTAGGTGATTTGTTTGACTCCACACGGCTGGAATGACTCCACACAGTCGCAAAGCTGGAATTGGAACACAGGCATTCTGGATGCAGAGTCCACCCTGTTAATCGTAATGCTGTAACAGGGAGAATCCTATCTCAGCTGGGCCCTCAGGGCTGCTTGATACTTCTTCCATCATTTGGCCTCTTCCTTGTCCTTCCCCCATTCGTTGAAGCTCTACATCTACTCCTAACTTTCTGCAGACAACTGAACTTCCCACTTCCCGGAGAAAATAGACTAGACAAAAAAAAAAAAACCACACAAATGGAACAACAACAAAGTAACATAGCAGTATAGTATTTGGTAAACATGACATTTCAAATCAGTGGAGGAGAAAAGGGATTATTCAGTAAATGGTACTGGCGTAATTGGCTAACTATTTGGGAAAAATGCTATATTCCTGCTCCACTCCCCTAAATTTTCATATGTTTTAAATTTTACAGAAAATAAAATCATTAGAATTCTAAAGGAAATGATAAGATAATTTATAATCAGGATTCTCTATGTATGACAGAAAAACATTAATAACAATGGCTTAAATGCAGAAGGTAAATTTTAAAATTCTCTCATTTAAATAGATCTAGAGATAGGCTGCCCAGGTCTGGGAGGCTCCAGGTAGTCATAAGACCCAGGTTCCTTCTGTCTTTCTATTTTGCCTTCTTTACTGCATGGCTTCTAACTCACAAGTCACCTCGTGGGCTAAGATGGCTACTGGAGTTCTAGCACTCATATTTGCATTCCTGGGAGAGACAAAAGACAACATCTCCAACTTGAGTTTGCTCTTTTTAAGTAACTTTTCTGAAAGTCCCACTCAGCACTTGTGCTCTCATCTCATTGATCAGAATTTAGTCTCTTGGCCATACCTACATTCATACAAGGATAGTTGGAAAATGTAGTCTTTTGGCTTGATATATTATCATTCCAAGTACAATTTAAGTTCTGCGTTTTTCTGGAAAAAGGAAAAAATAGAAATTGGGTGGCAGCTACCAGTTTCCGTCATCTTTTAGGTAAGCAAAGCCTTCAACCATAAAAGACAACCTGGATAGATTTTGACAAACACAACAGCAACTTTTCTTTACAAAAGGCATTATAAACAAAATGAAGACAAACCACAAAATGGGACAGAATAATTGCAATGAATGTGACATATAGTTAGTATTCTTAAAGTGTAAAGAAATATACCAATTAGTAAAAAATTGATTGCCTGTGCCTTTTGGGGAGAAAGTGTCGATTCTTTGGTTCTTCTTTAAATGTACAGTGATACATTATAGACAGTGCTTAATCTTCTGTGTACTTTTTAAAAGAAACCATGTTGACCTTTTTGCATTGGGGAGCATTTTTTGTTTTGGGTGTTTTTATTTTAATTCTCTGCCCCTCAAGGGCACATTCAAGGCTCGTCTGTTTAATGCTACTCTGTATTAATACATGTACAATGATGGGCTTTTTGATTTAACAGACATTCAGCTAGATTACCTGAATGCTCAATTAACTGCCATAGTGAGAATCATCTGCTTTCACATTGATAAGAAGATCAAATCAGTGGCCATTCTCAGTTCAGTGCTTCATCAGGAAGTGAATTATAGTGAAACAATTAGCGGTCATTTCTCTAAATACTAATCACTGAATTTCAAATCCTAGAAAAAACTTTGCATGTTTTTAGTGGTTATTATAGACTGGAATGTTTTTAACTGAGTTCAGGACTTGGGAACATTGGGAAAGGGCATTGTTTCTTGCCATATTACTTAGACAACAATAATTCTTCGTAGCTTTCTGTTAATGCCTTCTGATTAACAAGCAAGTTGGAGCCAAGTGATTTCGGCTATTTGGTATCCTTGGTAACCACTGTTAGATGATAAATTGAATCAGTTAAAATTAATTTCTTGTAAAAATTTGCTTCCATGAGAAAGTATTGGCTTTGATGTTTAGATGCACAAGAATGAATATATATATATTATAATTATATATATATAAATTGCCAAATGTGGAGAATATTTGTAGATAAAAATCTGCAAAACCTAGTAAATTCAAAAAGTGGAGGAGATGAGGGAAGGCTGCAGAGGCTCTGCCTTTAAGGATGCCACTGCCTACCTGGAGAGGGAAGACTTATATAAATGAAGGAACTGAAGCATAATAGCCACTGTGTGAGCTTTTGTTTAGCTGGAGGAGTAGCCTTCCTTCCCTTGCATCTGTGAATGCAAAGCTATTTTATTTTTATAGAAATTTGGAAAAAGAGAACACTTTTTTCCAATATAAAATAACACAATATATATTTTAGCTCCAAGCCCATTTTTAATGTCAGTTTAGGAAGCATCTTCCTTAGGTCCTGATAGGTGCCTTAGCCAAGGCCCATATCTGCTACAAACCATGCATTTCCAGAAATATACATTTTGGAGATATTGCTAGAACATGGAAATACATTTTGGAGATATTGCTAGAACATGGAAAGGCCAGTGCTGGACTGTGTAGCATGGGCTGGGACTGCTGGTTGGTGCGATAGCAGCACTCCTATTCCCACATTTGGAGCCTGGGGCAAAGGGTGGGGTCGAGTGACTCCATTGTACAGACATGCTCTGGGTCCCTGATGGCCATGCATGTCCCTAGAGGGGACCAGGAAGGAATAGATGATCTTGACTTCAGTTCTACATAGGATTTTGGCTAATGCTGACTTCAGAATGTTCTGCTTGCTCTCAAAGGACCTATAAGATAAAAATTCAAGGAGAAAAAGCAGGAGCTGAGCTATAACAAGGTAAATCACAGCTTTATTTGTAAGACTAGCTGCTTATGGGCTGGCCCAGTGGTGTAGTGATTAAGTTTGCACGCTCTACTTCGGCAGCCTGGGATTCACAGGTTCAGATCTGGGCACAGACCTATACCACTCATCCAGCCATGCTGTGGCAGGGACCTACATACTAAATAGAGGAATATTGGCACAGATGTTAGCTCAGGGCCAATCTTCCTTCCCCCAAAAAAGATTAGCTGCTTAGATTGTTTGTTTGTTTGTTTGCTGAGGAAGATTCACCCTCATCTGACATCTGTTGCCAATGTTTCCCTTTTTGCTTGAGGAAGATTGTCCCTGAGCTAACATCTGTGCCAGTCCTCCTCTATTTTGTATGTAGGTCTCTGCCACAGCATGGCTGTTGATGAGTGTTGTAGTCTCATGGCTGGGAACCAAACCTGGGCCACCAAAGTGGGGCCCTCTGAACTTAACCCCTAGGCCATGGGGCCAGCCTCCTGCTTAGAATTTTTTACCATCAAATCTACCTTTGTTCTACTTTTAAATACTTCTTAAATGAACACTTCCAGAGAAAAAGTACATATCCTGGGCAGTCTATGTAAATTGAGTTATAACACTGCTTCACCACTTAAGAGTTGTATACCTTGAGGATAGTTGCCAAACTTCATAGTGTCTCAATTTTCATATCTGCAAAATGAGGATAATAATGTTTATAGGGGAAGTGTAAGGTATGAATGAGGTTATGGATTTCGGAGAGGGCCTCCTGGCACTTACAGCTCAATCAATGTTAGTTTCCTTATTACTCCCCTCAATAAAGACTTTTCTGAGTTTCAGAAAAATCTGTGCAAGTGACTCATACTTCATCCTTTATTTTTGCTTTCTCTTACTTCTTGCACTAATTTCTCTTCTTGTTTTTTCCATTCCCCTCTGATATCCTACTCTATAATTTTTTTTCTCGTCTCTTTCTTCGTCTTATCCCCTCCTGCTGCATTTTATCCTCCAAACTTGTTATATTGGCTCTATTCTGTTGCTCTTCATAAGTGAGAATGTAATGTAATCTAGGTGTTCATTCACCATACTCGACACTCAACAAGCATGTGCCGGACGCTGTCCTTGGTGCTGAAGTTATTGTGAACGAGAAAGACCTGGGCTCTGTCCTCAAGGAGAGTACCTTCTAGTGGAGGCTATAGATGAGTAAACAGGCATTTACAACTCCATGCAACAAGGGGAAGTGCGGTGTGATATGGAAGCACATAGAAGGGGCACCTAACTCAGATTTGGCAGGAGTGGTGGGAAAGATGGCTTCCCCAGAGAATAAATAAATAAGCTCTGACATGTTATAGAAGTGAGAGTTTGAGCAAAGTATTCAGAGAAAGAGTTTTTAGTAAAAGAACAAGTGCAGAGGCTTGAATACCTGAAGTGGTGCATGACCTTAGAGAGCCTGAATGAGTTTAGGGTTGGTGGAGTTGAATTTTGGAGTTAGAGTGGGAATGTTTATGTGGTAAGAGACAAAGTCAGAAAGGTAAATAGGGGTCTTGTGGGCCATGTTAAGAATTTAAATTTTATCCTAATGGTAATAGTGATCTATTTTCTGATAGAATCCATAGGATATGGAGTACAGTGGAAGGGAGGTGTAAAGGAAGTGTGAGGTTTCTGATTTAGGCAGCTAGGTCATACAGAATGCAGAAGGAGCAGATTGAGGGAATGAGAGAGATTGAGTTGGGTTTTAGAAATGTGTTTTTTAGGTATGAAGGAGTTTTAAAACAGGTCTGAAATTAAAAACAATTAAAAATCAATTTCAAATCATATTTTGAAATTGATAGTGACTGCATTTGTTATTCCCAATTGTTTTCATGTGTATGTGTGTGTTTGCGTGATTCTGGTCCTTCTGCTTATCCTTACATTTTGGTATGCATAGCTGGGTAATGATGGCTCAATTGTGCATATCCAAGAGGGGTCAAAGTGTAAGAAGAACACAGTTGAGGTGGAGGAGAGAACTCAGTATGCATTTCCTGTGAAGGCAATTAGAATAAAATAGAGAGCGTTCAGCCTCTGGTATCATAGGAATTGCTTACAGGAACTGGGAGGTTGGCTTTTTTCCAAAAAGCAAAAGTGCCATTCTAAGTGAGTTCCATGGGCAAAACATAGGCTGATGGTGGTCCCAAGGGAAGTGTATGAATGAGGGTGTAAGGGTGAGAGATAAGTAAGGTCTTTTCCAGCCTACGCTCAATCTCCAAGATGACAGATGTCTCTAAATCAGCTAATATCATTTAAGAAACAACCATGGTTTTGTTATTGCTGAATTTATCTGAAAATGTTTGGAATCTATTTTCATTTCTGGCTTGTATGACCTTTGAGGTAAAGTCCTATGGTAAGTTTATTACCTGCTGGACTACACAGAGCTGCATTTGATTAGTCAGAGCCTGACTTTTTTGCTTCCAGTGGAGCTCTCTCATTCCGATATTACAGGATTTGTTATCCCAATCCATGTTTCTGTAGTTTACACTGGTAGTGATTGTATAATCTTTGATCATACCTCTGTTAAATTCATATTTTCATGATGTTAATTTATTTGGTTAGTTTCTCTCCTTACAGCTAGGCTATTGTCTCCATTGCTACTCAGGTTTTCCCTTGCTTCACCTCTCACATGCCGCCTGTTGCATGGAACTGGACCTGACCTTGAACTTCTGGGGTATAAATTCAGCAATGAGGAGTTTTCCTTACAGGATACAGCATCCGCACATAGGGCCACCATCTCAGGAAACCCAGCGATGGCTTCCAACCCCTTCTTCATGGCCAGGCCCCTCAACTGACAAACATCATTTGTTTTGTTTTGCTTACAGTGTCTCCTGTTACACCTTATCCCTCACACAGATTTGGGCGAGCTTCCTAAACATTCTTGCAATCCACTGGAGGGAGAAATGCTAAGTGATCTAACAGCTTCCCTTCTGATCCTGTAAAGTCCAGGTCATGGACTGGAATTAGTTCTTGGGAGGCAGGGCTGCACAGAGCCAGCTGGCAAAGCATGCATAGCCTCTGCTCCAGTTCAGGCTGTGCCCCTTGCCTGCCAGCACTGCTCCAGCTGATTTCTCCTGACTTGCCAGACTGGACTTTGCCAGTGTAGGTGTTCTCTCTGCTGCCCATCACTTTTCCAGACAACCTCTGTCTCTTCACAGCCACACTTCTCATAAGATGTCTTATACTTGCTGGGTTTCCTCCTCATCTTCTTCAAACCACTGTTGTCCAATTCCCACACCCACATTCCTCTGAGGCTGCTCTAACTGGTCATCAATGACCTGCTAATGCTAATCCCAGCAGCCACATTTCCGTTAGTGGAATGCTGCTGCTTTTGAAATGGTTTTCACTGCTTCCTCTCTTGAATTTTGCAACACTGCATCCCATTCTCTTTTTTTCCTTCATGGGTTTCTTTTCTTCTACTTGCCCCTTAGATGTTGGTGTTTCTTAATTACCTACCTTGGCCACTGCTTTTCTCACTTTCTGCACTTTTCCTCGCGTCATCCCCTCCACTCTCAAGGTTCACCAGCCTCCACTATACTGATAGTTCCAAATCTATAGTCCAGCCCAGACTCTGCTGAGCTCCAGACCTGTGTATTTAACTGCCTCCTGGATGTCTCCATCTGGATAGACAAAAGTCATTTCAAATTCAACATGTCTGAAACTGGAGTCCATCACTTTGGTCTTTACACTTGATGTTCTTCTGCCTGAAATATTCTTCCTGCAGGTCCAAGGCTCACTGATCTCTTCATTGAGTCTCTGCTCAATCATCACTTTCTCAGGAAGGCACCATGGACACCTGTTCCTTCTCTGGCTTTATTTTTCTTCAGAGCACTTATAGCTGAATTTTGTGATAGAATTTTATTTACTTACTTAGTGTTTACCTCCCCCCATTAGAACGTAAGCTCTGTTTATCTGTCCAGTTCACTATAATGTTTGTAGGACCTGGACCAATTTCCTAAACATGAAAGGTACCCAAATAGTAGATGAATGAATAAATCATCCCCCCAAACTCAGACTGATTTCTGTATTTTTTCCATCTTAATAGGAGACACCACCTCCATCCCCAGTCACTCAAATCAGAAACTTGGGTGTTATTCCAGAAGCTTCCATTACTGTCACCACATCCCTGCCTCCCTTCATCCAACAGTCACCAATTCCAGCCATGTATCTCATAATTGTTTCTCAAATCTGTCTCCCAACTCCATTCCTATGGCCACTACCTTATTTCACAATTCAAATTTCTCTCTAGTACTATTGGAGCTCCTCATGTGCTTCCTGCTTCTGTTGTGAACCACCCAAATCGAGCTTCCACAGAAGCTGGAGTGCTCTTTCTAAAAAGCAAATCAGACCCTGCTGCTTTCCTTTGTCAAACTTCATCAGTTCCAAACAGCTACAGGATCAAGTCCAAGCTCCTTAGCATGACATACGAGAGACTCATCCAGCCACACAACATGCCATCCTTAGCTTTCTACTAACAGTAGAGGGTGCTGTGCAGATTCTCGCCTCCATCCTTAAGCTGCCTGCTCAGTCTAGAATGATTCTTCTTGCCCACTTGTCCCCTCCCTTCTGATGGATTCTTCCTCATCATTCTTTTAACACTCAGCTTTGGGTCTCTTTCACCTGGATTCTCTGTGCTCTTTTCCTTATCACTGTACCTACACTTAAAACATTATCTCTCCAGGGGCCTGCCTGGTGGTGCAGTGGTTAAGTTTGCACATTCTGCTTTGGCGGCCTGGGGTTTGCCGGTTCGGATCCTGGATGTGGACCTACGCACTGCTTGTCAAGCCATGCTGTGGCAGGCATCCCACATCCAAAGTAGAGGAAGATGGGCACAGATGTTAGCTCAGGGCTGATCTTCCTCAAAAAGACCAAAACATTATCTGTTCATATATCTACCTCCTTCATTGGATTGAGAATGCTCTGATGGAAAGGTCTGTGTATTACTCATCGTTCCATTCCCCTCATCTAACCCAATGACTAAAGCACAATAAGTACTTGATAAATTTTTGATTAGATAAGAGAATGAATGAATAACCTGTGTAGATGGGTGTTTCTGGCTGAAGTCTGGAAATTGTCATCAAGTTATGGCACAGAATTGCATTTTCAAAGCCTGAAAGATATTAGTGTAATCTGCAAAATGGGAGTTCCTCGTGTGCTCTGTGCTACAGAGCGTTCTCCTTATAGTTATCAGAAAGTGCCAAGATCTTACCTTCCCTGTTGTCCTATTAAGACCAAAAGTCAGAGAGCCAGCCCCGTGGCTGAGTGGTTAAGTTCGCGGGCTCTGCTGCAGCGGCCCAGGCATGGACATGGCACTGCTCATCAGGCCATGCTGAGGCATCATCCCACATGCTGCAACTAGAAGGACCCACAACTGAAAATATACAACTGTGTACTGGGGGAATTTGGGGGGTAAAAAGCAGAAAAAAAAAAAAAGAAGAAGATTGGCAACAGTTTTTAGCTCTGGTGCCAATCTTTAAAAAAAAAAAAAAAGACCAAAAGTCAACTTAACAGTAAGTGAAAAGAAAGAAAAAGGGCATTGGAAGATTATATCCATTGGTTGCTACATCATGAATCTGAAGGTTTTCTCAAACAACAACAAAAGGACATTTTTTGCAATAGCAAAGAAATCGTGTCGTTATTATGATATGTATTGTGTCAGGCATGTGGACAATATGGCTTAGTGGATAATTTCTTAAAGATTTAGAGTATGCTTAGTTGAAAGTTACCATTCCCTCCCCCAAAGTATATACTGGATTTGAGTTTTCAATGTGAAAACGAATGTTTTTGTTGCAGAATTTTATCATCAAATTGTTGGAATTTATGCTGAGAATATTTTGAGTTGAAGGGTTCTGTCTCATTGGCATGTAAAGATTCACTAAGAAAGGCACTATGCCAATGATACTGTAAACTTGTTAAAAGCTAGGAATGCTATACATTACTTAAATGGTAGGGAAAAGCCAGCCTCAAACTGAGGTAAATGTTGAATCTGCACAGTGGTTTTAAAACTCTGAGCCCTGAGATTCTGCAACATTGTCTTGGCTACAATTGGACCTATGTGGTGAAGCTAAAGCTATACCTCACTCCCACAGCAACCAGAGCAGCAACACTGGGATCTGGTTTCAAGAGGGTGCTGCTCTATTATATTTCCCTTGATATGATATTTGAGTTGATTTGGCTGGATATAGCTGGACCTGTGTTCTATAATATAGGAAACATTTTAATTGAATAAAACTAGGTATAATTTCATGTAGTCAGATTCCAAATAGCTCAGGAGGAATGAAAAAGATAAAGGATCTTTTAGATTCTCACATTCAGATTCATAAAAATGGAGAAGTGGAAGGGGGAAGACCCCACCATCTCAGAAACTAGTGCTGAGCACAAACTTAAAGGGTTGTGGGTACACAGATGAAGGGCCCAGGCAAATACACATCTATGGCTTTAAGGGGGCATATGCCATGAAGATATTTTCAGGAATGCTGATGGCAAGAATAAATTGGTATTTTGGAAACATCCAGAGAATAATCAGAAATGTATTATTTTAATTTATGTTCAAACCAAGAAGGAAGACTTCTCCCTGCCTGGGGAGAGGGAGTATTAACAGATGCCAGGAGACATCCAGTGAGGCAGGAGCAATGCCAGCAGATAGAGTTGGGCAGACGGCCCAGTCCTCACAGTGGAGGATATGTGGAATCTAGAAATTCAAGACTTGTGAGCTTGGTGTCCATCCCTGGCAAAGTCTGAAGCCAATTTAGCAGATGATCTGTGAGCACTAGAAAAGAAAAGGTGCCCCCAAGTTGGCTTCTTAAAACAAAGTTGTAATAAACTTCCCATGCTTCCTTTACTGGTGGAGTTACTGTTGACTTCAGTAAGAATTTTCATGAGGTTGCTTATGGTGACCAACAGAAGTCCTTTTTTTCCACTAGGAACAAAGAAACTGAGTTGTGGAAAGGGTGGGTGGGATGAGGCTCATGTCAGCTGAAGAGAAAAGCCAGGGAGGCAGGAAGATACCTCCTTATGGCCAGTTGATGGAGCCAATGAGAGTCTGCTTAAGAGAAAGTGGGGAGCTTAGATACGCTGCTATGTTTAAGCTCAAAGTGTCTCATAATACTGCATTTCTCAAACTAAATCATGAGCAACCTGCATTCGGAGATACTTGGGGTATTTATTTAAAATGTAGATTCCTGGGCCAGCCTCGTGGCTGAGTGGTTGAGTCCGCGTGTTGTGCTTCGACAGCCCAGGGTTTCGCTGGTTTGGATCCTGGGTGTGGACATGGCACCGCTTGTCAGACCATGTTGAGGTGGCATCCCACATGCCACGGCTAGAAGGACCCACAACTAAAAAATTATACAACTATATACTGGGGGGATCGGGGGAGAAAAAACAGAAAAAAAAAAAAAAAAGAAGATTGGCAACAGTTGTTAGCTCAGGTGCCAATCTTTAAAAAAAAAAAGTAGATTCCTGGGCCTCATCCAGATTCAGAATCTCTGGAGGCACAGCCCAGAAATCTATACTTTTTTATTTTATTTTATTTTTGCTGAGGAAGATTATCCCTGAACTGCCATCTATTGCCAATCTTCCTCTTTCTTTGGTTGAGGACGATTAGCCCTGAGCTAACAGCTGTGCCAATCTTCCACTTTATATGTGGGTCAGCACCCAGCACGGTTGATGAATGGTATAGGTCCACACCCAGGATCCGAACCTGCAAACTTGGGCTACCAAAGCAGAACATGCCAAACTTAACCACTATGCCATGAGACTGGTGCCAAGGAATCTATACTTTTTTTTCTTTTTTTTTTGGTGGAGAAGATTGGCCCTGAGCTAACATCTATGCCAATCTTCCTCTGTTTTATGTGGGATGCCACCACAGTGTGGTTTGACAAGTGGTGCTAGGTCTGTGCCCAGGATCCGAACCTGTGAACCCTGGGCTGCCAAAGTGGAGTGCGTGAAGTTAACCACTACACCACCAGGCTGGCCCCAGGAATCTATACTTTTAACAGGCTTCTCAGGCAATTATCAAGCACACGTGAATTTCAGAACTACTGCTATAAAGCTAAAATCATCTGCTGTGAGGAAAGTTACCCAGTTAGAGAAGTATAGGAATTCTTTAGTTGATTTATAAGCAGATTACTGTTTTCTATATGATTGTGACCCAGAAATTTCTGATCTTCCTCTGTGTCTAATTGCCCAGGGTCAAGCCCAACTCTGTTGCCATCTGGTGACAGCCCACTTATGCTGAAAAAGCAGGCCAATGAAGCAAATCTTTTGAGCACTAAAATGGAAATTCTGCATCAGATAAAGACCTCATGTAAAGAGCAATGGGGCATACTGGAAGAAACTCAGTTCTGTACAATTCCTTGACAAAGTCAGCCTCCATGCTGCCTGAATTCAGGGCAGTGGTACACTGCTGCCTGTGTAACAACCAGTTCTCTAGAATTGAAAATGTATGCATAAATATACACGCATAAGTTTATTATAAATTTTATGATATAAAGAATGTGCAGCACAAAATTCACAATAAAAGACACATTACATTTTATTGATTACATCACGATTGATTCTTACAGAATGCTTTCCTTGATTTTGGTCAAACTTCTGTATCCATAGCAACCTTTGGTTGCAATTAACAAATGAGTGTAGGTCCAACTTGCATGGTAGTGGTTAGTTTCATTTATGTTAAAAAGTAAGATGAAAGTGAAATAACAACGACACATCCTAACTTCACACTTTTGTCAATAATGCAAGCAGCTTCTTTGTTGAATCAGCTAATGGTTTTTGAATACTGGAAGAAGTTGTCTTCAATCTTTTGTGTGGTATTCACAATGTAATGGCTACAGACATGGTACCCTTTTAATCTGTGATATTGACATTTTCTTCATCACTTTCTTTTTTTTTTCTTTGAAGAAGATTAGCCCTAGGCTAACATCTGTGACCATCTTCCTCTACATGGGACACCTGCCACAGCATGGCTTCATAAGTGGTGCATATGTCTGCACCCGGGATTCAAACCCGTGAACCCTGGGCTGCCCAAGCAGAGTGAACAAACTTAGCCACGACACCACTGGGCAGGCCCGTCCATCACTTTCTTAAGAATAGTCCACCAACAAAATAATAAATCAAGCCCTGATTTGTGGTGTTTGAAATTTCTTTGGTGTAAATGCTTCCACCATGGCCCATTTCAACCTACCACCATGACATCACTGAATGGGGAGTTGGAAAAGATGTATACAAGCACGTCATTGTATAGTATTTCCACCATACAGATGCGATGTAATATAAATAATGTTGAGAACATAGATAATAGTAAAATGTAGCAAAATGAGTAGGCAATGATGACTTTTGAATATTTATTACCTTTGTTTTCAACATAATGTATATAATTGTAAGTTTATATAATTCAATTTTTAAATAATGACTGTGTTTAATAACCAGCTCTCAAAAGTCCCTGAAAATTTAACAATTGGCTCTTACGAGCTGCTCTGAGCTGGCTCTAGCCCACTACTGAATCGGGGCAAGTTTTCTGAACTTGCAGATATGTGACTGGGTTATGTCCCTTCTTTTATGCAGGAGCACAGATATGATATTCAGGTACATTTTCATATTTGCATAAAATTCAGCTCTTCTAAACCAGAGCATAGCAGTAACGTGCCTGACAAATGTGTCCCGCCCTTGAGCATCACTGAAGAGGGATTCCTAAACAGATGAAGTCACATGCAATAGAACAGGTTTCCCCGTCATGTCTGGGAAACTATTTATGACTCACCCTCTTTGCCAACTCTGCATTTTGCATCAGTAGATATTCTGACATGTAAAGCTACCTCTCTTGTGCTGTATCCTTGTCTTGATTTCAGCAACATTGTTTTTGACCCTTTGGCACTCTGGCATCAAGAAGCCTTTCTGAATACTGTTATGATATTATTATTTCTAATTGTTATGATATCTGTTATGATATTATTGTTTCTTTTGTTTCTGTTTTCTTCTATACCTGTACTGTAAAAGGGTGGTCAGTTTGTAATTAAAATCTGATGGCAGCCTGACTGTGGCCACTAGAGTAAATTTTTGGAGTCATTTGCCCAAAGCCAGGTATAGAATTTATTTTCACTTAGTAAGTTTTTGTAGCTGGAAGTTTGAGACTATCTGCCATATGCAAAGATATTACAATTTGAGCCACACTTTTATGTAAATTCTTCTTAAAACCAGCAGTGCTGTGGAGTGTTGTTTCTTTGGTAGAATTTTTGGACAGTCAGTGAGTAAGTAATATGCCTCCAATGCACAATTATATTCTTTCTTCCTGTTTTCTCACTGTTATGCTTGCAAGCAAATTGTTAAATAATTTCATCCTGCTCCCCAAGAGCATGTCTGGAAGTGTATTCGAATTTCCCACGGTAGGAACCTAGGCTCTATGAGTGTTTTCTGTACTGACCATTGTAATTATGGAACAGGGACCTACTTAAACACAACTTTGCTTGCCAAGGAATATAAACAGAAAATTGCTTTAAGTTGCTAACTGTTCTTTCCTGTTGTGGATATTGGCTATAAAATCTAGCACCTTGGCTGCTATTTCAGTCATAAGAGGTCTTCTACTGGCTCGCAAATATTTCCTCAAGTTAAAATTCTCATGGCGTCCACTGACTCTTGATTGGGGTAAGGAAACTTCTCTCCTAATAGTGTAATAAAATTTTGCATTTATAAAATGAAAAAAGGCAACATTTGTTTTTGTATTATAAAACAGATCAAGTGAAATCAAACAATATTTGAGCTGGAGGGAGACCCAGAACCCATTTCACAGCATTGAAGCCATCTTTCCATTTTTCTTTTCAAGCCAAGTCCGTGTATATAGAAGCTCTTTCAGCGTGTGCACAGCCAATTCCATGGTTTTGATTCAGGGCAAAAAATGGAACCACAATCACAGGCTTCTATAAAATACCCTTTGGCCAGGTAGGTATGAGGTGTGAGTTCATAGAGGGAGGCAGGCAGACAGATGGCAGGCTAGGCACCCTGGCTTCACGTGCCTGATGACAGGAGGTGCCTAATTACAGTTCCTCCTGCACTCGCCTCCTGGAGCACTGTGTGCAGGCACAGACCCAGGGACGTCTTGGGCGGCCATCTGGGTCATCTACCCTAGGGTGACCTGTAGACAGCACTGTGAGATGTTTCTGAGAGGAGAAGCCTTCCTAGGTGCTTTTATGTGTTTTTTGGCATCTGTTTTGGTTGAGACAGAGTCCTGTCTGGGCCCTCAGTGATCCTCTTTAGTCAGAATTGGAAATGTCAGCTTCCTAATTTAAAGCATGTTTTCTTTATTTGTGTTACATTTAACTTCTCCACATTTTATTTACAATATTTAATTATAATTATTCAAGTAATATATACACAATGTTAAGTGAAAATCACACAGTACTGAAAAAAAGGGAAAGAAACGCTTTGATTCTGACCCCTGGGTCCACTCTCAGAGACGACCATTTTCATTTCATCTTTTCCAGTTGTATGTTTCTCGTAATTATCTCCATACTGTAAATAATGTACTTGTACTTCAGTTTTTTATTTACCAACTTTAGAATCTATGCAAACAAGCTGAGGAATTTTCCCATTCCCAATTTATACTTGTTATGTTATTTTGGATTTTTTATTGGTTACATTTTTAGACTCTAAAAAAAATTTAATTTCCGTTTCCTATTGTATCAACCTTAGACATTATCTCTGGATCCTCTACTTTGTAAAATGAGGATATTTGTTGGCTATTATGCTCTTATTAGACTGTGATGGTAAAATTTTTACATTCTGTATCATAATTATAAAGTCATCCATGTTTTGTCTATATGTTAATTCTAAACATTAATACCAGCAAACTGTGTGTTTTATGGTACATTTGAAACTTTCTTAACCAGCTTCCAGTTATGTGACTGGCTGGAATTATCAGGGCTTTCCATTTCTTCTAGAAAACACTTCAATAAATACCATGACAGGCTGAGCGCTCTCAGATAGCAGACCAGTGACTGCTATTCTCATTTGTTTCTGCTCCCATAAATTAAGCTGAATGCTAAGAAGCAGCTATTTTTGTTCCAAAACTTGTTTATTCTGGTTACAATTATTATTGTGATTACATAATGTAATTAAAATTACATATACTGATGAAATATGACATGGTAAGAGAATTGTTGTTTCTATGAGAATGGAATTAAATGCTTTCTAAGATTCATTAAAGGCAAGTTACTTTTTGAAATGCTGCTGAATTAGGAGTGAGGGGCAACCAATGATTGAAACCAATGACAAAAATCTGGAAGGATTCTCCTCCCAGGTTGCTTTACAAATATCTTTAACTTCTTATTCTGCTTGAAAGAAACACTAGTTGAACAAAAACTGCATTATGGGTACTTTTGATGTAAGAAAGACAATGCAAAACTACAGTCCGAGGACCCATATTCAAAAAAAGAACTTTACCTTATATCAAAAGATTGGTGGATTAGTATCTTAGGTTAAAATGTTCACGTTAAAATAAAATATTTAACTGACTTTTTCAATTAACTGTGTCGATTGCAATAGCTAAGAGGGCCTTGTAATGTTAAAGTGATTAAGAGTAACCTTCAGCGAGTTACTTCTCATTTCTGTACCTAGGTTTTCTCATCTGTTAAACTGTGGTAATCATAGGGTTTTCATGATGAGCAAGGAAGTGGCCCATGGACGATGCTTATCACAGCATTGGCACTTGTTAGGCACTCAAAGGTGGAGCAATTGTTATTGCTATTACAATATTGTGATTTTGTGAAAATCACTAACTACTGAGCCATGAAGTGTGATTGGACTCTAGAAAAGGAAATACAGTTTTATATTGTTAATCCTCTGCCACTTGAATGCTTCAGTTCCTTGCATCCAAAGTCTGTAGTTATATGCCATCAATTGCTCAAAATCTTGTTGTGTTTTAATTGGCTTGATATTTGACTTATTTTCATGGAATTTTGTGTCTCAAAGTATTTTATAATATTTTCGATCATAGAATACTTAGGATATTTTGTAAACAAAAGAAACATATTTCTTCACTATATTATTAAACATATCCAGTATCTTGACCATACATTTGGTATTGGGAACTCACTTTCTTCTTGATGGTATTCTCCTCAGGAGTTCCTGCTGTCATCTAGAAATACTCTTTAACCTGCACAGAGCTGGTGTCCTGGGACCCCATATCACTGGCACTTGAAGGTTAGGCACACTGTTTATTAGTTTCCCTAATTTCTCTTTCTTGATTTCTTCTTTTTTCATTTAGTTGGAATACATCCTGAAGTAAATTTTTCAGATGGACATAGGATATAAATACTGAGTGCTTGCATTTCTAAATGTGCTTTTATTTTGCCCTCATTTTTATGGATAATTTGGCTGAGCATACATTCTATGATGAAAATAATTTTCTCTTAGAATTTTAAAGATCCTGTTTCATGGTCTTCTTGCATTATAGAATTGCTTAAAAGAAGTCTGAAGGCAGCCTGCTTCTAGATCTCTTTATGGTAATCTCTCCAGCCTTGTAGTTTTGAAATTTCACGGCCGTCTGTCTGGGTGCATGCCCTTTTTCATTCATCTTGCTCAGCATTTCCTGGAATGTGTAATTGAGAACCGTATGAGTTTATTTCACTCTGGGAAATGTTATTTTATTTTTATGATAATTTCTTCCCCTCCATTTTCTCAGTTTTCTCCTTTGGGGGGCCTCCTAGATTAATCCTCTGTGTTTCCTAGCTTCTCTACTGCTTTTTGTCTCTTTGCTCTATGTTCTTAATGTCTTGGAAGGCAAAAGTTTACCTCAGAATACTTTCATATGGGTGAATCTTTTGTTTTCTCCTCCCATTTCTCCGTACTTCTTTCCCTTTACTTGACCCTTTCACCATCACTTTCCATACCTTTCCCTTCACCTCACTATGGACTTTGAGCATTGAGAAACAAAAGGAATGAGTTTACTCAGGCCATTGGGTTGTATTTCCACATCCTCAAGGTGCCAAGCTGTCTTCGTCCCTTTGGGCTGCTATAACAAACTACCATAGACTGGGTGGCTTACAAACGACAGAAATTTATTTCTCACAGTTCTGAAGGCTGGGAAGTCCAAGATCAAGGTGCAGGCAGATTCGGTGTCTGGTAAGGACCCACTTCCTAGTGCGTAGATGACCATCTTCTCACTGTGTCCTTACATAGAAGAAAGGGCAAGAGAGCTCTCTGGAGTTTTTTTTTTTTTTTTTTTTGAGGAAGATTAGCTATGAGCTAACTGCTGCCAATCCTCGTCTTTTTGCTGAGGAAGACTGGCCCTGAGCTAACATCCATGCCCATCTTCCTCTACTTTATGCATGGGACGCCTACCACAGCATGGCTTTTGCCAAGCGGTGCCATGTCCGCACCCAGGATCCGAAACGGCGAACCCTGGGCTGCCAAGAAGTGGAATGTGCAAACTTAACCGCTGCACCACCGGGCCGGCCCCTGGAGTCTCTTTTATAAGGGCACTAATCCCATTCATGAGGGCTCTACCTTCATGTCCTTATCACCTCCCAAAGAGGATCCATCACATTGGGTGTTAAAATGTAACATATGGATTTGAGGGGAACACAAACATTCAATCTGTAGCTGAAGCTATCTGTAGTAGATCTTATTTTAGGGGAATTTTGAAGCAAAAGATCAAGGGGGCTTCTCTCTCTCAATGCCCATATTAAATTAATGTTTCTTTTTATAAATTCATAAGTATAAGGTTCAGAACTCTATGACCTAAACCAGTCAAAAGGGGTTTTTAGCAATGTCTGCTTACTTTCTTTAAAGATAACGTTAAGTAATAATTGGATATAATTACTCACATTAGCTTCTCAGTTCACTGGTGGTTGTGGTCTCTATCTTAATTGTTCAAAGATCTGAGGAGAAATTGAGGCACTCCCTATCTTAGAAGGGGGTCAGACTCCTTGCTCATAACCTGGTCATTGCTTCTTCCCCTTGAGCTAATCTGCATCCGTATTCTATACCTTACTTCATTAATAGTGATGACACCTAATTGCAACTTTTTTTTTCTCATTTTGGGACAATGAGATAGGGGCCCCTATAGTTTCCAAGAAATTATAAAGCAGCAAACATCCAGAAATTCCCAAGACAGTATGCAAGTTAGAAAGACAATCAAACACCTTTTGCTTTCATCCTTTTTCTGTTATATATTTTAGAAGTTACTTATGGAGGTGGAATTGTCTGAGCTCTGAAGTACCATGTTTTCCACGTGACATCTAGCGTTTTATATGTTCATAGTAGAAGGAAGCATCATGACATCATGGCAAATGGCAAAGATGCTCCCTAGACTTAATTTTGCAGGATTGTCCAAGGATCTTCTGACACAGACTCCCAGGGTCACATCAGTGGGAATAAGTATGTGACATTTAGGGCCCTGGGAACCCTGGGAGGTACCCTAGACTTTGGGGGAATGGGCAGTACTCTATTAGGAGTGCTCCAGCAGGAGGGTTAGAGGGACTGTGCACCTTCCTGTTATTGGTATTTAGTAAAGCTGTGGAGTTATGTGTATCTGTTAAACGTCTAACTCTTTATCTTCTTCCCTTTGCTTAGTAATTCTCTTGTGTTTTTATGATAATGTCTCAACCTTTTCGATAGTTTCAATACTTATTTCTGTTTCATTTATTATTGTGTAACCCAAATATCCCCGAATATTGCCCATTCGTGAGCCCAGGTGAGGCTACTCTAGCTTTTTATACCTGGGCCCGCTCTATCACTAGTCTTTACCTGCCAAGAGATAGGAGGACCCCTGTCGTTCCACTTGTGTTTTCCTGTGAGTCTCCCATGGAGGATTCAGTGGATAATAGTATCCCAGATAGAATGAGCCCCTTCCTTTGGCTTTGCTGTCTTTCAGCTGAGCCTATTGCTTTTGTCATCCCTCCAATCCAAACTTGCTGTTCTTGCTGTTTCTTTCCAGTGCTGCCCCTGTTTTCCTTGCCTTGGGTCCCTGCTAATCTCTGCTCTGTTCCCAGGCCCCCGCCTGACTTACCACTAGTCATGTAGCTTCCATTTCCCCCCTCTCTATTGTTGCTGTTTGGAGTTGTCCTCGCTGCTATCTCCAGTGCTCACATTCTTGGTCTTTAGGGAAACATTTTTCCTATCTGAGCCCAGCTTGTATAGAGTGTGTCTCAGGGCAAAGCTGCTTGGACTCCTAGTGATACAGGATGCTGATAAGTGCCAAGAAAAGTGAGAGAAGTTCTGGGTGTCCGCAGGGGAGCACAGTTCCACCCAGGGTCAGAGGATCTGGAGAATGTTAATAAAACACCTGTTTGTAGCCCTTTTCCCTCCTCAACCTCCAAAGCATCATTTGAGATGTGCCCCAGACTCTCCTCTTTATTCTGTGTTTGTGTAGCAGGCCACCTGTGCTCTCTGCCTGTGACCATCTCCAGTTATTCTCTATGTACTTTTGGGAGGTCAAGAGCCTATCTAGTGACCAACTTTCATTAAAATAGAGCGAACTGTTTGGTTTATCTTACAGACAGAAAGTAGAGCAGTGGATACCAGGGGCTGCGTGAGTGCGGGACTGAGAAGGGAATGGGGGGATGTTGTTTAATGGGTATATGGGATGATGAAAGCGTTCTGGAGATGGATGGTAGTGATGGTTGCACAACAGGGTGAATGTACTTGATGCCACTGAACTGTACGCTTAAAATGGGAAATTTTACGTTATGTAGATTTTTACCACAATAAAAATAGTGAAAAAAATCTACCTGGTTTAAAGAGAAGTGAATAGCAGAAATGTCTTACAAAAAAACATGAGTACCTGCTCATAGCTATGGTTTTGTCCACTGCCGTTAGGCAGAATTTCTGTGACTCGTGGAGAGGGCATGCAAAAGGAGAACATTTTTTGAGAAGAAATGGTATTCCTTGTATCTTCCAGATAGAGTTAAGGGTAATTTGTACTGAAATCCAAAGGTCTTTTTCTTTATAGTCAATGCCCTTTAGAACAATTACTGCATTTCTTTGTCATATACCAGTATTATTAATCATTCTGATGATGAATAAATGCCAATTTCTACACATGAATGCTGATGAAAATTAATACTTTAAAAGATGCCACCTTTATTTCAGCAGCATGAAATATTTACGGAAAGGAAATTGATTTAAAAACATATAATTTGTAGAAAATTGACAGTTAAATACAAAGACACAAGAGCCCATGCTTTTAATCAGTTGCCAATAATCTAAGCCTGATCCTGCTTTTAGCACAGGCAGATCCATCACCTGGAGGTACGTTAGGGTTTCAGGCATAGAAGTCCAAGCTAGTAAGAGGTTGTATGTTGGAAGAGATCTGTGTTTTTAGCCATGGACCCGGGTTCAAGCCAGACAGACGAGAAAAAAACATAGGGAAGAGTTTGAACCAGGAGTCCACTCTATGTTCTGACTTTAAGCAGGCTTGCAGCTTGGAACCATTTCTCCAGGAGAGGTACTTCTGGGGTTAGTGTTGGCCATAGGAGCTCGACTATTATATGGGGACACATCTGGCTATGAGAGCTTCTCCTGAAAATTTAGTTTTTCTGTTACCCTCTGCATAGGTCACTCTATCCCCAATTATGTAATATTCATAAAGGCAGCTCAATACAGTGTGTTGTGAAATTAATTTAATAAATGATGCCTGCTTCTTCCATGCTTCTTCCATTACACCGCACTGCCTCCGTGGAGTCTTAAATGTTCAGAGAAACATGAAATATTGTGTCATTTTCAACCATGAAGAAAAGGTAATCTTAATGCTTACTTTCTATGTACTCAAACACAAGGCTTCTTTGGCACTTTCTTTTCCTGAAGCACAGTTTTTAGTGTATATAAAAATGGAAATGATACATAGCTTAGAATTTTATTATTTAAACATTGAGTGCCTCCTGTGTGCCAGACATCATGCTAGTTGTAGAAGATATTTTAAATATAAAATTTCTCTCAATTCAAGAATATGAGATCTGGAAGGGCCCTTCTATCCCATCGCATCTTATTTTGGATATCAGGAAAATCAGGCCCAGATGTGAGTTCAGGTTCCCTGAGGTTACCCAAGGGACTCAAGGTAAGGCGTGGAATAGAAAACAATTCATTCGATAGCAAATCCATCTCGGTCCTAGTGGAAACAGGCAGCATGGTCAAACTAGGTAATTGAGGAGAATTTAATACAGGGACTTTTCACAAAGGTGTGGTCAGGATTCAGGGAAACCGGCAAGGGAGAGGACAGTACTCCAGGGCTCGTAATAGTAGGGAGCCAGTGCCACCCACAGACCTGAAAGAACCTGGAAGAGGAGGTATGGCCTTCAGTGGAAGGACACATGCAACATGGTGACCTCACAGGAAGAAAGCTGGGGAGAATACTCTAACTTCACTCTCCTCCCACCCTCTAATATCCCACTAGGGCCTTTTATTGGCTCAACTCAACAGAAGCCAAAGGCAGGGGAGTCCCTTGATATAGTGCATATGTGGGTCAGCCTCACATGGCCCAAAGGGGAATGAGTTTGGAGTGGTAAGTGGAAGATGCACAGCATGTAGTTCCCTATTAGGAGACTTAGAACGCGTCAAGTATCTAAATGTTAGGGCATAGTTTCAAGGTTAATAAGATGTTGGAAGAGGGTCTTTGACTCATAAAGGGCATCACATCAAGTGCTGAGTTATTTTCCTATAGGATTTTTAAAGTTTCTAATTTGAAAGAGAAAATATTGTCTTAGAATCATAGACCTCTAATAACAAAATGCCTGTAACCTCAACAGCCTGAAGATACGTAAAATTCATTCGCCCCTTGCCCCTAACAGCTCAGCAGGGCACACCAGGACCTTATGTCCTCCTTCCGGGAATTATTTGGAGACTCTAGGGAGTGTCTCACATATGTTTTAAAACAAGTCTGCACCCAGACTCTGGGTCATTTCCTCATATATCCTGTCTGTCACCCAGCTGTTGTGCTGTGAAAAGCATATCACCTCATGTAATTCCCTCCATGCTAATAGACACCTGAGAGTCCTCTGCCCATACCTGTATAGGCACAGCTAGAAAAGAGCATCTGCCCAGGTCTGCTTTCAGCCAGGTCATATGATTAAGGGTCAGGGCCCCATCCTGCAGGTGGCCAGCTGTGCCTGAGGAAGAACCAGTAGAGGGAGTCTGCCTAATTCTGGGGTCCAGAGCAATAACGGACTTTGCAATACTGCACCGTGCCCTATAGAAGTAGACAGATGTCAAGTAGAATGGAGAAGTAGGGCTGTCCTGAGATATCTAATGTGGTAACCCACCTCCCCTCTGAATGGAGAAGTAAGAGGTGGGAGAAGTGCCCAGGAACATTTAAGGAAGTTACTCTTCACGGGAGCCAGGAATGGGAAGAAGCATTCCCACCCTAACATTACACATTGCTTTGTGAGATTTTTCTATTTCACAAAAGTGGTTGTCAGCAAACTTTTGATCTTATTCCACAGGGTAGATGAGAGATTTGACACTAACTGCATCAAAGCAAGATCAGATCTGGCCTAGGAAATGACTCGGCCTGACAAAGTTTGGAAAGGGGTCCCATGGGAGATGTGAATTTTTGGGCCAGTGCAGCACCGTCAAGCTTAAAAAGAATTTCAGGCTATGAAAGCACTATGACAGGCTTTTATAAATATGCAAGTGCACCTGATTCTCAAATGAGCCAGGCAAGGAGGAATTTCTTCCCCCATTTTAGAGGTGAGAAATAGCCTAGGAAATGTTAGAGGCAACCTGAAGTTTCGCAAGAGGTGACAGCTGGACACCAGGTCTGCCAGTTCCCATCCCCGTCCTCTACTGGGTGAGCTGGAGCTCCCATTTCCCACAGACACACCAAGGAGGGTTGCTGACCTCTTCGGCCTGTGCCCAGTGCCCACATGTTCTTGAGTTTTGTTTCATGGTGTTCTTTTCAAGCAGAAAGTCCGCATTGTCTAAAACCCTGCACATCAGATTTTCTATTATTTCACAAGAATCCTAGCACATCTGAGTGTTTCCATTTACTCTGCACAGGCCAGAATCCCATGATACAGAAAACATTGTAGATTTCACAAGCACTTTAAATGAAGCAATAGTGGGTGGTAAAATATTTTAAGTGGATTTTTTTTCCAGTTAAATAATTTCTGTAGAGAGTAAAAAGGGACTGGAAATCCAGTAGCAAACCTGATGGCAATTCCTGAGCCTTCATGTTAGGCAGACAAGAGGCTCAGGTGTGGCGGGATGGGGAAGTCCAGTATTATGGACACAAGAGGTAAAACCCAGCTCTGAGTGTTTGCAGCTCCAGCCACAGTGTGACTTCAGCAGCCCCTGCCCCATCTGGCTGAGGCAGAGGGGGTGATGGCAGTGTGAAGAGGAGTGGGTCGCACTGATGAGGCTGCACTTTGCAAATAGAAGGTGCAACAGAAAGTGTTCTCTCAATGCTAATTTTAGGCCAGCTGCTTAGTTAACACAGGCAGAATCATCTGGGCAGCCTTCTGAGGAAAGAATCTCAGGGCCAAAGACACGAAAATGTGCTCCTTCCTTTATGTCCATCACAGGAAAACGCAGGTAATGCCATTTGCAATTTCCGCGCCCTAATTCATTTCACTAGTCCACGGGCTTCTTAGAGTTAAGGCAGTAGAGTGCTCTGTTTACCTGGCTCAGTACCTTAATAATGTATGGCCCCTGCAGGCCCAAGTTAATGCTCCTTAATCCTTGTAATTTGTGCCATGAGCCAGTGCTAAGAGAACATCATATCTGTTACAAGAATGAAAAGAAGGAATGGCCCTAAAACATAGCTTCCAATTGGATAGCACCCATTGGCTTGTGGCCACTAATGGGAATTATTATGATGGTTTTAGCCCTAGATACAAACATTGCTGTGAACTCAAGGTCATTTGGGAGTTTCACAAGAACCGTAGAATGGGAGAACCACATCCAGGCCCTTTATGACAGATGAGGAAAACCACAGAGGGACAGTGACTTACCCAAGGTCATAAAATATAAAAGATGGCAAGGCTGGTCCTAGAGCCCTTGGAACGTGCAAGCTCTTTCCCAGGGCCACCTTGTACAGTTGAATGAGTTCTGCCCTGTGCAACATGGGTGGCCATACACACAAGTCCTGGCCTTCCTTTTCTCCTGATGCAGTCTTTGGACCACGTGGCCAAATGACCTGGGTTTGGTCTTTATATAAGAGAAGTGGTTATAAGGAGGACTTGGCTCACTCCTTTTTTATGGGAAGCCTTCTCTGAATCCCAGACTGGGTTATGTATCCTCCACTTCTAGGTTTCAGTAGCACTCTGTGAATTGTGGATAGCATTACTGAAATTCTCTTGACAAGCGGTTCTTTGAAGGCAAGGACTAGTTACTTATTTTGTACTCCTGGTTTAGTCTGCAGTAAACATCAGGTGCTCAATAGGATCTCCTTCTCTAGTCCTCAGTAATTCAACTCAATAAGCTGCTATTAGGCACCTGATATTTGCTTGTTGCCAGCCCATTTCATAAAGCTGCAGGAGGCCTCACTAGTTACTAAGCAAGATGACCACTTCTTAGCAGTAAGACTAAGTCTGGATATGGAGCAGCTGAATCCTGAGATACCTCATGAAGAAACAAAAACCAATGACTTACATTTATTGAGCACCAGTACCTTTCTAAGCACGCACTGCAACCCCAGGAGGTGAATACTATTATTAACCCAACGTTACCATGAGGAAACGAGATCCAGAGAATTGATCTTAGGCCACACAACTGATGTTGGGCTGCAGACCATGACTGTGTGATTCTAGAACCTGTGTCTGTAACTACTGTGCTATGTTGCCTACAGAGAGTAAAGAGCAAGGTCTCTGCAAGATTGCATTTTCCAGACAACTTAAGTTCCATCATTTAAACACCCAAACATCTGATTTCAGCCTAAAATCTATTACTTGCTTCTTATCCAAGATGCCTCAGGGTCACCATTTGGAGGATGCCCTCTGGGCTATTGAGGTGTGTATGGAGCTAAGTTTCCTTTCACTAGATAACTCCAGAATGCTTTGATTTTTGAGTGCAACAATTTTATTGTTGTTATTATCTTTTTAAATTTCAAAGTAATATATGTTCTTTGTAATGAGTTTAAAAAATACAGAAAATGAATGAATTTAAATGAAGGCTTTGTGGTCACATGGAAGGGACTGTTGATGAGGGAATTCTGACATGAGCTATTGTGGATGATCCCTAAGGTTTCTTCTAATCCAGTGTTTCCCCTTTGGTTCAATTCCCTGAAACACCGAACATCTCACCACCAGAGCCATCTAGTATTGCCTGTTTCCTCTATCTAATTCCGTTACCAGTTTCCCTGCAAGGTACCATGTGATATCCTCAGGTTCTCCACCGCCTGATTGTCTAACTAAATTTCCCAGTGTTTTTATTTGGCCCCCAAGACACGATTGTTTTAGGTTTAGGACAGCATCTTGTGTTCTGAACCACTATATGTACGTATATACACTATATATATGTACACTATATGGACATATAAGCACTGTATGTGTGTGTGTGTGTATATATATATATATATTTACTTGATCAGGTTTGCTCAGTGTTATCTTTAGACGATCTGCATCAGATTAATCTGAGATCTGAGATGCTGGTTAAAAGTGAAGATTAAGGGCCTTCACCCAAGACCTATTAAATAAGAATATCCAAGAATGAAGTCAGGGATCAACATTTTTCCCCGGCCAAAACGTTTTATTTTTTCTTTTTGTTTAGGAAATTTTCAAACGTATTCAAAAGAAGAATAATATCATGAACTCCACATACATACTTCTCAAGTTTCACCAATTATTAACCCATGGTCATTGTTTCATCTATAATTTGAGGCAAATTCCAAACATCATGTCATTTGAATGTTTCCATATGTATCTACACAACATAACCACAATACAATTATCATATCTAAAATAATTAGCAATAATCTCCAATATCATTACATTTCAAATGTTCAAGTGTTCCTTGTATCATAAATCTTTCTTCATGGTGTAGTGTTTTAGATGCTGAATCATGTAATTGGTTAGGTTTCATTCTTTTCTATGACAAGTGGGGCGTTGAGACCCAGTTCTGTAGCCATCTCCGGCGACTTTACAAAACCTCATACATGCATTCTGGCTATTTACCTGACCCCTGACTTAATCTTCATTTCCCTTTTATTTCTCTTGGCCCTGATTTCCCCACAAAGTTTATTTTATCCTGTCATGCTGTATGTATTTTTAAAGCTGCCTCAAATCCTTTTGCAAGAAAGGTAAGTCACATGTAAGTGAACATATCAGTGATCTTGAGCCACTTGCCTTCCTTCATTTTGCACCAGTCTTTTAAACCAGTTCCTATTATCCCAGCTCCTGACCACGAGTCTCCTCTTCGTTTTTAGGTCCCACTCCACCTCAGTCTCAATGCTCAGCACCACTTTTCCAGCTCTGTCCTTTTTCACTTCCCACCTCAGTAGTGATTCCAGGTTTCCTTTGCCTGCCCTGGAAGAACCACATTTGATTAATCCTGAGTGGTGCACTGGCTCCTCTCTGTCATCACCATCAGATTTCCTGTGGCCATGAGATGACTAGAGAGAGACACCAAATCCTTAAGTTTCAATATACTCCCTTTGGAAATCCCAGTCCTCTGGGACAACAAGAGGTTGGGAGGGCAGTTGAAAGAGGAGAGCTCCGGATGGGAAGGCTGGGGTGGGTACCAAATATGTCATTCATTTCTATGTTTTGCCCTGAGTTATATTTGTTGCCTTAAGAAGTAGAGATGGGACAAGGCTGACATGTGTGGGACTAGGACAATGGTTACCAATCTCTGGTCCCCTGTTTATCCTTCACAAGGTTCTCGCAAGTCTGAAGCAAATTGACAAGATAAGGACAGTGCAGTGGTTTTATTCATAAAGCACAATGTAGTAATTTAAGAGAATGTTATTTGTTTTTGGTGTTAAAAGATTCTTTCTTGTATGAAATGTGTTGTGTGTTTTAACATTGGTATTAGCAAACTAAAAAGTTGATAGCCTATGTCAGTCCCCTTATATTTTGTTCATGAACCAAGAAGTCTGAACAAAGATGAGTAGACAAGGATGGATGTCTTTTATGGATTTGACTTGGAAGGAAAACTGTGCTGGAGAACTGAGATTATCGTTGTTGTAATGATTGTCATGATTTTCATTCATTTGTTCCTTGTAAACCACGGAGCAGGATTAAATAAGGACTGTATTCAGAAATGTTTTGGGATTATAGACCCAACTGCACTAGAATGTACTAAACCATATGTATTTTACATACTACAGTAGCTTAAAAGTGTTCTTCATTCTTTTCTTAATACTTGCTCTTTGTAAAAACAGTCTAGGAGGGAAAGTCCCTCTAATTTCATCCCAACAGAAATGACTTGCTATATCTCCACGTGGTTTTCAATGTAAAAATAAACACTTTTACCATGAAAACATCAATATATACATATTGTCTATCAACTATAGACAGTGTGTCTTTTCCCCTCATTTTAGAAGGCAAACTGTAATTTTTCTTTCAGCTTCTTCTTTCTACCTCTTAATTTCTAACATCTTTTCTATTATTTTTAAGTTGGCAAAGTTGGATTTACATTCTGTTCTACAACCATATTTAAATCTTCCATGCTTTGTCTATTGCTTGGTTCTAAGAGTTGAAAATCAATAAATGGTGTGTATGTTATTATAAATGTAAAATTTTATTTAGCATAGAAGCAGGAGGTATACTGTGATTATTTTTCCTTTTATCAAAAACTTTTCCTCCTAGGATTCCTAATTTCGTTCTCTCTCTCTTTTTTTTACACTATTTGAAGATAAATAATGATATCATTAGAAACTGAACTCTCTATAGTGTCATTTCTTTCTTTCCAAATCATCTTTTTCTGAGGAGACCTCCTTCTGAGAGCCCTGTCTTCCTGCTCCAGGCTGGGCTGCGCCTCTCTAGGCCTGCCACTCAGCTCTCCCACAGGGAGTTCACTGGTCTGATCAGAGTGCAGTTTGTTTCCTGTACACTAAGTCCTTCTTCTGTCTCATTTTAATCTCATAAACCATCCTGAAGTAACTTCCTATTATAGGTGCATGGAGAGTAATCTCTGACTTCTTGTAAGCCTGAAAATGGCTTTTTCAGGCCTCTTACTTCATTGATAGTATGTTTGGGTATAGAATTCTAACTTGAATGTAATTTTTCCTCAAGTTTTCAGGCATTATTCCATTATCTAGTGTTTTTTCTGAGAAGCCCAACGCCAATATAGCTCTAATTTCTTTGTGTTTATATTATTCTTGTCTTTTAAGCTTTTGTGACTTTCTCTATTTTTGTGTTTTGAAATTTTGTAACCACGTGTCTACTGTTGGGTTATTTTATTATGGGTGCTCAGTGGACTCCTATAATTTGTCCTTCAATTCTAGGGAGTTAAAAAAGAATTTTTCTTTGATGATTTTTACGTTCATTTTCTCTGTCCTAACCTTCTGGAAAACTTAGATGTTAGACCTCCTGGATGCATACTCTGTATCTCATATCTTTTGCTTAAATTTCCTGAATCTTTGGTCCACATTCAGGTAGATACTTCTTGACTTTACCTTCTGTCAGTTTTTTTGTTTGTTTTGTCAATCATGTTATTTTATTTCTAAGAATACTGTCTTATTCTCCATTCCATTTATTAGTAGTCTCCTCTGGTTTTATGGATGGAATACCTTCTGGAAACTTTCTGTGAATTAAATGTTTTTAAAGTTCTTGTTTCCTCCCTGATTTATCCTTCTTTTCTCTGGGAACATCTTTTTTTGCTTCTATACGTTGATCTGGTTGCTGTAAGATTTCCCTCCATGGCTGGTGATTCTTTTGCAGCTTAGTCATATTTAATAAGGAGGCAGTAGAAAAGCTGACTATGAGGCTGTGTATCTGTGGGTGAGATTTTAACAGACAAGATTTACTTTAAGGGGATTCAAGGGGCTCCATTTTTTGTAAGAACATGGAGGATGCTACTCTTGGGCACTAATTCTCACACTAGTTGCTTTGGTTTTTCCCTAGACAGATTGGACTATATTTTGGTGAAGATTTTCAATCCATGCCCATGTTTGTAGTCCCACATCTCATTCTTAGCTGCCACCATGCTGGAAATGTCTGTGTCCTGAGCCTGAGTTCAGTAGGTCAGGTTGCCTACCCCTCAGGTGTGTCCCCCTTCTGCATCCTCTACCACTCGTCTATCAGCATACTGTCTTCCAGAAAAATTTCTTAGTTTATTGATGATCTTGTGCTGTACTCTTTGTGTTTGTGGGCTTATACTTTTTATTTATTTTTTTTATCACTTAATGGGAATCTCAGGAAGGAGAGGATATAAATATCTATGCAGCTGTGCCATTATGATCAAAGTCCCCCTTAAATATTTTATATACATATTTGTACCTGTATTTCATTATCAACATCAAGTTGAAATATCTGTAATCTTCCCCTGCTAACAATATAGGACATTTACTTTGTTTTTACTTCCTTCCTTCTTCTGTCCCCTATGTTTTATTGAAATTGTTGGAATTTAAGTGTGTGTATACTTATCATCCCTTTGCTCTAAGAACAGTTACGTTAAACTTCATACCAGGAATTATTTAGATTTAATACATTTTTTACTGTTTTCTTTGCTTATCACTAATTCCTGTGATAAATAGTATGTAAGTATACATTTTACATACTATGTCCTTCCCTTCTTGGGTTCTCTATTCTGACAAATGTTTATTTGTTTGGAGAATTTTCTTAGGTTTTACGCAGGAAAAGGTACATGAGTGGTATATTTTCTGAGTCATTGACTTCTGAAAGTGCCTTTTTGTCCTCTTGTAACCGTGTGGCTGGCTGTGGAATTCTAGGGCTACCATCTCCTTTTCTTAGGTCAGGTGGGATCTCAAGGGTGTCTGTTTCTGGGTACTGCTGCAGCCATACTTCTTAGTCTCAGCCACTATTTTATAAATCTCACTGAGTATGTGAATTAATTTGCCTATTGCATTAATTTGTTTTATGTCAAGGGCATTTGTTCTGATGGTTCAGCTCGGTTAGCCTCTTTGAGTTGCTGATTTGGCCCATTTGTCCCATGACTTTTCCATCATTGTTGGTTTATGTGATCTTCCTGGCCCTTCACAGTTTAGGGGGGCAACTACTGTTCCTCTGTCCATGTGCAGTGATGGGTGCTCAAGCTTTTCCCTCGTTGGATAATAAGATTTGTTATTCTATAACAAGTCTGTAGGCTTGCAAGGGTCCCTTAGAATGATAGATGTCCAGCTGGAACGTCTGTTGGATCTAAGAGTGTTGTGGGGTCTTGTATGTGGTGTCCTGGGATATTGCTGCAGTACGTCATGTCCTACAGCCGGGGCTAATAGCTGGTAGAAGAGCATTCTGGTGACCAGGCGTGAGTGCAGGGCATTCCAGTCCACATCTTGCCTGGAAGGATGTTCTCCACGGGAGCTCTGAGTAGTTTCATGTACGGTCACCCCCAAGCAGCAACATCTGCAGGGACCTGGATCAGAACTGGGTTGCCATTTGCCTCCTTTCACCCCTGAATCACCATCTGGTTATTCTCTTGACTCTTAGACAAAAGGACCAATTACACTTTCCTATTCTTTAGGAAAATTATCTTTAGAATAATAATTTTTTGATGTCACTATTTTTTTTTCAGTTTTTGTTATGAAATATACCATAAAGGCCAAAGAGTATATGGATTTAAGACATATAAAGATCAATAAGACTACCTACTACCATCAATCAATACCTACCATCTAACTTAAGAAATAACTTCTCTTCTTCTAAACAAAGCTATTTTGTGATTCTAAGCGGATTCTCCCTCTCCCTTTCCTGCAGTTGTAGGTGTGAGGTGGGTGGTAGGTGTGGTCTTAGTGACTCCACGACAGTTTTCTAGCATTTCTTTTGGAAAAAAGAGAGAAATGTATAAATGTAGTGTCTAGAGGACACACTGAGCTATTTTCAAACAGAAGTCCTGCTGATGACTCTTAGTGGTTGGTGTGGCTGTGTAGGTCACCACTGGTTTCTCCTGGCAGGTGTTCCCTGGCCCACTGCTAACCCACATCATGCCTTTATGTGAATAAGAAAAAGCCACTCTTGCCATTTGCCAGAAATTTTCTATGATAACGATATGCACAAAAATCTGTCATGACTATGATTTTGACTAGCCTCTCCTGGAGTTTACAGATCACAACAAAATTCATGGCAAACATAGCAGTTGGCTACAGAGCTCCTCAGGTGGGCTTCATCCAACATTTACTGCACACCTACTGTGTGCCGGGCACTCTTTTAGATCTTGAGATTCAGTGCTGAGATAGCGACAAGATCCCTGCTCTCATGGATCGCCCATGACTGCACTTGTGAACAACCTGTTTTTTGGGCGTGTGAGCTGGGAGTCAGGTAACAAGCTGGAGTCATTCTTGAGTATCTTGTAGTTACTAGCAAAAGTGGGCCCAGGCTTTAATTTATTAAGAATATTGTCTATGCCAAGTAAACCCCGAGAGGCCTTGTTGTACCAAGCTGATGAGTTCAGACCTCAGGTGGGATTCTAAATCCAGGGTGACCATATGTCCTTGTTTACCCTGGACATGTGATGTTCCATGTGATTATCAATATTACCACTTTTCCCTCTTAATAGTGGCCCAACCTTGGACAATAAATTATATGGTCATGTTTATTAGTCAACTTTTTTGCCATGGTAACAAATACCTTCAAGATCTTAGTGACTTAAGACATCAAATATTTAGGTTTTTGCTCGTAGACCTATGGATCAGCTGCGGTTCTGCCACCATCTATGGGTCGGGTTTAAGTTATTCCTTATTCTGGACTTTGAGCCTATACCATTGTGGCACGCAGGCTGAAAGATCAATCCTTATTTAAGACCTCTTCTCACAGCAGACGGTGGGAGCCCAAGAGTCCTCTGGTCCAACGTGGCATGGGCCATATCTACTCATATTTCATTGACTAGGACAAGCCACATGGCAAAGACCAATGTCAGGGCATTGGGATTTATACTTCTCCCTTGGAGGGGGCACTGTAGTGGAGGAGAGTGAATAATTGGTGAATAATATAATTATTACATCATACTCCTGAACCCTACTGCCTTCTGGTATACCCCTTCTCCAGCCTTTGCTGGTGGTCTCTTAGCAGTGTCTGTGTTAGGACAATGCCGAAGTGATTAACAGGATGTAAGGAAGGAGTTTTGCCTCTGTGTGGATTACAGAACGTATTAAGGGATTTCACTGTGTTGTGGAGCCTGTTTTGGTTTTAGCTTTCATTGGAGGGGGTGGGGGTAGATGTTTTCTGTGGCAGCCAGATTATCTGGGACAGTCTCCTCCTTCCCCTGCCTCCAGCACTACTGCCTATCGTCGAAGTTTGCGCCAATAAATTTTCCACTCTACTGTGTGAGCTGTCAGAACCAAGTGGACCCTGTGGCCAAACCATGCTCTCCCCTACCTCATATTGGGGCTCTATGAGGTGTAGCTTCTAGTGCTCTTTACTCTGCCCCTTCTGACTCTACTCCCTGTCCCCCATCCCTGCCTTTGTTGCTCTGTGCCTGGGATTTTTAATTTTTATTTTTCCTTCAGTGTCCCTTCATTTGCCTGTGTTAAATGTTCAGCACTGATTGGCTTTTTCTTTAAAACAATTCCAGAAATTCCTCAGTGTTACTGATTCACTGATGGATTGGTGGTACCTCTTTTTGTTTTCCGTTGTTATATAGTTTGCTTATCCCATTTCAGTGGGACTTGGGGAGAAAAAAGTAGCAAAGAATTGAGCTCAGTTACCCATGTTGAAACTGGAACCCCAGTGTTTTCAAACAGAGATGTAATACCGTTTCACCACAAAGGCAAACATTGATTGGGAGGCATGGAGGAGGCACATTAGATCCATCACCAGCCCTGGCAGCTGGCTTTCTGTCAAGAGCAATTTTTCATGAAGAAACTGTTTTATCATCTCATAAAAATGATCAAGTACCTTCAGAGTCATGTTGAAAAGCACATGTATCATAGGTGGTCAGCTTGACTCAGTGGGTAAGTGATTTGCAGGAGGGGTTCACACACATGCCTCGGCAGAAATACAAGCCTTCTCATATCACGGATCGTTGGTGTGCTGTGGATAGTTGAAACTGTGAATATTAAATAACTAATTCCTGATTTTCTCTTTCACTAGAATTAAAGTCTATGATGGTATGAAATGTGTCTGTCATCTTCTTCATTGTATCTCCAAAGCATAGCACAGTCCCTGGTACACAATGGACATTCAGAAAACTTTGGCTGAAACAATGCAAATATTAATGATGGGTAGTAAAGGCAAAACCTAGGGAGAATCTTTGAGGCTCCTGAGTGTAGTGGAGGGCAGTAAGGGCAGGTAGAGATGTCCTTTTAAGTAAGGAGTTTATAGCCATCACAGTGCCAGAAACAAGTTTCAGGTTGATGCCTCAGCCTGCCTGGCTCTCCTGTAGGGTGGGGTGGAAGCCTGGCATGGATTGGGCTTTGTTCTGAGACTTAGGAGCACAGCCTCTGGACACTGCACTGCCCTGGACCCTGGCTGAGGCCACAGGGCTGTGGTCCATGTAGCAGATCCTGTTGTTGTCCCGCCATGTCCCCTCACCCTTACCATGTAAGTGCGTGCCTGCTGACCTCCAAAGGCCAGCCCTTTCATTTACTTGCATGTGGGATTTTTCTGGCCACTGAAGCTTACTTTGCCACCTGTACTGTAGGTTGAAAATGCCCCTTGAGAGCTGCCCTCAAATCAGTGACTGAAAGGAGCTGATGTTATAAATAGCCCAGGTCCCTGGACCCAGGAGTAGGGTGCCTGAGGTGTGTGTGGCCTTTTCAGCAGGCTTAACCTACAGTCCCCCATGGTGGTAACTGGCTTGATAAAGCTCCCTTTCAGGCTGCCTTCCCTGGCTTATTTCCCTACTCCCCTACCTGTGTTTTCTTCATTTTCTAAATAATCCACTTGCCCTTGAACACTTGTGCCAGGTCTGCTAGGGAGAAACCAGACTGTAACAGTCAGCTCTGGGTCCTGGCACCTGACCACTGGGTGGTGGGTATTCTTGAGACTTCAGAGGACTTGAGCTTCATTTTGGATAGGCCCGTAAAAGTTGATATCAAAAATAGAAAAAAAAAAAGCACTCTAGTTTCTCTTGTTTTAAATACTTATTGCTTAAATTGTCCCAAAATTATATTCTGCAGCTCTCTGAGATGATGGAGGAATTTTTAAGGACAGTTGAAACCACTCTACTCACAAAGTAGCCATGATTTGTGTTGCTGTGGGATAAGGTCTTGGTTGACTTGCAGGGCATACCTAGTCCCCCTGAATGTACCGTCTCTTGCTATAGCAGGCTGTTTATTGTTTCTAAACATGGCCTGCCTGTTACCTTCTCTGTGCTTCTGTCTGAACCCTCATTGCCCTCCACAGCTGGCTCCCGAGGGATGAATGTGAGAGGGTTGTTCTGCCTGCACTGTGCAATGGGTGAGCATGGGAGGAGCAATCACACTGACCTTTGATCTTTGCTTCTTTGCAGATATCTCAGTGAGCCTGCTGACCCTTGTGGTCACTGCCTGTGGCCTCGCCCTCTTTGGCGTGTCTCTCTTCGTGTCTTGGAAACTCTGCTGGGTTCCGTGGCGAGAACGAGGCCTGTTCTCTTGTAGCAAAGACAACAACCAGGAGCCTCTTAACTACACGGACACAGAGACCAATGAGCAGGATAACAGTGAGGGCTTCCTAGACCCTCCCACACCCTGCCCTGACTCCTCCATGAAGATCAGCCACACCTCCCCTGACATTCCCCTCTCCACCCAGGTGGGGGGCCAGGAGAACTGTACCCATGGCGTCCGTGTACAGCGCCAAGTCACAGAGCCAACCTCATCGGCTCGGTCAGTAATTCCCCCTTCCTTTCTGAATGCAAGGCAAGGACCACCATGTTCCCCTCTCTTGGCTGCAATGGCATTGATTAGCCAAGGAACCTGGAACCTTTCACATGTCCAGTCAGTATCAGAGACATGAATATGGGAAAACTCAGTGCTTCCTATCCTCCTGTGAGGTTGCTGAGCTCTGCTTAGTCTCTACTTAGTCCACAATAATAGCAGTTAACATTGCTGAGACTTACCATGTCAAGTACTATCTCTCTAAGAACTTTATGTGCATGATTTTATTATAGCTCACAACTTTGTCTAAGACGGATCCTATTATCATTTTCATTTCACAGAAGAAGAAACTTAAGTTAGGGAGATTAAGTAACAAAGTCATATTTTGGTAAACACCCAAGGTAAGGTTTGAACTCTGGTTCAACCAACACCAGAGCCTGCGTTTTTAACCACTTTTCCATGCTGCTCTCCTGGTGCTATAGAGTTTATTCCCTGTGCCTCTGACCTAGCCTTGCTGTCACACACAAGCTCCCCTTAGAACCCACAAAGTGTCTGGAGGTCATCGTTCATCTCTAGCCTGTGAAAGGCCTGTAGAGTACCCAGACCTGGTCATTCTCTTTCTGTGGGCTGGATGCTTTATGCTCTTCAGCAGTAGAGAAATAATAGAGTGCAGTGATAAAAGGCAAGGGCTCTGGGGGTCAAGGAACTGGCTTTATTTACGTGTGTGATATTGGACACATTACTTTACCTCTGTATGTTTCCATTTCCTCCTCTGTAAGAGAGGAATAGTGATAGTACGAACGTGTAGGTAGTTTTAAGAATGAAATGATAGCGTGCACATCACATGCTTTGCACAGGCCTGTACCTGGTAAGTACAGAACGTGAGCTAACATTTTGCCTTCGGTATTCCTATTAGCATCATCATTATCATTGAGACTAGCCTCTCCCAAGACCCAGATGTTACATAAAGGTGGCTTTAAGGTTAAACAGCCAATTCTGAATCACAGTATATGAAAATTCTCTCTTCTTAAGAGACTTCAGGAAAAGAAACTCAGAAAGCAGCTTTCTTTAAAATGAAAATATTAACTTGAGTGATAGCCAGAGGAATAACATGTGCTGTTATTTGGAAAGTATGAGCACAATGTTGTGGGGGGGTAGTTTTTAAAAATCTTTTTTATTTGTTCTCTGGAAACAGAAATAAGATTTTACCTTTTTTTATGTTAATCAAGTTTATCCTAGAGGCTCTGCTCATTCACATTAAGTGGGATAGAATATGACAGTTTATAATTTAATTTTTTCAGAAACCTATTTTAGCATCATTTCCAATTCTGAATCAGAGAGCTGAGCCTAAAATATTCCTCTGCAAGGAAATGGATGGTTGTTTGCCATTTGATTTAGAAGAAATCCTCAGATTTTATCACTAGGATTTCTCTTCAGATTTAAGACTTAAATATAACTGGAGCTCTGTTTAGTGCCACTGTGGAGTCTCTGCGATGGTGCAGACTCATAATAAAATCCTTTCAGCACTTCAATAACCAGAGCCTTTCAGATGGAGTCACCATTGAAATTATCTCTTCGGATTTACTCTGCATGTTAATTTTTCTGATCTAAGTTCCATCCATACAGGGCAACAGTACTGTTTTTCTTAGATTATGGATCTGAGGACTCTGCTATAATTCTCATGAATTGGTAGCAATCATGTCACTATAATTATCACAATATTTATTCTAGAAGACCATATAAGTACTCTGCATATCAAGAAATATAGTTCATTTAAATATAATAACTGTAGATATCTTCACCACTGATTTGTGGAAATTGGGTAGAAGGAGAAAAAATAAAAAGAAGAGAGTGAAGGAATTATCCCTGAAAAATGAATTTTACCCTTAGGTTTATTTTAGTTTTGGAGTCATGTAATTAAATTATCTTTTCTGATGGCCAAAATCAAGTTTAGTAATATCTGAATTATCATAAAAAAACTAAACTCTTTCCAACTGCATTTGACCTAATACTGATAATTTGCATCATTATGCATTTAAAACATCCTTATGTAAATTACTCCTGACCTAGTTTTATGGGTTATGTCTGGAAATACATATCTTTGACTCATGGTCTTACCATAGTAACAGTGGTATATGGTCTTCTAATTCTTTAGGGATTCTGTTATATTATAAACACACACACACACACACACACACACACACACACACACAACCTTTTACTGACAAAATGGGAAAACAAATCAAATTTCTTTCAGGCTCCAAAACATTTTCAACATTCTTTTTTAGGTAACATTTTTGATGCCATATTTGAGGAGGGGAAGGTACTCTTTGCTGAGATGGCTTTAAACAGTCTGCTCTTCTGGTTATTCTTTCTTCTCCCTTCTTTCTTATTATGCTTCTTGCTTTCTCACTTCTGTCACTTTCTTTCTTACTGCTTCCCTTCTGCAGCCATTGTCACTCATCCCAAAGTTCTCAGGATACCTCCTAGGCCCAGAGTGCATAAGGCTTAGACTCCCATTTAAGGCCATCTCCACTGTCACTGGGATTGGCATAGCTTCTGTCATGGCATTTCCGTTGGAATCTCACCCTCACCCAGCCTCTTAAGATGGGATGTGTGTGTGGCTCCCACCAGTGCCTTTTGGAATGTCCTAAAGATGAGCTTTGTTTCATCTTCTAAGAATCTTTCTGGTCAGGATGATTTTCTGTTGTTCTTCTAAGATCAAGCACATTGGAATTCTGCTTCTAATTAGCTCAATTACTGTTAGAATCCTCCAAAATTCCTGTTATTTCTTTTGAATTTAGATGAAACTCCTTTTGTGTAATGACCTAATATCCTAGGAATGTGGATTTTGTTTAATACCAGGACATTTTAAGGGTTTCTACTCCAAATACATGAAAATCCCCCAAATAGAAGGAACCTTGAAAGGCTGTCTAATCCATTTCCTGATTCACGTCCCAAGATGAAAGTCCAACCTGTTTTCCTAAGCTTTCTCAAATTTCCTATGTAACACTTTGGTTTTATAAAAATTTCAATTACCGCACCGCCAACTCCTTATCAGGCCTGTTACAGCCCTGCATCCTATTGCCACAGTCTGCTTCTCTCAGCTATCAGGCTTACCTCCTGCTCAGGGCCACCATGTGGCAGAACCCCAGAGGACACTGCTGATGTGGACTCAGTAGGAGACTTTGCCTGAAAAAGCTTATCACACTCCAGCTACACTAGCTTCTCCTTAGTTCCTTTAGTATCCCAGGCCCTTTCCCGCCTCGAGGTCTTCACACATGCTGTTCCCTCAGCCTACAATGCTTTACTTTTTTTTTTTTTTTTTTTGCCATGCCCGGCTCCTTTGCAGCCTTAATGTCCCAGCTAAAATGTTACCTCCTCAAAACGCCTCCCTGACCACCCTCTCTGAAGTGTGTGCTCTTTCCTCCACTCCCTCCCTCTCTTAACTCTCTTACACGTTGCCTGGCTTTCACTTCTTCATGGGATTGAACTCTATTTCTAACTAAATGATTATCTGTTTATTGCCTATACCCCCCTCTAGACTGTGAGTCCTGTGAGCTCAAAGACCACATCCGTTTTGTTTCTCCCTATATGGGTAACCCCTAGTGCAACTCCTGACACATAGCAGACTTTTTCCATGAATGACTGACAGAATACATTCATCACTGTAGGGCCACTTTTCTCGTGTTCTGCTGGCAAGAATGGCAAAGGGCCCAAGGTATAAACTGAGTAGGGCTTATAATGGTGTGAGGCTGGCAGAAGGCCATTCGTCCCAGGTCTCACATTCATTAAGAGCCTGACAGTTTTTTGATCTTGTCTCTGAACTAAACAATCCACAGAGTCACAGAAATACAGAATTGGAAGAAGACAATCATCACACTCAATTTGGGTCCCATTACTGGCCACATCTCCAGTAAGTAATACACTAGGATTAAATATTGTGATTACTCTATGAGTAGAGAATTGGTTAGATGTAAACATTTAAAACTTCATGTTTTTGAATTATTCTTTTAGTCATTTCTTCAGATTTTAATAGACTGACAGCTTCAAAAATGGAAGTTGCTTAGACTTCTCTCAACTTTCGTGAGACCCTGAAACTTGGTGTAAATGTGTAGTTTCTCTACTGATTTAATTATCAGAAACTTGTGTGTTCGTGGTATTCATAGGTTTACTCTAGACACACGTACTATGTGCAAAGGTCTGTATGACATGCTAGTAATAGAGGGAAAAGATATAGCCCTGGCCTCAGAGAAAGGCCCACAGTCTAGTTGGAGAAATATACAAGAAGAGCATTAATTACATACATTGACATACTCAAATTGTTCTTTAGAAGATTAGTCTGGCAAGAGTGTATAAGATGTGTGAGATGAGGTGAAGACCAGATACAGGGGCCAGTTCAGGCCTGTAATGATGAGGGCCTGAACTTGGTTGAAAGCAGTGGGAAAGGCAAGAAGCACGAGATGTGAGCTACTTTAGAGAAGGTGTTGGTGGACATAGGCTCATCTTAGTCATGGGGGATAAAATACTGGAAGATGACACCAAGGTTTCAACCTGTTTAACTTGGGAGTGGGCGGGAAGAAGCAGGTCATGCTTCAGTGTATCCAGCTGCACTTGACCACTCACCTCCACTGGCCAAGGCCTACATCTTCATTGTCTCAGTCTCTCTAGAGGCCTCTGAATCTCAGAACAAGAGAGCTTCAGATTCCCATTTCTTCTTGCCTTACTAGTCAGTTAACTGTGTCTGTCCCTATCTGGGACTTCCCCTTCTTCTATGTCTGCCTGTGTTTCAGGACAACCCAACTCTCTCCTCTTCATCATCAGGGGAGTTTCCATAAGGGAAACAGAGTCCTGTCTCCTCTGTTTCCAAACCTCCCTGTTTTTACTTGAACCAAGTAAAGAAACCATGATGGTTTTGAAATCACTCTTTCCTCTCCTTGGACCATGAAGCCTTGTCAACACTGATGCCCCAGAACTGAGAAAGGGATAGACCAAGTTTCACCACTGAGATAAGGGAGGGTAGAAGAGTGTACACTTGTCCGTGGCTGCACAGGAAACCCAGATGGAAGGGATGCTGGGGATTCTGAGCGCTGGCTCTTACACAGAGCCTAGATGGAAGGTGTGGTTGGCATATGTGCAGAGAAAGCTCCTGGAGCAGAAGAACTAGAGATTCCATCCTGCTGGAGCACCAGGAGCTGAGATGGACACAGTTAACTTCCCTATTGAGGTCTAGAGCATCAGCTTGGAGGCTGTTAAGTATGAAGCCAAGTTAAGTAGGCAGGCTCAGCTCAAGTATCATCTCCTCCATGACAATTTCCCAAGCCAGAGGCCTCCTTTTGCTTCTGTGGCTCTCTAGCCTCCGGTCAGTTCTTATGCCCCTCTGTCCTGCTTTAGAGTTAGTGCATGACTGTCTCATCATATTACCACCCCCATGCCAGCTGCCAGTCATTCCTTGAAGGCAGTCACTAGGCTTTGCCCGTCTGTGCCTCCACCCTACCTGACCCGTGCTTTGCACTTTCAAATTTGTTAAATTATAGTAATGTCCTCTTTCTTAAGATCCAATGAAGGTAGTTGGCTTTTTGGGTGATGGTTCTGGGACTGAGACTTTGTTTGGAGACTTAAAGTGGGATGCTGGAACTGGTTAATTCAAATTTGGGGAAAGGAGAGGAGGAAAAGCCTTTTGCCTCTGGGCATGCCTCTCCTGACCCTTGGCTGCAACTCAGCAGCAGGCTCAGAATCCTTCAGGCATGAAAGTGTGTTTTTGAGTTTATTGTGGGAAATCTGCTTCACAGATTTTGTTTAATCATCTTTGAAATTAGACTTTCTCTAGGTTCAACCACCAATCTTCCAGCTCAGGTCTGGGACAGCCAAGTCCAATCTTTAAGTTCTCTTCCTTGTCTCTTCCGTGACAGGAGAATGGCTTCTGCCCACACTGAGAGAGAATGGGGGGTGGAGGAAGCTAATAGTCCCAATCCCAGTGGCCAGCTTCCCTAAGACAGCATTAGGGTATGACTGATTTACAGAGGACACCATCTCTCAGCTTCCGTTATCACCTCCTGTCTTCGGGGTCCACCTCCTCTCCTTCCATTCATTGTGCACTTAAGTCCTGAGAACACCAAAATACAGGACTCTCCAGACCTACTCAGAGGACTGTCTGCTTCAGATACAGATCACTCCTTGCCACACTCACTCAGCGTAACTCAGTGGCATTAAAATTCTAGACCCTTACCCTGGGGGGCCTCTAGTTCACTGCACTCAAGGACCACCTCCCTTGACCATTTTAGAATCCCTCATCTCGGGTGGCAGGAGCTCAGATCACAACATTCTGTTCTGTATCTTTCCTCTCTCCTGCTTTTAACTTGCTTTTTCTTCCCGCCTCTATTTGAGTAGCCTATGAGAGCTATGGAATATTGATTTTCCATTTCCTCTACCTCTTCTTCTCCTTCATGTCCCTGGAGCAGCCTCTCTGCTCTACTTTCTCATTTCTCAGCTCAGAGAGCTGCGGAGGTTATGCAGGGAGGTTACGAGTTACCCAGGTTCTCTGGCTGCTCTGGGCTTCTCCGGTCTAACTCCACCCCCACTCCAACTCCAGTAATGGCCAACTCTCTCCTGAAAGGAAATTGAAAGCGATTGAAAGAGAGCCCCAGGGAGTGAGAACTGTCATGGCCTGTTACAATCTTTGCTATCTGCTTTAAGCCACTACCTTACGGTTGGATTCAACTGTTTTCCCAATAGTAAGTGTGATTCTGAATGGGAGGAAAGGGCTGGGAATGAGACTAGTCATGTAAAACATTTGGGTAGATAATAGTATTCATATCTGTGCTTGATTTTTAAAAAGAACCTTCAGCTGTGTGTAATTTTGAAAGGAGGCGTCCTGCGCAATTGGGTTCTGAGGGGATGGGATCCTGCTTCAGTCTTTGAAGTACAAATCTCTCCCTAATGCCCTCCCCAATCCACCCCTTTTACCCCCTGGCAATCCAATGTGGTTGGGAAGAGCAAAGCACATAGGACTTACTTCTCTGCAGAGTTCATTTTTAAGAAAATGTACAAGTAAAACAGAATATGTTCCATTGCTGAGCAGCCAATTCATATATTTTAAATTTAAATTTACATTTACATGACAGGCATAATCCTACACATAAGGGTTAAGAGAAAATGTTGCTGTGATGAAACTAAAGCCAGTACTCAGAAAACTCGAAGGTAAGTTGTTAAGCACAGAGAATCTGCACAGCAACCACCTTGGGAGAAAAGTGGCAGCAGAGTGTCAGGGATTGGGGCTGGTGTAGACACAGAACTGGTGTTCCATCACAGGTGTTGGTCCAGAGAAGGCACATCCAGAGGGCCTTAAGGGAGCACTTTTAGTATTTAAACAGAACCACAAACTGGACAGCACCCAAAATGGCCCATTGTATGTGGAAACTGACTCTGGACCCAAGTATGGCCCTTGTTTGAATCCAGCCTGGGGAGAAAAATCCACAGCAGAGGAACCAGAGCTGGTACCAGCCCCTTATGGCCTCTGCATAGGGCTGGACACTTGCTGTTCCCTGCCAGTCCTTTCTGCCCAGAAATCCCATGAGAGCAAGATTAAAGCTCCATCCTAGCACTACGAAGGTTCAACATCTGGACAAGGGAATGACCTGGCTGTACTAGCACAGGGGGCCACTTAGCAGCATCCCCTGCCTCCTCCCTCTCCTGACAAATCAATCGTAAGATAAGAGACAACTTAAGATTGTGGGTTTCTCTGTAAGGAATTAAAATCTCACAACATAAACTTTCAGACCACACAGTGTTTGCACATGTGGAAATGTATGTGCCTGGGGTGTGTCTGCTTGCAGTAGCCTGCTGGCTGTGACAGGTGCAAGTGACAGCTCTGTGATTGTGCTCTTGTACCACGTGGGTGATTAGTGACCAGGAGGGTATTGTAGGATAAAGAAGAATGTTCAGCATAGCAACATCTGTATGACAAGGGAGAATCATTTCAAACTTGTTTTGGGGTTATTAATCCCATTTTTACATCTTTATTTCATAAAGTAGTCTTAAGAAAGGAAAAGAAGGCAAACTCAAATGTTTACTCTGCCTTTCTAACTATTTACTAATTCCTCAGAGATTCCTTTTTCCTTCTGGTGAAGAGAGGCTATTTTAATTAAGATTATGGAGAGACTGCAAAAAATATAATGATTCTGAACTCTGAGATAAAAACAAACAAAAATAACCTTAAAAACAACCTTTTATGTAATGACTACTTCTCTCAATTTGTGAGGACCCACACAGATAAGCCAGGTTTCAAAGAGAATTTCAGGGAAACTTCTAACCCAAACCAATAAGCTTATGGGGTGAAGAGTAGATTCTGTTAGCAAATATTTAATTTGCAAATATCAGTATCCAGCCTTTTGTAACTGAATCCTTACATACATTTATAGTAGCTTACCTTTAATTTTTATACCCTTAGTGTTTATTACAGAAATAAAACCCTTCTTCTTGATCACTGATCACCCATGTGGTACAACAGCAGTTCAATCACAGAGCTGTCACTTGCACCTGTCAGAGCCAGCACACGCCACTGCAAGCAGATACATTCTGTCACATACGTTCTCGTGTGAGCAAAAACTGTTCTTGTGATGAGGTGATTTGATTTGAACCAGTGTGAATTTATATCCTTATAAAGCTATATGCCAGTGACAGGAAATTCTGTTTCATTTAGAGAAAGATTCATTCTTCTTGAGACAACACATAGCGAACTATTTCAATTTCAGTATGATATTATATATAAAGGTGAATAATTTTAGTTTTAAACCAGTTTGTACAAATCTTTACATTCCACCAGCCGAATAAACCTCTTTAATGTCATATTAGTTTACAAAGTACATTAAACCTTTAAAGCTCCAAGGTCACATGTTAGTAAGTTCATTTCCTGATACCAGGCCTCAATTTTGTGCTTCAAGCCTTGGGGAATGACTTACTCACACTGATGAGCATTTTGAATTTAGGCCAAAAAAAAAAAGAAAAAAAAGCCCACAGATCTAAGCTTTTAATGGTGCAGAACAGTCTACCTACATCCCAGGCACAAGTTTCTGAAAGACCCGTAGCTAATGAGGTTATAACTTTGTTCTCTCTTGCTCTTCACTCAAGGCATAATTCAATCCGAAGACAACTCAATCTGTCAAACCCGGACTTCAATATCCAACAGCTTCAAAAACAAGAACAGTTGACTGGAATTGGTCGAATTAAACCGGAGTTATATAAGCAGAGGTCATTGGATAATGATGATGGGAGAAGGAGTAACAGCAAAGCCTGTGGGAAGCTGAACTTCATTTTAAAATATGACTGTGACTTAGAACAGCTCATAGTGAAGATTCACAAAGCTGTCAATTTGCCCGCCAAGGACTTTTCTGGGACCTCAGATCCTTATGTCAAGATCTATTTGCTTCCCGATCGGAAAACCAAACACCAGACTAAAGTTCACAGAAAGACCCTGAACCCTGTGTTTGATGAAGTGTTTTTGTTTCCCGTTCCCTACCATGACCTTGCAGCCCGGAAGCTTCACTTCTCTGTGTACGACTTTGACAGGTTTTCCCGCCATGACTTAATTGGCCAAGTGGTGGTGGATCACTTCTTAGACTTGGCTGATTTCCCCAGGGAGTGCATCCTTTGGAAGGATATCGAATATGTCACCAATGTGAGTCCAGCATTTCTTCATTTTGGGGGGCTTCTTGGTCAGCGTGCACACAGAATACTTACACTTTATTTTATTTTGGGGGCAAAGTATAAAATTCATGTCAGTGTACACAGAGCTTTTGTTTCAGAACCTCCTTTCTGGAAGCAGGTCTTTAACAATATTCCTTTTGCAATTTTCAAGAATTGTTTATGAAAACGATATTACAGAATAACATTCTCTCCTTTCTATTTTCTAGTTCTTAGCTATTCCCTAATAGATAGTAGATATTATCTGCCCTCCTCACCACACTTTCTTTAGAGCTTTCTTAGGTTGCTTGTGCTAAATGGATCCTGGCATCCTATATTAACTGTAATCTGCAGCTAAGAGACCGTTGCCTGACTCTCTGAGAGCAGTTAGTCCTTTCCCATGTTCTCAGGTCAGCTCAGTAGCATTTCCCAAGATCAGATCTTCAAATTTAACCCCAGAAATGAGGTTGAAAAGAGTTGGCACCACATTTTTAAATATAGAATCAAAGTTACAAGGATGTCAATCTGAAAAGATGCCACAGATATTGGCAAAATTAGTCTACAGAAGATCAAATCCAATTTAGGGCTCAGGAGAGAAGGCAGAAGTACTATATAGTGATGCCATATATCTATGTTTACATGTTAAACATGAGATTGCAGTAGTGATATTTGTACCCCATTTACATCCTTTTCACTGTCGTGCAGAGATGTCTCAACACTGCTGAATTAGAAAGGAAAATTGGACTTTCTTAGGTAACTAGTATTTTAAAGCCACTTGTTTCTTTCATCTGTCCAAATTCCCTCAGACAACTTTGTTAGCTCGTCTTCTGGGATATGAGTCCTTCTGAGCTCAGCATAGTTCTGGTTCTCTGCCTTGGCATCCAAAGACATCAAGCACCATACTCCTTCCTGAGCTCAGGCGATGGTCCACCTTGGGTTTGGAGCCCGTTTAGTGAAGTGATTTCACTCTGCTCAGGAAGAGAACACACGGAATCTCTGCCCAGTGACCAAATACCTGTACTAGGACTTTCTCATCCTCAGCCACTTTTGTGAACTGGGAACTCACCCACACTTTGGTTGTCCCAACGGACACCTTCTCTTTGTGTACCACAAAATACCAGTGCCAGCTTTGTCTTGCTACTCAGATAAGTGAAGTGTAGCATGGGGTTTGACTGGCCTTTATCATAATGATAATAATGACATGATGCTGGGAAAAGGAAAGAAGGAGCTGGAGAAGGTGCAGAAAGTATCAGCTGCTGAAACTAAGGTGGTTTGGGAGATTGGGGGAAGGAACAGACTTCTTCAAACTTGAAAGGTTGTGATTCTGTAAATCCAAAAATGGATGCTGGGGCAAGCAAGGATTGTATCCCAAATCCCACTTGGCAAAATAGGAGACAGCATGAGAAACTTTGAAGAAGTAAAGTGGGCAGGCTGCTTATCTAAGATAAGAATGGCTCGGGAATGGACCTTCTCACTAGAGTTTACCAGGTCCTCCTGGGTTTAAGCTGAGACACTGCCAACGGACAGTGATGAGCTGTGGTAGAGAGAGGTTAGTTACACCATCTAATGTGACACCAAGTTATATTTTTTGACAAACAGTTTCTGTAAAATAGCTGGAGTGGTTATTATAATGCTCAGCAGGAGTCCTGCTGTGAGTTGACTTCTAGAGACTTTATGGAGAGAGCAACACTAAGCGCCAAGTGGCTGATAAAATTCTGGATATGGCTGCTATTGGTGGGAAGGTCCCCTAAAGCAGTTTCCTGTGGGATGAGAATATAGAACAGCAGCCTGGAGAGACCTCCTGGCCCTGAGATCGCTGCCATTTTAGCCCTGTCCCAGGACTAAAAGTTTCCTGTCCATTGTCAGAGAATCCTGGATTTCCACAGAGTAGAGGAAAATGTAAAATTATTTATCAAGGAGGAAAACTGATAAAGCTAAAGACCTCAAAATTCTCAGTTGTTTCCTCAGGCAAATAATAAATATTCTGAGCATTGATCTAGGCCTTTGGATGGCCAGCAGGAGACGAGAAGTCCTGAAAATGGCATTACAGATTATTTCATAATCTGCCATATATTTTTTAAAATTCTATTTTAAAAATTATTATTTGAGGCTGTTTTGACTGTGCTTGTTTGAATGTGACTTTGTACAGAGACTGCCGTGAAGGTCTGAGGTTTACCAAGTTCCCATTTTTATAGTATAGCATGTATGTAACGCAGTGTATGTAATGCACACATGCAGATTAATGAGGGCATAATGAAGTGAATAGACATGGACCCACCCCTCAGAACATAGCCAGTACTTTTGCTGGCCCTTGGGGTGCCCTCCCCCTTCACGTTCCCTCTCAGTTCGCTCCTGCCAAAAGGAAACCACTATGCTGAATTTTATTTATATTGTGGCATATTTGTAAGACAATGTATTATTTGGTTTTGTCTATTTCTGCTTTTCATAGCTCTTCTTTGAATTTTTTTTCAGTCCACATTGATTATGACATTTAGCAATAGAGATGGATGGAGCTGTGGTTCATGTATTCCCATTGCTGTATAATATCCCATTGTGTTATATATGACAAATTAGTTTTCTCGTATTGATACTATTTGGGTTGTTATTAGTTTTTTATGATTCCAAATAGTACTGCAGAGAACACTTTTGTGCACATCTGATTCACATGAGGTGTATGCCTGATTGAGGTAAGCTGCACACACGTTCAACTTTTCTAGGCAATGCCGAGTTCTTTCCCATAGAGTCTGTACAAATTGATCTTCCCACTGGTGATGTATGACAATTCCTAAAGCTCCACATTCTCACCAACTCTTGCAATTGACACAGTTTAACATGAGTGTGCATGCATGCGTGTAAAATGGTATGTAATTTTCATTTCCTTGATTGCCAAGGTGGCCCATCTTCTGACATGTTTTATTGGTCATTCGTGTTTCCTTCCTTGTGAAGTGCTTATTATCTTTTCCTTATTGATTCATGTATGTTCTTTATATAGTCTGGAGGCAAATCTTTTGTTTGGTGATGTGTCTTACAAACATCATCTCTCAATTTATGGCTGTCCTTGTACTCACTTGATGGTATCTTTTGATCAATAGAAGTTCTTATGCTTAATGTAGTAAAATATCAATATTTTCTGCTGTGAATTAGCATGTTTGCATCTTGTTTAAAAGATCCTTCCTTACTCTATGTCATAAAGATATTTCTCTTATACTTTCTATTAGAAGTTTGAAAGTTTTGACTTTCCTAATTATGATTTTAATCTACCCAGAATGAAATTGTGTGTGTGGTGTGATACAGGCATCCTGTATTAGTCATCTCTGGGTGCCATAAAAAAATACCATAGACTAGGTGGCTAAAACAACAGGAATTTATTTCACACAGATCTGGAGGCTGAGAATTCCAAGGTCAAGGTGCCAGCAGCTTCAGTTCCTTGTAAGAGCCCTCTTCCTGGCTTGCCAGCCACCTTCTTGCTGTCTCCTGACAGGGCAGAGACAGAGGGACAGCTCTGGACTCTCTTCCTCTTCTTATAATGACACCATCTCATATTCAGGAATCCCAGTAAATCTCAGTCAGGATAAATAAAAAGAAATGCTCACTTAGAAATATTATAGTTAAACTATAGAACACTAAAAAGGAAAGCAAGACCTTGAAAACAATGAGAAAAAAATTATATACAAAGGAATAAATATTGGACTAAATGTTGACTTCTCAAAAGCAATTGGACGTCAGAAGACTATGGAATGGTAGCTTCACAATACCAAAATCAAAGTAACTGAGAGTTTTATGGCTTCAATTTTTATACCCAGGAAAACAATCTTCTAAGAGCAATAACAAAATAAAAGCATATTCAGAACTGTGGCTTTTGGTTGAGGGTTATTGCCAGTCTATGGCTATCCAAGGAAGGTATTTAGGGGAATAAATATTCTGGCCTCACTTTCCTCCCTTCCTCGTTGTCTGAACCTAACTAGAAGCCAGAGACTAAGAAAGCTGTTTTCAGTTTGAAGAAAAATAAACAAAAACCCCAAAGGCTCCAGGGGCACCAAGCAGGAGCCAATGGATTCCAACTAACTTCTATCATTACTCATCGCACCTCCTTTTTATGTATTTGTTCAATTTTATTTCTTCCCCATTAGACAGTTCTGTGAGTGCAAAGACCATATCTGGCATGTTCACTATGCCCAGCCTCTAGAGTGGAGTCTGGAAGTGAAATAATTACTAAGCACCTGCTGAATAAAATGAAGTTCTTTATTTGGTGAGCCTCTAGGGACTGATTTGGTTGGGGGCGGGCGGGTTGTTGTGCAGAGCTGAACCCATAATCTAATCTCTTTTTTTATAAGCTAATCTTTTTTTTATTTTGTTCTTTATTTCTCCATGGGGATTATGAGTTTTGTAAATATTGGCAATCAAATAAAAATTAATTCTCACACCTTCCTGTGAAGGAACAAAATGGCAATTATTGAGTGTAAAGGTGATAGTTTAATTAAACCTCTCAATTACTGAAACCAGATCAATCAGTAATAGTGTAATGCCTCTCTGTGGGATGTGTATCAGTCAATAAGAGAGAAGATAGCATCTGGAGGAAAGTCAAAGTTAGGAGAGCATGAGTTCAGTGGTCAGGGTAAGTATTGGCTATACGCTTGGCATTTTCAGTGTACCCCACTCATCACTGGCTTCCTGACAAATAGGTGTTGAGCACTTCAGGAATCTCTCTTGGTGGCATGCTTAGAAACTGGTTCAGAGACTTTCTCTGGCACCTATAATCATCTCAGCTAGACTCTAATTTGGAGGAGATGCTAGAGTTTTCACATGGTAACAGTAGAAGTCATGAGATTCCCTCTATGCCAATATGGATCCCAGTTCATAACAGGCCAGGGTACAGTTGACAGTCACATAGACTTTCTTTTAATGTTAGGAATTTTAAAACTTTACATTTCCCTCAAAATTTGACTTTGTGAGTCATTGTAAAGTCCTATATTTTGCAGTGGCTGATTTAAGAATTTCCCCGTCCTGTCTTCCAGGGCCCTGGGGCCATTTCTAGACTTGATAGAGGTGGGCACCTGGAGCCACTCAGGGGAAGTTATAAGCCTTCAGGGAAGTCCAGGTTGCTTGCTCCTCACAGTTGAATACAAATGGGCAGGAGAGTCTCTGTGACTGAAGAATTTTATTAATTTAATCCTGTTTCATTCTGTTGCACCATGAGTCCTAAGTTATTATTGCATGATTCTATGGCTTTGTCACATTCAGTCGTGTCCTGGTAGATGTGTAACAACTGGATTAGGGGTGGGGAATAGAAAGGGGACCTGATTTGTAGCATTTGTTTATTTCTATGGTGTGAGTACTCCCAGCAGGACTAATTTCAAGCTACCAATGTGACATTGCTGAAGGTGGAGTTGGCAAAAATGCTCACATTGGCTTCCACAAGCTGGTGCCAACTAAGAGCCTGCTCCAACTAAGTACCACTCCATGTAGTGCTGAAAACACTAAGGCTGGCTGGCTAGCAGATCCTAAGGGACCAACAATTTGAAGAACCCCATGGAAAGCCCTGGTTTCCGATTGACAACAGAGAAGCCAAGTTTCTCCTATAATGTGGATGTGGGTGGAGTCCAGCCATTACTGGGTTCTAATGAGCTATGTCTTCATGAGCATCCACTGAATCCCACCCTGTCGTTTTTCCCACTTATGATCTCTCAGACATGTTATCCCCTTGATGTCTAGATTATTCAGAAGGAGTGAAAAGTGGCAGAACTGTGGAACAGAACATATGAAGGAAGGGATTAATAAAGCTACAGTTCTCTGACAGAGAGTCTTTGGTAACTTTTCTCCTAGTGTAGGTGCCAGGACAAAGCCTTTGCTTTTTCAAATGAACTATATGACACATACAAGTGTATATACAATGTATATGTATGATTTTAACCTAACTGCAAAATGCACATTAGTCAGTCCAGAATTTAGCTGAAGAAAGAGAACATTATTAATCTTTTCTTTTTTTTTTTTTTTGAGGAAGATTAGCCCTGAGCTAACATCTGTGCCTGTCTTCCTCTATTTTATATGTCAGCTGCCTGCCACAGCATGGCTGTGTAGTGTGTAGGTCCACGGCCGGGATCTGAACCAGTGAGCCCCGGCTGCAGAAATGGAGTGCATGAATTTGCCTGGTCCACCACTGGGCAGGCCCCATTATTAATCTTTTTGAAGCTTCCTGTGTGCCCCTCCTCCATCCCTAACCTCCCCCACCCCCCAAGTAATCAACGCACTGAATTTCATGTCTGTAATTCCCTTGTTTTTTAAGTCATTTTACCACTTAGGAATAGTTTGTTTAGTTTTGCCTATTTTTTGAAATTTATGTGAAAGAAATTATATTGTATGTATTCTTCTGCAAATTGCTATGTTCAATATTATGTGTATTGAATCACTTATGTTCACATACATACCGTAGTTCATTTTTTTTTTCGGCAGGGGTGGTTTAGCATTCCATTGTGTGGCTTACCGTAATTTCTTTTGCTAGTCTCTTGTCAATGGATATTTGAATTAATTTAAATTTTTTCTATTTTAGAAAATGCTGCTATGTGTATTCTTTCTGTACATGTCCACTGGTAAATATGTGCAAGAATTTCTCTAGAGTAGATAGCTAGGAATGGAGTTAGGAGATCACAAAGATTCTATCTCACAGTGGTTTGACCACTTTGCAATCCTAACAGCAGTACGTGAGCCCATCTTAGTCTGTGCTCTCTTCAACACTTGGTATTGTGATACTCTAAGTCTAATACATTGATCACAGATTCTTCTGAGTTTTGCACATTGATCGTTATACTTTGCAAGACCAAAGACAGTTTTGTTTCTTCTTTTCTTTTTGATTCTTTTTCTCCCCACACCATCCCTTTTGCTTGCTTTATTGCATTTACCAGGTCTGCCAATACAACAGCCAGTAGAATAATCTTTGGCTTGTTCCTGATCTTAAAAGGATGCTTTGAATTTTCACCACGAGGTAGGACACTGTCTATAGAGTGTTTGAAAACCTGAATGGATATTGAATTTTATCACATGATTTTTCTGAATTTATTAAGATGATCATATGTTTTGCTCCTTTTATCTTGTAATGTGATAAAGTATATTCCTTTATTTTCTCATTTTGGTGAAAACTTGTATTCCTGGATAAATCTAACTTGTTCAATATGTATTGTTTTTCATATACATACATATACATGAATATGTGTGTGTGTGTTCAGCTATTTGGTTTGTTAATATTTTGTTAAAGATTTTTGCAACTAAATTCATGAGTGAGATCAGCCTCTGATTTTATTTTCTTGTTCTCTCTTCATCTGCTTTCATTACCAAAATGGGTGATGGAGCATTCTCTCTTTTCCTGTTCTCTTGAAGATTTTGTGTATGATTGAAATAATCTTATCCTTCAATGTTTAGTAGAATTGACCCGTACAACTTTCTGGGTCAAGTGTTTATTTTTGGGAAAATTCATTTCATTTCTTTGATGAAATATTCAAGTTGTATTTGTTATGGCACTATACAAGTTTTCTATTTCTTTATGAATTGATTTGGGTGATAAAGATTTTTCTAGAAATTTACTTATTTCATTTATGTTTTAAATGTATTGATTTGAAGTTCTTCTTAATCTTTTCTTTTCTTTTTATTTTCTACCTCTTTTGTAGTTATGTCCTTTTTCTTATTTCTAATTTTGATTATTTGTCCCTGTTTCTCTTTTTCTTTGATCAGTGTCATTGGAAGTTTGTCGATTTTGTTAGTCTTTTCAAAGAACCAACTTTTAATTTTGTTGATTCTATTTAGTTTTTGTTTTTTATTTCTTTTGACTGTGGTTTCCTTCTTTTTTATTGTTTAGGTTTATTCAGTTATTTCTAATTTCTTATATCTTTAGGTTGGTAATTTTCAGTTTCGTCAAACTTTTTGTCAACTGTTTTATTGACATTATTGAAGTGTAAAAACCTGTACATATTTAATCTATACAACTCGATGAGTTTGGGAATATGTATACACTTGTGAAACCATCACCACCATCCAGCCATAGACATATCTATCGCCTCCCAAAGTTTCCTCCCACCCCCTTTGTTATTACTTATTATTATTATTATTATCATTTTGGTGTGGTAAGAAGATTAACATAAGATCTTCCTCTTGGCAAATTTTTAAGTATACAGTACAGCATTGTTAGTTAGAGGTACCATGCTGTATAGTAGATCACCAGAAATTATTTATCTTGCATAACTGAAACTTTAAATATGAGTTTAAAACTATAAATTTCCCTTAAAATACTGCTTTAGCTGTATATTCACAAATTTTAATAGTTACTATTTTCATTATCATTCTGATCTGTTTTCTAATACCCAATATAATTTTTTGTTTGATTTATATGTTATTGAAAAGTGTTTTTTTGTAATTTCGCATTATATAGTTTTTTTATGTTTTGTTATTCTAACAATGAGAATGTGATCAGATGATATAGACTGTATTTTACAGATTATTTGATTGTGTTGAGATTTTCTTTATGTTCTCTTACACTTCAGTTTTTATAAATATGCTATATGTGCTTGAAAAGATTATGCATTACTCACATTCATATCTTGACCGATATTTTTCATCAGTCTAACATATCAGTTATTGGTAAAACATTTTAGAAATCTTACTATGAGACTAGATTTCAATTTCTTCATATATATGTGTATAGTGATGACATGAGTATTTTTTATATCTTTCTGTCCATTTGAACCTTTTATCATTATTTAGTGTCCCTCTTTACCAAGAGAAATGTTTTTTGCCTTCAAGTGTACTTTGTCTGGTATTTTTAGAACTACAAAATCTTCTTTTTAGTTGATTTGGTCTTATATATTTTTTTCTGTTCTTTTACTTGCAAATTTCCTGTATCCTTATATTTTAAATGTAAATGTTGTAAGCAAGTATAGCTGAATTTTTTTTAAAAATCCATCCTGAAAATCATTGACTTTTAACAAGTGAGATTAGTATATTTATGTCATTGTGGTTATTAGTATTTTTGGATTATTTCTCCTATTTATATTGTGCTTATTTTAGTCCTGCATTAAACCTTCTCCAAAACTGTATGTATATCTTGGAACCTTCCAGTCCAGTCCCTCTACTCCAGATAACGTGCGATTATTTCCCAACATTTTAGTTCTATCTTGCCTTGCCTTTTTACACCCTTCAATCAGATATCATAATTAATGTTTTATATAATTAACAATTATTAAATTTACCACCTATTTGCCACTTTTCTTTGTTTACCAATTCTTCAGGCTTTCCTTCTAGATTATTTTTCATGTTTAGTACATCTTTGAGAAATTGCTTCAGTAAAGGTCTGTTGATGTTAACTCTGTCAGTTTTTATTTGTCTTAAAATATCCCTGTTTCACATTTATAATTGAAAAAATATGAGTATACAAGTCTTATCTGGATAATTATTTTTTTCTCAGCAATTAGTCTATTAGCTGCTTGCCTCCAAACTCTTGGTTTTGAGAAATCAGCTGCAATTTAATTGTAATATGCTTTTCTTTTCTTTATTTTAAGTCATATTTTAAGTATATTTAAGTCACATTGAGTGATATTTTAAGACTTTCTCATTATCTGCAATTTGATGATGATTTGAATGGTGTGGATTTTTGAGAAAATTTTTGTTTATCTTGTGTAGGATTCAAACAGTGTCCTGCATCTGAGGATGAGTTTCATCAATTCTGAAAATCCCCAGCAAGAATCTCTTTGAATATTGTCTCTTCCTGACACTTTCTATCTTTTTCACCTGGAAATCCCTTCAGATATTTTTAGACCTACTCACTCCATCTTCCATTTTTGTTTGTTGGTTTACTCTTTCTTCTATTAGTGATACATCCTGGATAATTTCTTTAGGTCTTTCAGTTCAGCAAATCTTTCTTTAGCAGTTTCTAATTAGCTGTTTTACAAGTCCATTGAGTTTCCCATTTATTAATGTAATTTTCATTCCCAGAAGCTTTATTTGATTCCCCAAACTTAAGTCGTTTGTATAATCACTTGATACTTTTTCGCACTTTTGATATATATTTTTTAATTTCTTTAAACTTATCAATTTACTTCTAAGTATTTTCAATCAGATAGTCATGAAATATATGATTCTAGACATCACTTCTGTATTTGAGACAAAAGGAAAATGGCAAGGAAAAGAGGCAGTGCTTGCTACCTCTAAAACTCTTTTCTATCAGGAAAGGAAAGCTTTCCTAAAAATGACACTGATGTCTTCTGCTTATTCTGCTTCTAATTGGCCAAAGCTGTGTCACATAAACATCCTTACATTCAAGAAAGGTATTGAAAGCATATTTTTCTAACTTTTCAGCCTCTATGCTGCAATGTGGCCGGATTAAGGGATAAGAAATGGATATTAAATTGGCTAGTCCATTGTATCTGCCCTAGTGGCTCAGAAGGAGATGCTCAGGATCCTTTAATTGAGTCTGAGACTGAACTGCAGTATTCCATCTGGAAGTACTGGGGTGCACAAAAAGGGGAGGGCAGAAAACTGAGAAAGCAGGTTGGCTCTGTTGGGATATCTGGATACATATGCAGAAGCAATACCACAGCTCAAAGAAGATAGCAGAGGATGCTGATATTTTTTTCTATAAAATCTACCCACGTTTTCATTGTTTTAGCTGGAATTGGAAAAAGAATAATGGAAGAAAAGAAAAGAATAATCCTTCAGTGGGTAAATAGATAAACTATTTCATTCATACAATGGAATACTATTCAGCAATGAAAGGGACAATGTGTGCATAATGTACACACAATTACATGGATGAATCTCAGAAGAATTATGCTAAGCCAAAATGAAGCCAGCCTCAGAAGGCTACCTACTGTATCATTCCATTTATATGCTATGAAAGAGGCCAAATTATAGGGACAGAGAACAAATCAATGATTGCCCAGAGTTGGGGGTAGAGAGATGGGTTGACTACAAAGGGGCAACATGAGGGAATTTTTGAGCAGTGACGAACTGTTCTCTGTCATAGTTGTGGTGGTGGGTACATGACGCTATGCATTTGTCAAAACTCATAGAAGTGTCTAACAAAACAGTGATATTTACTGCATGTAAATTAAAAATAAATTAATAAAAATTTTGAAATCACTTTTGAGGGGGAAAATAAAGACCTAATTAAATGATAGAAAGATCTAATGAAAAGAGTCAGTAAAGGTAGAGCTTGAAGATGTGGATATAAAAGTTAAGATAACCAGTAGAGTAAGTTCCCTGAGAGGTAAGAGACAGGATCTAAAATGCAGGTAGAGAGGTTGGCTTTAGATAAACAAAGGGTCAACATTTTCTTTGTTATAGGAATTAATGAGAAAAATGTGGGAGCAGATGCTGATAAGGTTGTAGATTTGGAGATGTGTAGTTGAAGACAAAACATAAAAACTTAAGTGCGAAAGGGATGGCAAAGAATTTTCATCTTGAGGACCAACTCTAATTGACTGGTGGTAGCTGACTAGTGGGCCGTATGAAGAAGGATTGAGAAGCAATGTCAAGGCTCCACAAATGAGAAGACCAGGATCCAATAGCAATGTCTGCCTTAAGTTTTGGACAACCAACTCCCTTCTGTTATTCCAGCTAATTCCTTCCAGTGCTCACTCATATATTTGTTCTGAACACACACTATTCTTTGTCTGCAATGACCTTTTTTCTGCTCCTCTTCTCTGTTCAACTGAATGGCATCTATCTTAGAAGTCCTACACTTAACCTTCACCTCATCAAGCAAGTCCTCTCTATATCCACCCAAACCAGATTAGGGTCTCTTGTGTGCGCTAAGGCTTTCTGCATTACCTCTTCACAGCACTTATCATGTTCAATTATATCTGTTTATCCTTGCCTACCCCACCAGACTAGATGCTCCTTGAGGGCAAAGTCCGTGACTGTATCTTTAGTACTTAACCCAAGAGGTGGATGATAAATGCTTTTTGAGTGAATGAATGAACAAAATGAAGATAGCTCCAATGTAGTGTGTGTATCTTAAGTAGGATTTGCTAGAAGCAGAGGCTGAGAGGGATTCTTGTGCAGGTGCTTTATTGAGGGACTGCTCTCAAGTGAAAAATGTAAGGAAGTAAAGGGAGCAGAATAAGCAGAGACAGGAGTTCAGCTAAAGCCTGTCCTGAGCCTGATCCCACAGGCAGCTGTGGAGCATGAAAGGCACCACTGCACCATGAGACAAGGGGTCTGCATTTTACCCTGCCTTTGTCATTGGCTGTAGGCACCCCCTGGGGAGCGGGTGTAACTTGCCAGTTATTTTTAAGGTGGCTCCCATCAGCTGAGGGGAATTTTCCCAAGAATGATGCAGCCGTGAGCTGTGAGCAGCCAACACTCATAGCAGCTAAGAAATGGGTGCACCAGCCTGGTAAAGGGGCTCTAGGCAGGACACATGGGGTCTACGGGAGTGTGATAGAACAGAACAATAGGAAAGGGTTATGGGCACACAGGAGAGACCCTGAGTCACGTGACCTCTGGGATGTAGGGAAATGATGAAGGAGAGAAGGGGCCCTCTTTCTCTCCCCCCACTGCCAACACACACTCCTTTCCTAGCAAGAATCTGCTTGCTGCCTCGGCATGGGTACCAAAGGCGGGTGTCAGCATGGCCAGCTGAATGCTCCTGAGAGGGTGGCTGGCTGGAAGGCAGCTGAAGTGGACTCCACTTGGTACCTCCTTACACAATCAGATATCTCCACAGCTGAATACATGGGGACAACCTAGCTCAACGAAAAAAATCTTCTGCAAACCTGGAACAAGTGAAGGAGAACTTAATAGAGTTGTCAAGGACAGCAATTTCATCTCTGAAGAAAGGTGAGCCTAGTGGGGTAGAATGTCCCCCTGGGACTGCTTTTAATGATCTTCTACCTGTGGAAGCATTACTGTCCAAAATAGCAAGCCAGTTTCCTGACAGAAAGCCTTGTCCCAGGGATTGGCATTTGCTTGCTTGGAAAATGAGTTTTGAGCCTTTGGAGAATCGAAGAGTCTGTGGTATTTACAATACAACCTTACCGTCCAGTAGCTAAGTGTAGTCTAATTCTGACAGATGGCTCTCAGGGGAAATTTTCTTTCAGATTGGATTATACTTCCATGCCGAAATGCTCTAATTAAGGGGAGTCTATAATCATAGAGGGGGAGTGAGAGGGAGGGGAAGGTAGGCTGTTTCTTAGGAAGCTGCTCTGGAAAATGGCCATGTTTGCGATCTCAATCTTCCCAGCTCCACAGACTCAGCTACACTGAGAATCTAGGACACTGCTTTGCTAAAAACATGGTAGTGCTGGGTCATTGGTCAGCTTTCAGCAAGGAGCCATGACTGCAAGATCTTGCCTCTCTAGCCTCGTCTCCATCTGGTTTCATCCTTTGTTAACTGTTCTGTCTCTATCATTTATTCAACAAATGTTTTGAAATACCTACTATGTGCCAGGCAATGCACGAGGCATCGAGTACATGAGGATCCTTACTCTCTTGGAACTTATGGTCTTAGGAGATGGGAATGTGGGAAGAAGGGACAGATAGTAAACAAAAAATTGCACAGATAATTATTTACATGTGTGGTTGGTACTGTGAAGGAGACATAGGCAAGTGCTGTGTTCAAGACCTAACCTAGGCTGGTGCATTAAAGAAGGATGCTCAGAGGAGATAGCTTTGAAGCTAAGGCTAAAGGAGGATTATGAGTGCACCTGGAGAAGGGCAAAGTCCCAGGCAAAAGGAATTGACATGTGCAAAGGTCCTGAGACAGGAACAATTTTGACCAGTTCCAGGAGCAGAAAGTGCAGAGTGGTTAAAAAGATGGAAAAGAGACTAGAACTCAGGCAAGACCAAGACTAAGTAGGGCCTTGTAGGCAAGAATAAGTCTTTGAGTCTTTATCTTATGAGTAGTTTTTGAAAGATTTGGACAGCAAAGCGACCCAAATAGATTAATATTCTTAAAAGTCATGCTAGCTGCAGTGCAAAGAATGGACAAGAGAGGACAGTGAGGAAAGAGTCAGCCTATTGTAGAAGGCCAGGAAAGCGATGATGATTTTTCTCATCAGGTTGCTGGTAATAGACAAGGAGAACAGTAACAGATTTCAGAAATACTTTTTTAATGATTTTATTGAGGAATAATTGGTATACAATAAACTGCATATGTTTAAGGTGTACAATTTGACACTATTTGACATATATATACATTTGTGAAACCATCACCACAGTCAAAACAATGAACATATTTGTCACCCCAAAAACTTGTCTTATGCCCCTTGGTAATCCCTCCCTGTCTCTCCTCCCGCCACCCATCCTCCCATCCCCTGGCAAGTGTTCGTCTGGATTCTGTCAGTATAGATGAGTTGAGATTTTTCTAGAGTTTTATATACATCAGACCATACAGTATGTTCTCTGTTTTGTTTGGCTTCTTTCAATCAGAATAATTATTTTGAGATTTGTACATGATGTTGTATGTGTTAATAGTTCAATCCCTTTATTGCTGAGTACTATTCCATGGCATGGATATATCACTGTTTGTTTATCCATTGCTTATTTGGATTATTATTATTGGATTATTTGTATTATCTTCAGTTTTGGACTATTACAAATGAAGCTGCTATCAACATTCATGTGCTTCAGATGGGCATATGCTTTCATTTTTCTTGCTTAATTACATAGGAGTAGAATGGCTGGATCATATGGTAGGTGTATGTTTACCTTTTTAAGAAACTGCCAAACTATTTACCAAAATGGTATTGCCGTTTTACGCCCATACCAGCCGTGCATGAAAGTTCTTGTTGCTCTGCATTCTCACCAGGACTTGGTAGGGTTGGTCTTTAGTTTTAGACATTCTAACAGGTGTAAAATGGAATCTCATTGTGGTTTAATCTACATTTCCCTAGCGGTTTTTGTGAGTATCTTTTCCTGTGTTTCTCTACCATCTGTTTGTCTTCTTTGGTGAAGTGTCTGGTCAAATCTTTGTCCGTTTTTTCGTTGAGTTGTTTGCTCACTTGTTATTGAGTTGTGAGAGTTCTTTATGTATCCTAGATGCCAATCCTTTATCAGATAGATGATGTGCAAATATTTTCTCTCAAGATGTGGCTTGTATTTTCATTCTCCTAACATGCCTTTTGAGAGGGAGAAGTTCTTAATTTTGCTCAAGTCCATGTTATCAATTTAGTCTTGTATAGAGTGTGCTTTTAATGGCATGTCAAAGAAATCTTAACCTAATCCAAATTTATACAGTATAATTTTCTACTGTTTTCTTTTAGAAGTTTTGTGGTTTTAGCTCTTACGTTTATGACTATGATCTATTTTGAGTTAATTTTTATATATAGTGTAAGATATAGATTGGAGTTCCTATATATATATATATATATGATATCCATCTTTTCCAGCACCATTGTTGAAAAAAACTATATTTTATCTACTTAATTGCCTTTTGTTCTTTTGAAGAAAATCAATTGATCCTATATACAGAGTCTATTTCATATCCAGAGCCTATTTCTGGACTCTCTATTCTTTTCCATCACTCTATTTGCCTGTCTTTACTCCAATACCACAGTGTCTTGATTACTGTAGATTTATAGTAAGTCCTGAAATCAGGTAATTAATATAAGGGCTCTAACTTTGTCCTAGTTTTTCAGAGAGATTTTGGTTATTCCAGGTCCTTTGCATTTTCATATGAATTGTTGTAATCAGTTTCTCTATTTACATACAGACACAAAACAAAACAAAACAGACAAACAAACGAAAACACCAAAATGCTGCTGGAATTTTGATTGAGGTTGCATTGAATATAAAATCAATTTGGAAAGAATTGACATCTTAAAAATATTGTTTTTTTAATTACCAAGATTATATATCTCTCCATTTAACATATCTTCTTTAGTTTATTTCAGCAATGTTTTGTAGTACAGATCTCTGGATCTCTCTTACTATTCATCTTTTTCCTCTTTGGTACTCTGCCCTGTAAAGTCTAGCTGGGTTGGCATTTCCAGACTCCCAAGTCCATTTCCTCAACTGAGGTAGCCCTCAAGACTCCGCTTGGGTTCCCACCTCTCTGTGGTGTGTCTTGAAAACTCTTTCAAGTTAGTGAGCTGGGGCAATTATCGGACTCACTTCATTTGTTTCCTGTCACTCAAGTATCACGTATCTTCATTGTCTGATGTCCAGTGTCTTGGAAACTATTGTTTCATATACTTTCTTCCAAGTTTTAGTTATTTAAGATGTGAGGATAAATTGATTTCCTGTCTCTCTGTCATTGTCAGAAGTGATTAATATTCTGTAAGACTTTAAGAATGGAATTGGTCAAAGATGATTTTCTGGTTTCCAGCATGAGCAACCTCAAGGAAGGTGTTGGTATTTACTGAGATAGGAAGTATTAGGTGAAAAATAAGGTACTTATTTTTTGGTGTAGATAAGATCATGTGTTCCATTTTTAACATATTCAGTTTGCACTTTCAGTGAAGCATTCAAGTGTGGACAAATAAAAAACAGTTGGATATACTAGGCTGAGCTTATATGCAGTGTTTGAGTTGGAAATATGAATTTATGAATTGTCAACATATACTGTTAATGGTATTTGAATCGTAGAGGTTGATGATGTTACTTACTAGTTCAATCTAGAGTGAACAAGGAAGAGGGTGTGGGACCAATTTCTGAGACCTTAAAGTAACCTGAAGTGGGACAGCCAAAGAGGTAAAAGGAAAACTGGTTGATTGTGTCACAGAAATCACTAGAAGAATGTTTCAAGGAACCGTGAATGGTCAGGTGGGTCAAAAGTTGCACTGATGTTAATTAAGAAAGGACTGGAAAGACCCCATTAGATTCTGCCACATGAAAGTCATTGGTGACTCTAGTAAGGGAAGTTATTGGTAAGGACTGAAGCCAGAGTGGAGTAGACCGAGAAGCAAATGAAAGGGAACAGGGAGGCAGCTTGTTGAAATAGCTCTGTGACACATTTGGCTGCAAAAAAGAGAAGGATTGCAATGGCAGCGGGGGGATGTCAAGATGAGAGGGATAAGATGCTTTAAATGCTGACAGATAAGAGCTAGTAAAGTGGGGATGCTTAAAGATGCAAGAGAGGACGAGCAGTAGAGGAGGCCCCATGGCTGGGAGCCCATTGGAAGGTGAGAGTGGATGGGATCCGGAACAGTTGGTGGACCAGCTTTTCTTGGGACACTTCCTCCCTGATCGTGAGTGGGAAGGAGGCCCTACACAAGCAGGAAGTCAGATGTAGCCCCATTTGGTGGCTCTTTCTTCTCTGTGAGTATGGGACAGAACTGTGTGCTGAGAGTGAGTATGAAATAGCCCATCCTCATGTAGCTTGTGGTCCTGTGGGGTGCACTTGTCTGATGATTTCTTTTATATTAACTATAATATATAACTTGTTAAACTCAGTCACAATTTAACTTTGGTCTGTTTTAAATTTTAGAACATATTTTAGTCTTCAGAAATGATTTGTTGGCTTTTTCCTTTATTAGGTAATATTCTCAATATGGAAAATTTGAGTAAAAACAAAATGGTGAATAACCCTGAGTACCAAGTCACCCTAATCCCTCTGCCCAGAGACAGCCACTGTTAAAGCTTGGATATATCTTTCCTGTATAATCTCTGTCTATGGCTCTTCATTTGCAGTTTTTATATGGTTGTGACGCAATTTGGTCTGTTTCTTTGCTTTAATTTGTTTCAGGGAAGAAACAGAATGCACAGCTGTACATCTCAGAGGACCCCCTCTGCAGATGTGTGGGGCCCCTGTCCCTGGACAGCTAGAAAGGGCTCACTTCCCTTTGTCCATGTTTCCTGAGATCAGGGCTTCCCTGGCAGCCAGGCAGCCCTGGGAAGCAAAAGTCCAGTGTACAGCCTTCAAAGGAAGTTGTCTGACTGCTTCTTTCTTTGGAGGCTGAGCAATCACAGTCAGTGTGTCCAAAAGAGAATCTGGCACTGACCAATTAACCAATACTACTTTCGAACAATTCTCCTGAAAAATATTCCAATCAAAGCTTGCAGGATAGTGCTTGCAGGGCTGTGCACTGGGCGGGGGTCTCATGTGCAGCTTCAGATATCTTAGGACCAGCATCTCTACCATAAAGGATGTTGCAGGCACTGGGGAGTACGGAAGTTTGCAGATATGTGGTGCTTCCACTTAGGCCTGGAGGGAACGGTCTCACTGTTCTTTCACCACAGGTTGTGGACAGCAGCTTGTTGAGAGGATGGCAGGCAGAACAGAGGAAATTTGGGAGCCTTGCCATATTGAGACAGAGATCAACAACTCAGTGAGGGCAGAGCATTAGGGAATGGTCCAAGGCCCCGCAAAGCATTTGTTCATTCAACAGACATTGCAAGTCAGGCTTGATGCTGGGCCCTGGGATGCCCATGGAAACGGGAGGAGCAAACCACAGGCTGGCAGAGGCTAAGTCTGTTGCATCAGAATAAGAAGCAGTTCCAAGAAGAAGCAAATTGTCTTTAGCTGCATTTATTCCTCTTTCTCCCTGGAAGAGTGAGGGGAGGGAGGAGAGAAAATTTCCTAATGAGTGACTTTCGTTAATACCTGGGTTCCATATTAGTAGATGCTTTCAGAATCAAAAAGGACTCTTCAGCATAGAAGGAGTCCTTCATCAGGTCATGTGATGTTTAATAACTATAGTTTGACCACACTCTTATAGAAAAAAGTAGGGGATCCCCCCTCCAAAGATGTACACAGGCTCCAGGAAGCCACCAGAGAATCTTGCACTGGCCTCTGCACCAACTCCATCACCCTCCCCAGTTTCTATTAATCCATTTCCAAAAAGAAATGTCACCAGATGGCCCTGCAGATGTCACCTGGCCATCAGCAGGGCTTCACCGCAAACAGAGAGGCGTTGGAGAATTTCTGTCATTTCAGATCAGTTTTGGATCCTTTATTGGGCATTTAGTACTTTCTTAACACACTGGGCTGGACAGTACAGTCCATAATCATGCTGCTGTTAGAGAATATTGCTTTCACATTTAATGGAGGAGTGTCCCAGTGACTCACAGATCCCAAACATTTTGTAAGAGAACTCCTCTCTTGTTAGCATTTAATGCCAGATTTTACTGTCCTCTGCTTCACGAAGTGCACACTCCCTCCGCATTCTCAATGCCTTGAGCTATTTTTAGCATTTAATCCCTTTTAGGTATCAGAACCATCAGACGTTTTTTTTTTTTTACAGAGGAGAATCTTTCTGAATTTTCAGATTGTGGATGGCTGGTGTTTAAGAATTGAGCTGGTCCTTTTAAAAAATGGGCTTCTTTTACTGTCTCAGATTTCATACCCAGCCATGGGCATCAGTTCTTCTGGTCCTGACTCTGGTCTGTATATTTCTCAATTCTAGCAGTTATAGAAAAGTAGCTGAGGTGAGTTTGACTGACCCTGGAGAAGGAAAGAAAAGCTGAACTCCACAAGCAGACCAGTGGTGGGGTGGGGAGGGGTACTGCTGGGCTCTTAGGCAAAGGGATCACACACCCTGATGTGGTTTTGAGCTCCCCCACAGCTTTTGGGGATTGGCTTCCAAAGGGGTCAGAAAATTCAGAAGTGGATTTGGAATAGGAAATTTCAGGTGGGCCCCTGCCCGTTGTCCCCATCTGTCCTCCCAACCCCCACTCTTATTTTCCTCACCAGAGGTTAAACACCTCTAACAGGGTGGCCAGGAGCTGGGAGAGGGGGAAATAGGGAGTTATGGGTTAATGGATACAGGCTGTCTGGGATGATGCAGAAGTGCTGGAAATGGATAGTGGTGATGGTTGCACAACAGTGTGAATATATGTTATGCTGCTGAATTGTATACCTCCAAATTGTCAAAATGGTAAATTTTATGTAATGTATATTTTACACAATTAAAAAAATATACAGAAAAACAGAAACCTTCTACCAGGATGCCAAAGGGACTTGGAGCCAGCACAGGAGAGCCCAGACCAGAGTGCACTGCGCTGCCCTGCCTCCGCTGGGCGCCGGACCAATGTCGCCGAGGGTGGCTCCCCCTCATTTCAGAAGAGGCTCCAGAGACCTGGGCTAGCACCCGACCAATATCTGTCCTGACAAAACCCACCCATTTTATGTCACTTCCTTATTTCTCACTTTCTTCCCCATCCCTATGCAAGGTTCTCTCCTGGGTACTGAGTATACACACTGGAAAAAAAAAAAAATCTTACCTGAAAGAAAGGATCTTTCCTATAAATCATCAGTGCCATCAAGGAACGCTACACTGAGGCTGAACCCTTCATCCCCCGCATGCCCACGTGGGGCTGGATTCCCAGGCAGTTTCCAAGGAGGAAGAAGAGGTCTTGAGTAATGTGCACGTCTTATGTCCCAGGTTCTGTGCTTGTAGATGTTTCCCAATTAATTTTCAAAAACGTGAAATAGGATTATGCCTATTTTACAGAAGAGGAAATTGAGGTATAGAGGAGTTCATTACTTGCCTAAGGTCACACAGTATAAGGAAGGAGGCAAAGTTTGAGGGTAAGCCTAAAGTCTGTGTTCCAAACCTGTTTCTTCCATTATACCACACTTAAGAATATCTGTCCTGGGGCCGGCCCGTTGGCGCAATGGTTAGGTTTGGACGTTCTGCTTCAGCAGGCCTGGGGTTCTCCAGTTCGAGTCTGAGTGTGGACCTACGCACTGCTTGTCAAGTCATGCTGTGGCAGCATCCCACATATAAAGTACAGGAAGATGGGCACCGATACTAGCTCAGGGCCAGTCTTCCTCAGCAAGAAAAAGGAGGATTGGTGGCAGATGTTAGCTCAGGGCTAATCTTCCTCAAAAAAAAAAAAGAGGAATATCTGTCCTAGTATAAAAATATGCTTTGAACAATGCATTCATCAACTCTGGAATAAAAGTGAATTTGTATGACCATTTGTGTATAGCACACATATGAGAGCCGCTAGTGTTTCTGGTGTTTTCATTATAGATCCCTCCACCCTGTGAGTCACTCATGCCAGTGAGACCACCCCTAATGCTTGTCCCCACAGTGTAGTTTTTGATGAATAGATGATTCATCAGAGCCTGAATAAAAGACAGCCTGGCCAGACAGATTTCCAGAGAACTAATCAGGAAAGGATGCTAAAACACTGAGGTGGAGGAAATTATTAATCAGTATTTCTCTCCAGGAGAATATTACACACAGTTGGAAATAATACTTTAATAAGCCACTTAGAGAGACTGATGACATTCTCAAGTAGCTCAGGTTGTGGTGAATGCTCACTAACCTCTCTTCTGAAATGTAGGTCCAGTTAACTGCAAGCTTCAGGCTCAACTGTTCAGATGATAGAGTGGAGACCAGCACTGCTTCCAACAACCGTCTTTCTCTACCCATCAGAACTGTCAGCTTCTCTTCTAATAAACACTGAAGAGGTATTTAAGTAATACCAGTTTCAAGGCCGGCCAAAGTTGGCTCCTGCCTGAGCGGCCTACGTGTGTTGGTCTGTCCTGCAGGCTACAGGCCTTTATCCCTGTCAGCCCACTTCTGCCTGATACATACGCCCCTCCAAAATGCGAGGGGCCTATACTGACTTCATCTTCCTTATCTTAAGGCTTATTGCTAAGCCTCACTCTGTCTTCTTTCATGCCCAGCCCTCTCTCCTCTCAGTGCCCACTCCCCAGCTCCTCCTTTCGTGACTGGCATTGCTTGTTGCCACCCACCAACTTTCAACTCAGAGCATGAATTTTCCAGAAGATATGAGAGTGTAGCAAGAGAGAGAAAGCAAATGCTAGGTGCATTTTGACACTGCTTAAAAACAAACAGATAAACTTCCAGCTTTTAAAAACATTTCTAAATAATGTGTAAAACAGCCGTGTTTAGTGGTTTCCCGACTTGATCCCATCACTAACCCTTAGCCTAATCGTGAGTGACAGTCGCATATAGAGTGGGGTCAGAGATGGGGTAAGCATCAGGTTGGTAATAAAACTAGTGATTTTTATGATATGATGCTCTTGTCTTAAAAACATCCAGATCAAAGTGGTCACCTTAAAAAAAATTCTTCTTATAAATGAACAGCCAGGTTTTTAAAATAATTTTTAATGATTATTTTGCACTTTGAAACAAAGAGTATGTATTGCCTATTTCTTAATAGTTGAATATCATTAACTTTGGTGGGGAAAGAAACTAAAAGCTCAATAGTTCCTAAGGTCTTTGATACAAGCAAAGTATTATCTGTGTGTTGTTTGGGGCAGTGGCTACATTTTAAAGAGTCTGCTCTTTGTGCTAATTGGCCGGGAATGTGGCTAGCCAGGATCAAGCTCCTGCAGTCAGGGCAAGAGGGCCCTGAGGCTTTGGGCAGGTGGCAGTCACCTAATGCACAATGCAGTGGTGATGCTGGCCTACTTTTGAGAGCAGCTCCCAAGTTACAGGCTCCCCATGTGGGAGCTGCATGTCAGACTGGAGCTCGAGACTGCTCGCTCCCTGCCCAGAGCCTTAGCCTGTCATCATTGATTTTATGGGGAAAGAAAGCATTTCCTTTCGTAAACACCACACCAGCGTCTTCAATAAGATGATGTAATGGGATTAATGATGCACTTTCCAGAATCCTCATCGATTCTGAAGATGTAAGTGGAAACTTGAGATGAGGCTAAGCTCTGTTTTGTCAACATTTGGCCACTCTGTTAAGCAAAGTATCCTCAGACAAACAGTGGGCTTAGTTGAAAGATATAGTCATATTTGAATACTCAGGGCTGGCAGGATTCTGTCTGTGTTACCAGACATCACCAGGAGTGTGACACTCAGGCCTGAGAGTGAGGAGAAAGGAAGAAAAAAATAATGAGCCACCAATCATTCTATGCCAGAGCCTGCTGCATAGGTGAGCTGGTGGTGTTGCCTTGTGAATGCGTTTTCCAGGAAATAAACCCCAGAGGAGTAGAGAGGACAGGATGAGGTGAGGGGATCGGAGGGACCACTAGACCTTGCTTTTTCTGAAGGTGTAGGTCTGCCATCAGCATGAGGAGGGCCCAGGAAGTGAGCAGTTGTGTGGCTCTTTGGCCAAATTTCCAATTGACCTGACAGGCCATCCTTAAGGGGTTTGGGAGATATGTGTGTTTGGGAAGTGCTATGAGATTTTACGAAGTAGAGCAATCTTTAGATTTCTGACATACATGATTTTAAAGGAAGTGGGCTTTTCCATTCCTAGAGAAACGTAAACACGCACAATCTCGAGAGTTTCTATACAAGTGTTGTCTAGGCATATCAGAGATGGAGAGGAGATAAATGTCTCTCCAGCAAGGCTGCTGGGTTTGCATAGCTGCCCTGAATGTGTGCACTGGGATTGAAAGAGGGTTTACATAGATTTATCAGAAAGTTGTGCCACAGACATTCAAACTGACATCAACGAATGCATTTTATTAAATGCTCCTTGCCTTGTGTCCCTAGATGAGCTGAGTTAAACAATAAGACCCAGACATCTGTAGTTTAAAGTTTGGAAACATGCAATGTCTCTGGCTGGTTATTATCTGAATAATAAAGAAAAATGTAGTGTTTGGTAGATCTTGGTGTTGTTTCAGAATAGTTGGTGATAATGGATATGTTTGCGGCGTACATTGGAAGGACGATTTCACAGGTGGAGACTTATCTGCAAACTCATCAAGTTGTATATGTTAGATATGTACAGCTTTTTGCATGTCAACTATACCTCAATAAAGTAGTTTAAAAAAAAAGAATAGTTAACCAACCATTAGCAAGTTTATAATGACTCTGTAATTTTTGCCTAGTCCTATGGGGAATAGTAAAGAATAATGTGGCATGTGCCCCCTGACGTGTTAGGGAAAATGAGGTACACCTGTGAAACACTGACCTCGCAATACGGAGCAGGACTCATACAAAGATGTGAAATACACAGAAATTACTGTGAGCTGGAAAAATGAGAAAGGCATCTCAGAGTAAGTACTTCGGCTGTGGTCCCTCGTTGGTTTGACTCAGTGGAGTGCTCTTAAAGTCGGGGGGCATACGTTGAGGTGCAAGAATAAAATATTAGAACTTCTGTTTATATTATCTCATCTTTGTTATTTCTTATTTTTTTGTAGATGTTTATTATAAATAATTTGCTGGAATTTTCTACATGTATATAAGTTATAAGTAACTAAAATGCTTATGTTGGGGGTATATGTCCCAAATTTTATTATACTACATGTGCCAGTTCTAAATTTATTTCCTCTCAGCTCTAAATTTATCCTTCATTGCCTGCTCTGGAAAAATAGAGTTGGGACCTTTAAATAGTTTTCCTTTCCACCCTGGCACAATGTTAAGCTCTGTCAGTAGAGAGGGCTGGAGAGACAATGCAAGAGGAAGGGGTTTTAATCCCTAATTCTGGTGTCCTCCTCTCCTCAGTCTCATGCAATCTGCAGTGAGCACGGCTTCCCCAGCACCCAGCTTTTGCAGTGTAGACCAGGCTCCTCCAGCACCCATGCAGCTTCCCTAGTGCCCTGCTTCTGCAGCATGGGTAGCTGCTTCCATGCCAGGCTCCTCAACACAGGTGGCCCTCCAGCACTTGACCTCTGCAGCACTCAGTGCCAGCAGCTTTCCTGGCACCTCCTCAGGTAGTTTCATAGCAGAATGCCTCTGAGAGACAATGTCCCATGAATAGCTCTTCCTAGCACCTAGGTGGCAGATTTCTGGCAAGTTCCAGAGGGTGGATTTCCAGTAAGTTCTCCTGGTGCAATACCACAGTGACTTCTCTGTCATTCAGTGAGTGACAGCTGTGCCCTCTCCAACAGTATCTTGGGTCTCAGCCTTGAGGACAGGGAGGATCTTGTCCTTGGGTGCTCTATCTCAGCCCAAGGGGAAGGGCTGCTCCTTACCTGCTACTCCTATATTCTTCCAAGTTCTCTTTGCTTCCTGCTAGCCAGTCCCTCATTACTCCAGTTCTCTGTTACAGCTAATAATTCTTCATATTACACTTTCCCTGTCTGAATTACTGGATGGTTTCTTTCTCCTGTTTGGACCCAGACTGATACAATGCACCTCTTTTAGTGAATACATACATACATACATAATTGAGCATGCACTGCCAATATACGTATATTTTCTGTTTTATCAATTATAGTTATGTACTATTTTACTGATTTTCATAAACGTTAAAATTTTCACAATCTTCTTGATTATCATGGCTTTACACTGCCTCTAGCAAATATCTCAAGTAACAATATAGACCAGGTATGGTTAATCCTTAATAATAGTAAATAAATATCCAGATTTCAAATAATGTTTTTGATTAGGATTGAGTGAGGCTGCCTGTGTCCATCTTTATTGTATTTTGTGAGTAGACTTTATATTTAAAATAACAAATAAAGAGAAGGTATTTTATTTCCTTACCTACTGCAGAGCACCGTATTGCACATCTCTGGGGCCTATGAACCCTCATTAGACACCTCTGGTCTAGGTCACCTCCTTGTCTCCTTTCTAGTTCGTTCCTTATACTGCAGCCATGGTGATCCACATAAAAAACTCAAAACACTTCATTGGCTCCCCATTGCTCTTATGATAAACTACAAAACATAGCTGTAGACTATTTTGAGCAGGCCTCCAGTTTGCAAACATGCATGTCCTCAGGCCATGGTGAATCTGATGATCCAAACCCCGGCAGAACCAACATCTGTCTTCTTCTCCAGTCTTATCACCTACCCCCACTCACCCCGTAAACCTGAGTTGGAACACATATGCTGAGGGATCCTGCACCGGGGCTTTCCTGTTGGATCCCAGGTCCTGAGACTTGGACTTCCTTCTTTTATTCAGATGCATGACCCCTTCCTCAGTTCCGAAAAGCTTTTGAGTAAGTTGGATAATTTAAGGCCGTGTTCCCAGCTGATTGGTGTTCTCACCTCTTCTCCTTTTTTCAGCATAGTTCTCTGCTGCTTATTAGCAGGAAGCTGCTCATGTGCTGGGCTTACCGTGATGCTTTACAATTTGTTCTCAGAGGTGGAGGTGCTGGCCTTTGGTGTGCAGGGGCATGGAAATATATCCATCATTTTACTAGGTGCTATCATCTCACCACCCATAGTGACAACATTGCTCCTGGGAACACTCTCCCAGCCTCTCCTCCATAAATGCTATGACCACCATTTCTCTCTTTGCCTCAGTTGTGTCATACGGAAAAGATATTAATACTTGTATCTAGCTGTGGAGTTACTGTGAAGAACAAATGAGTTAGTGTTTGGACTAGTTCCTGTAATAGAGTGGGCATTTCAATAAATGCTATTTTTTAAAGGTCCACACCAAGATAAAAGTACATTTACTTAGATTTTCTCTCCGCTACTCTCCTCTCACACATTTCCACATCTGGCTCTACCTGAAACCTGAAAGAGGCAATTTTCTCTTTCCTGCATCAGATTCCTGACTCTTCTCAGCTGGCATTCTGTAGGACACAGGTGTGCCACAGACGACCTGCAGGTTTGCTGAGATACTGATTTCCCCTCGGCTTTCTGGGAGGCCAGGTGGGCTCCCCTTTGCTCCAGCCTTGCCTCCTCACCTAGCTGGTTTACCCTAGTGTGTACTATAGATGTGGCTTCTGTGTTTGCCACACACAAAATGTTAGGGAAACACTGGGTCGGAGTTACCTTTCACTCTCCCTCTTCTCTCTCTTCTGTTGATCTTTCTGGCCTCAACTCAAATCCCACCTTTCCCTTAAATTCTTCCCTGCTTTCCTTAGCCATAAAGAATAGAAGCATCCATCTGGCGCAGGCTACCCCACCTTCTCCCATATACTCCTACTGCAGTTATTGTCTGATCCATCAATTGAACAGATACTCAGCTACTGCCTTGGGACATCTCTTATGGGCTATAACTGGGTTAAAGAATGAGGATGGGGCAGTGGAATTGATAGGATTGACCTTAGAGATCATCTAGTCAAATAATACATAGACAAAAGAAAGGAACCTTAACAAGGTTAAGTGGAACTTGGCCCATTCCTTTCCTTATTGACTTGTGTCTGCCACAGTGAATCCGGCCCAGGGCCTTGTACAAATAGGAGCTTATGAAGTGTTCCTTATTTGAATCTGATTGGTCACCCGCAGGCCTTTTCCGTGGATTTCATTTGGAAATCAAATCTAAATCATTCTAGTGGGATGATAGTTTCTCTTATGCTCATCAGCTGTCCCAGGTCTAGGCTGAGATTACTGATGATGTGTTTGAGCCTGTCCAGGGGCTGAAATTGGTCCCTGTGGTTAAAGTCAACAAATGATAATGAGCCTATCAAATGATGGAAGAAGCAGTTTCAAGAGGCTAATTGTTTGGATCCTAATTGTGGTTCTAGCATGGAAAAAAAGACTGAAATGTTTGGTGAATCTACCATTTGTGTCTTCAAACTTGAGTTGTTTTCTAATTCTTGAAATTTAATTTTAATACCTTCTTTGAAACTTTGACATTCGGCATCCAGATCCTCCCTTGGGAGAATGACTTCTGTATTTCACTGTTCTGAACCGTGAGCAGTTAGCATCGAGGCCACAGCTTAAGCAGCCCTGGCCTGGTTTGGGAACTTTGTCTCTTCTGCTCTTTTCTCTCCCTTCCAACCTGACTCTGACTCCATGTAATGCAACCCCCCAGGGAGGGGACAAGAAGAAGATGTCCTGCTGCACGTTACCCCTCTGTCCTCCACTAATGCGCCTTTCCTCCTGTGATTTAATTATTTAAACCTCTGACTTGAGAGCATTAGAAGGAATAACAAAACTACATTTTGAACCTTATAAAATCAGTTTTTACAGACAACTGTCACATTTCACAGCAGATGTAGTGAAAAGTAATTGTGATCATCAATACTTGAAGCTCCACTTGGAGGTTCTGTTATTTGGAGAATAATTATGCTTACTTCATTTGTTTTCTAGTTGTAATTTTAAAACATACTAATTCATGAGTTCCACGATTCTTTGTTGAATGGTTCCTCGTGCCGGGCACTGTACTGCTGTGTCCTAGGGTCTCTGCCTTCCTGGTGTTCCAACTAAAAGGGGAGGCAGATATTCAACAAATAATTACACAGATTGCAATTTAATTAAAATTGTGAGGAATACTATAAGAAAAAATATCAGATACTCCAAGAACCTGTAACAAGAGGGTTAAACTTGGTCTGAGGAGTAAGAGAAAATTTTTCCAAAGAAAGAGTGATTATGCTGAGGCTGAAGTGTGAATAGCAGGTGACTCGGAGGGACTGGCCCAGTGGCATAGTTGTTAAGTTCACGTGCTCTGCTTCAGCGGCCCACAGTTCGCTGGTTCAAAACCCGGGTGCAGACCTAGCCCTGCTCGTCAAGCCATGCTGAGGTGGCATCCCACAGAGAAGAAATAGAAGGACCTACAATACAACTAGGAGATACAACTATGTACTGGGGCTTTAGGGAGAAAAACTTTAAAAAAAAAAGAAAAAGATAACTGGGAGAAGAGGCCTAAGGAGAAGTTCTGGAAAGAGCATTTCATGATGAAAAGACAAGCCATGTTAAGTATTTGGGATTTTTCCCCCTATACAGCAGTGGAAACCTACTGAGGGATTTTTAGGATGAGAGTGACATGAAATTATTTGCATTTTAAAAATAACCTTCAGACTGTTATGTGGAGAAGAGACTGTAAGATGTCTAGGGAAATTGTCAAGAACTATATTAGGTATTGTCTTATGTTGAGAGATTAGGAAAAGAGAGCCAATGTCTGGCTGTCTGCAGGATAAGACAAAAATAATATTAAGTTACAGTGGTCTTCAAGACTTGACAATAAAAATGTTTTAAATTATTGATATTACCAAGCTTTGCTCCCCAAGCAAGGTAATGTAGATAAACCAGTTGTAATTGGACCCCAACTTTTATGTGAGTGTCCCCAAAATAGCAAAGCGATGAGAAAGAGAGCCTTGATAGAATAATATTCAGATAAATGGATAATCAGAGACCCCAAACCTACTCCTCCTACTTTTCCTAAAAGGCACGTTGGCAGGATCCTAACAAAATCAAGACATAAACCAGGAAGAGCCATTGCTTATCTGTCACCAGCCACATCCATCTTGGGAAAATATCCACAATTTTAAGGATATTCCACCCTGGGAGCTGGGGTTGAGTGAGTGGTGAGGAAGACTAGGGTGGGGAGAGAATGGATGGCCAGGACTGTTAATTCCTTCCATTTTCTATTTTATTTCTCTTTTATTCTCAATATTTTAACATATGGAAAAATGCAAAAGAATAACATATGTTTATAGGTTAACATTTTGTCATATTTAATTCTGATATTTTTATAAATATAAAATGGCACATAGTCGAAGCCCTCCCAATGCCCTGAGATAACCACTGAAGTTGGTGTGTATTCTATCCATGAATATTTTTATTATTTTAGTACAAATGGTTATATCCGTAAACTAAACATAATGTTGCTCCATGTGTGTTGAAATTTTTCACAAGTAGCATCACAATTTATAATTTGCTTTTTTAATTTTAATATTATTTTCTCAAGATTTGTCCACACTGATGCCTGTACATATAGATCCTTTAATTGTTGTTTAGAATTCCATTTGTGAATAAATTAGTTTACTTATCCATTCCTCACGACTGATGGATGGTTAGATCAATTCCACTTTCTGCTAAAAAAAATTCTGTAATGAACGTCCTTATACATGTCCCTTTGGGGCAATACTAGAAATGAAATTGCTAAGGCTTGGACTATACACAAAATTCAATTTTATTAGGAATTTAAAAATTGCTTCCCCAAGTAGTTATGCTAATTTATACTACCAGCAGAAATATATGGGTTTTAGTATCTGTACATATTCCCAAAAACTTGGTTAATTGATTAATTTTGACAATCTGACAAGTATTAAATTGCATCTCATTATTTTAAGTTACAATTCTCTATATGTATTTATTACATAAATATATATAATCATTAGAATTTCTTATGGATTGCCTGATTGTATAGTTTAGCCATTTTTCTCTTGGGGCTACTTTTGTTTATTAATTGTTAGGATGTTTTTATTTTCTAGTTATAAGAAGTTATTTTTCAATTATGCATGTTGTAAATACCTTCTCTCAGTCTAAAGCTTAACCTTTAACTTTGTATGTTGTATCTTTTGTCATAAAGAAGCCTTTGCTTTGGATATGGCCAAAATTATCTCTTCATTCCTTATGGTGTACAGTTTTAGACTGCTTTAAGAGGTCCATCCTTACCCAAAATCATAAAAAGAGCATCTTAGAGTATCTTCTAAAACTTCTGAAGGTTTGTATTTTATAATTTATTCTGTGGTCTATCTGGATTTTGTTTTTATGTGTACAGTATGAGTGTTAGAGACCCAAGCCTGTCTTTTTCCATAAGGATGTCTATATCCATTATTTATGGCGACAGTTATGTTGCATAACAAATAACCACAAAACCTCAGTGACATATTTATTCTGCTCCCAGACATGGCTGTTCTGCTGATCTGAGCCTCACATGTGGGTCTGTTGTCCGATGGAGTTTGGCTTGGCGGCTCTGCTTATCTCAGGGTGCTTTGACATGTCTGGGGCTTCTGTTGGGACAACTGTAGTTAGCTTTGCTCCATGTGGTTCCCCAAGCTGCTTCTCACAGGAGAGGCTCAGAAGTAAGAGAGAAAGTGGAAGCACATAAGGCCTTTGAGGCCTAGGTTTGGAACTGACGGGAGTCTTCAGCTTCATTTTATTGGCCAAAGCAATTTGCAGGGCTGACCCAGCTTCAAGGGGTGGTGAAATAGACCACCCCTTTATGAAAGGAGCTAAAACATGACATTGGAAAAGGTATGTACAGATAGGGGTGGAGAATTGGAGCCATTTTTGCAATCAATCTACCATAAGAACCAATTGTCCCAACACCATGTATGAATAGTTGAGCCTCTCCCCATGAATTTGTAAGTCTACTTTTGACATATGACAAGTTCTCATATATACATTGGTTTTTCTCTGTACATTCTTTTTTATTCCATCAGCTTATATTTCATCAACTTCTGTAGCATTTTAGTGATTGTTGAATCTGGCAGTGTGAGTCTTATCCCACTTAACTCTGTTCTCAACTTTCCTCTCCTCCCTCTTACATGGATTGGCTATTTTTAGCCCTTCGTTATTCCTTAAGAATTTTAGGTTCAGCTTTATGAAAAACAATGTAGACATTTTTATTTATATTGCATTGAATTTATATATTAATTTGACTAGAATTGACCTATTTATAATATTTCTTTTTTTCTACCTGTAGATATTTTATTTCTCCATTGATTTAGATATTCATTAATTCATTGAAAAAGTATTTATTGAGCCATACTATGTGTGAGGCACTATTCCAGAAAGTGTTATGCAGCAGAGAATAAAAGCAGAAAAAGTGCCGGCTTTGAGGACTTTATATTCTAGTAGGGGAAAACAGATAATAAACAAAAAACTACTTGTGTTAGGAGGTGATAAGTACTACGAAGAAGAAAAAAAGCGGTGTGAAAAGGGATAAAGAATGGCAATTAGGTTTTATATAGGGTGTTCTTTTATTTGTCATTCCATAATAATGTTCTCCTTAAGTTTTCAATAACTTTTATAGATTTATTTCTCAGTACAAGATAGTTTTTGATGCCACTGTGAAAGTTGCTTTTTTTTTTAAATTACAATTTTGGGGGCTGGCAAAGAAAAATGCTACTGAGCTTTGAATATTGATCTTATATCCTGCAAACTTTTGCTTTTGGTTATTAGTTAAATTAGTTTTCAGATTCTCTTTAGATTGTCATGTTTAACAAAATATAATTTTGTTTCTCTTTATTCCTCCTGCCACTGGTGTTTTTCTTATCGGGAGCACTGTTAGGTCCTCCAGAACAATATTGCACAGAAACGGTGAGAACAGGAATTCTTGTCTTCTTCTTAAAGGGAAGATTTCTTGCATTTCATGTCAAGTATGGTGTTCTCTGTGAGGGTTTGATAGACACCTTTTATCAGATTAAAGATTCATAGTTTGCTAAATATCTTTTTCATGCGTGAGCGTTAGATTTTAGTAAGTGTTTTTTCTGTCTATTAAGATGATAATATTGTTTTCCATTTTTCATTTCCATCATGTTATGTAGTGGCTTATAATCTTATATTATCTCATGTTAAATCATCCTTGAATTCTGGTGATAAACTTTGCTTTGTCATGATTTCTATTTTTTCATTTATTGCTTTATTTTGTTTGCTTATGATTTCTTTAGTGTTTTTGCAGCTACGTTCATAAAGGCAATTGGTGTATTATTTTCCTTTCTTATACTGTCCATGTCTGGTTATACTATCAGGGTTATACTAGCTTCATAAGATAAATTCAAGAAAGTTCCTTTTTTAAATCTATTCTCTAGAAAGTTTTGTATAAGAAAATATTGGTTCCTTGAAGATTTGGTAGAACTTACCTGTCAAGTTATATGTCTTAGGGAAGTTTTTTGAGGTGAATTTTAAATAACTGATTTGATTGATTGAACGGTTAAAATTTTTTCAGGTTATCTATCCTTTTTTTTGAGGAAGATTCACCCTGAGCTAACATCTGTTGCCAATGTTCTTTTTGCCTGAGGAATATTTACCTGAGCTAATCTCTGTGCCAATCCTTCTCTATTTTGTACATGGGTTGCCACCACAGTGTGGCTGACAAGTGGTGTAGGTCCATGCCTGGGATCCAAACCCGTGAACACGGGCCACCAAAGTGGAATGTGCCAAACTTAACCACTATGCCATGGGCTGGCTCCTCAAGTTGTCTATTCTTTTTTTTTTTTCAGTGAGGAAGATTGGCCCTGAGCTATCATCTGTTGCCAATCTTCCGCTTTTCGCTTGAGGAAGATTGTTGCTAAGCTAATGTCTGTGCCAATCTTACTCTATTTTGTACGTGGGATGCCGTCACAGCATGGCTTAACAAGCAGTGTGTAGGTCTGTGCCTGGGATCCAAACCCATGAACCCTGGGCTGATGAAGCAGAGCACACAAACTCAACCACTATGCCATCAGGCCAGCCCCTCAAATGATCTATTCTTGATGCAAACATTGGTAATTAGATTTTTCTAGATAATTTTCCATTTCATAAGTTTTCAAATTTCTTTGCTTAAAGTTGGTTATAACAGTCTCTAACATTTCTAAAAGTTTCTAATAAAGGCATAATTATGACTTCTTTTTCATTTCTATCATTGCTTATTTGTTTTTATCTCTTTTTTCTTGATCAATTTTGTGAAGCCTTTAATTTTTTAGGGCTTTTCAAAGCACCAGCTTTTGTATTGTTAATCCTTTTCTCTTTATTTTATTTTTTGTTTTGAGGAAGATTAGCCCTGAACTAACATCCCCTGCCAATCCTCCTCTTTTTGCTGAGGAGGACTGGCCCTGAGCTAATATCTGTGCCCATCTTCCTCTGTTTTATGTGGGATGCCTCCCACAGCATGGCTTGACTGGCGGTGCATAGGTCCACACCCAGGATCCAAACCAGTGAACCCCAGGCCACTGAAGCGGAACACGTGAACCCAACTGCTGCACCAAAAGCTGGCCCCCTTTTGTCTTTATTTTTGATGTTTCCCCCTTTTCTTTCTTTTTTGTTTTGTGTTTGTTTTTTGGTGTGGCTAGTCTGTTATGCTTTTTCTAACTTTTTGGTGTAGTTTTTTGTTGCATCCTATGAGTCATTCAGTTCTAAGTAGCTTCTAATTCCCATTATAATCCTCATGTGGCTGATGAATTATTTAGAAGTGTATTTTTTAATTTCCAAATTTGTGGGCTTGTTTGGCTTTTTACCATTGATTTATAATCTTATTGCATTTTGCCCAGAGAACATGATCTGAAGAATATCATTGTTTTGGATTTACTGAGACTTGCTTTGTAGCCTTATATGTGGTCAGCTTTTATAACTGGCTCCTTAAAAAGAAGGTATTTTCGACTTCTGGTTTCTAGTTCTTCATGCAAGGAACCTGGAAGCTGCCACTCCATCCTAACAACAAGTAAAAAGCTGAACAAACTGAAATATCACCAACTCTTGCAATCCATAAGAGAGGTGAGGACACAGGGCAACCCCCCAAGACTGGAGGTGAGCACAGAGAATAACAGCTTCCTGGAGTAGAGACTCATGAATGGAAACCACTGCTGGAACCATTGTCGGGCAGGAAAACCTGATGAATTGCTGGAGGCTCAGTGTAGACAACTCTGAGAATTAAAAACTCCAGAGGCACCCAGTCATAGTGGAGTGCCACCCCCCCCCCCCCACCCCGAGTTTTGTGAGATTTACCTCCAGGAGCTCAACCAGGTTTCCACAGTAAATATCAGAGAAAAATCCGTGCTTCTGGCAGGCTGAGGAGAAAAGAACCATTTTGAAATACATGAGAGCACTCTGTTCTTCTTAGCAAGGCCTTCCGTTGGGAGAAGCTGTTTAACCGGAGCCTAACCTGCTTGGCTATTATCAGAACCTAACTGACCTGGGGGAAGGGAAACACCCAACTCCAGTCAGCTCTAGCCATCCTCTTCCACCTAAAAGGGAGAGAAAAAAATTAAAAACACTTGTGAAGTTCACAATTCAGAGACACAGACTCACTAAAAGACTGAGACCCAATCATACAACTATGGAATGCTTCCCCTCCCACACACCTCACCATCATGTTAATAAGGTCTACCTGTGGCAGTTCCTTTTACCCTGTATGTCATGTTTGGCTATCAGGAAAAAATTACAAGGCATGCCAAAAGGCAAAAAACACAATTTGAGGAGACAGAGCAAGCATCAGAACCAGTCATGGCAGGATGTTGGAATTATCAGGCCGGAAATTTAAAACAACTATGATTAATATGCTGAGGGCTCTAATGGACAAAATAAAAAGCATGCAAGAACAGATGGACAGTGTAAGCAGAAAGATGGAAATCCTAAGAAAGAACCAAAAAGAAATGCTAGAGATTAAAAAACACTATGACAGGAATAAAGAATGCCTTTGATGGGCTTATGAGTAGACTGGGCACAGCTGAGGAGCAATCTCTCTACTTGAGGATATCTCAATAGAAACCTCCAAAACTGAAAAGTAAAGAGAATGAAGACTGAAAAAAGAACCAGAATAGAATATCCCAGGACTGTAGGATAACAACAAATACACATAATGGGAAGAACAGAAGGAGAAGAAGAAAGGAATAGAAGAAACATTTAAAATAGTAATAACTGAGAATTTTCCCTAAATTAACATCAGACACCAAAACACAAATCCAAGAATCTCTGAGAACAGCAAGCAAGTGCTGAGAAATTTATACCTAGGCATATCATTTTTAAATTACAGGAAATCAAAAGTGAAGAAAAAATCCTGAAAGAAGGCAGAGGAAAAAAACATCTTACACATAGAGGAGCAAAGATGAGAATTACATCCAGCTTATCTTCAGAAACCATGCAAGCAAGAAGAAAGTGAAGTGAAATATTTAAAATATTGAGAGAAGAAAACCACCAATGGAAAATTCTATACCCTGAGAAATTATCCTTCAAAAGTGAAGGAGAAATAAATTATTGAAGGAGTTTGTTGCCAGTAGACTGTCCTTGCAAAAAATATTAAAAGAAATTCTTTAGAAAAAAGGAAAATAATATAGCTCAGAAAGTTGGTTCTACATAAAGAAAGGAAGAGCATCAAAGAATTAAGTGATGGTAGAATAAAAACTTTTATTTTTCTTATTCTTAATTGATCCAACAGATAACAGCTTGCTCAAATAATAATAGCAACAATGTAGTTGATTAGGTATACTTATGTGTAAAAAGAATGTATTTTCTCCTATTATTGAAGTTAGACCTCTATCATATCCCTTAGATCAAGCTTGTTAATTGTGTTTCTCAAATAATTTATATTCCCTCTACATGTTTTGTCTACTTGGGTTATCATTTACTGAAAGAGGTGTGTTATGATGTCCCACTGTGATTGTGAATTTGTTGATTTTTCTTTCTGGTACATAATATGCTGGTTCAGGATCATTACATCTTTCTAACAAATTGTTCCTTATATCATTATGTCTGTTGGAAATGAGATGAACTACATATTATGGAAAACCAACTAGAGTGGCTTAGTGACAGAGAATGTCATTTTTCTCAAGGAATAAGAAATCTGGTGTTAGACAGCTCAGAGCTGGTCATGCTTTTCAAGGAAGTTTTCAAGGACCTAGATCCTTCTAACTTCCTACTCTACCATTCTTACAATTTTGCTTTCAAATTTGGCAATACGTACAAGAAAGACAAACCGTGGAAGGTTGAAAGACAAAACTCATGTGTCAGCTAAGACTGTTACTTTATATCAGGAAAATATAGCCTTCTCAGAAGTACCATCCAGTAGATTTTCACCTACATAGTTTTGGCCAGAAAGGGTCACTGATCATCCCTTGCTGCAAAAGAGTCCATAAAATTGAGTGTTTTTAACTGGGCCCATTTCTGCCTCAAACAAAATTGGGGTTCCATTAATTGGGAAATGGAGAGATTGGATGTTGGGTAGAAAATCAGCAGAGTATACCATACCTGCTTTATCCCTGCTGTTTTTCACCTTAAAGGCCATTTGTCCAATATTATATGAACTTTTGGTTAGTATTTACCTCATATATATTTTTCATTTCTTTATTTTCAACGTTAATGTGTTGTTATGTTTTAGGAATGTCTCTTGTAAATAGCATAGAACTAAATTTTAATTGGAAATTTAATCCATGTACACATATTGTCATTACTTATATATGGATTTATTTCCACCATCTTAGTATTTTTAGCTTTCTAAAATAGAAAGTTAACATGGTTGATTTTTTTTGCCTCTTCTGTCTTTTTTCTGGTTGTTTATTGAATAGGTCGCATTTTTTGTTGTCCATTATAGCTTTTTTTCACCAGTTACTTATATTGGGGAACTTAGAATGGCTCCCTTGTACCCTCTCTTGCTCTCCTCTAACATTCCATCAGTCACCAGTTCCTGTAAATCTCATTTTCTACATTTAGCTTGAATCTCCATTGCTACTGTGTTGGCCCAAGCTATGATCATTTCTCTGCTGGATTTTTTGCATAGCCTCCTAATCAGCCTCCAAGAATCCATTCTTGGTACTGCTTCTGAATGACTTCACTAGACTAGCTAGAGAAATTAGTAAGAAAACAACTAACTAAATTTTTGTGCCCTCATCCACATGGTCCAATCAAATTGAGTGCTTGTAACACAAGGAAATCATAAAAGGAAAATGATGATGCTCAGGTTTCACACATTAGCATCAAGGTGAATGGTGATGCCATTTACTGGACTAGGGAATACTAGAAACAGGTTTAGAGTGAAATGTCGTGTTTTGTACATAGTGAATGTGAAGTGTCTATGAGCCATCCAAATGGAGATGTTGGCTAAGCTGTTAGATGCATGGGTTTGAAACATAAAGATAAAGCTAGCCTGAGCATGTTGAAGGCATGGGAAAGGATCATCTTAGATGATCTAGAGTGGAAAGAAAGCAATGCCTAGTACCAAACCATGAAAACTTATTACATTTAAAGATCAAATGGGATAGAAGCTTCCCCAAAGGAAACTGAAAAGGTAGAATCAAAAAGAAGGGGGAGAAGCAGGAGAATCTAATGTTGAATCCAGAGGAAGAGAGTGTTTCCACAAGGAGGGAGTAATCATATACGACAAATGCCTCCAAGAGGTCAAGATGAAGACAGAGAAATGTCCTTAGCAACACAGAGGGCACCCTGTGAGAGCAGTTCGGGTAGAGACCTGGTGCACAAGCCAGGTAGAAGTGGGTTGAGGAGACAGTAAGAGATAAGGAATTGGAGCAGTTTTGCCTAAACAGCCCTTTAGAGAAGTTTGGCCAGACGAGAAAGTGGCTGACAGTAGTAGGAAGAGGGCCATGAGAATATGTTTAAACACTGATTAAGTAGGACCCATTGGAGAAGAAAGGGTGATGAATGAGAAGGGCAGAGATAATCCCTTAAGTTTCTGAGAGGGCTTAGTGGGGTGGGAGATCAATCCCACTTGGTAGGATGAGCAGCACAACTTCCAATGCAGGAAGGAGAATGAAAATACGAGTGTCTTTGTAAGGATGTTGAGAGAGCAAGTTGAGGTAGTTCCTGTTAATGACTCCTGTTTTCTCCATGAAGTAAGTAGCAGAGTCATTCTGGATAAAGTTCAGAGGTTTGAAAAAGAATAGGAGGTCTGATTGGCTGGTAAATAATAGCTACATTTGGTTGAATTTCTAGTGTCAGGGACATATATTATTTCTAATAATCACAAAACCCCGTAAATGCTATTACCCTCACTCTACAGATGTGGAAACAAATGTTGAGTAATTTGCCCGTACTCACACGGCTAATGCTGGCAGAGCTGGGATTAAACTCTAGATCTGTTTAACTTTAAACCTACTCTTTAATTTGAAACATTAGAGGAGTACGGCAAAAACAGTGATCTCCTCCAGTTTTTCACTGGCTTGTTGGAAATTCTCTGCCACCTTCACTGGCCTTTCTACATTTCATACGGATATTTGAGATCTTTTGTGACCCAGTTGAAAACTCTAACCTGCGTGAGCAGACTTAGTCGTCTTCAGTGGTTACATTTATTTCTGTTAAATGTAAGACATCATTAGGATGAAAATAGACTTTGGGGTCAGGTTCCTTCATGGCTGGGGAGCTCTGCAGCTGTGACAGATGGATGAGGGAGAAAATGCTAGAGGGAGAAAGGGAAGAAAAAAGAATCTGTCCTAAACTGAACCTTCTAGCCAGTCAGTGAAGACTTGCCTCCCAGGACAGAGTTTCTGGATTGCTAGGAGTCTCTTGTTCTGTGTCCTGGACTGTCTGAGTGAGCATACTCCTTCGGTATCCAGGCTCCCTCCTCCCAGACCTACTGCACCCTAACCCCACCTTCACTACATTAGACAGTGAAACCCTTCAATAACTAGGAGGCTTACAAAATGGAAAGCTATGATAATGGAATGTAAGCAGTTTTGTCTTCATGACTGTGAAGGAAAAAAACCTGATGAAATAACTTAGAAAGCTTCAAATGGGGGTGGGAGAATAGGAACTGTAGGAGAGGAAGACATACTCCTCTACCTTCTAGGTTCTTCTGGCTGTTCTAAGAATTAAATTGACGTAAGACAGAATAACAGAAGAAAATCAAACAAGTTTAATAATGTGTATACATGAGAGAAACCTGGTAAAACTGAGTAACTTACCAAGATGGCCAAAGCCACCATCTTAAATATAATCTTCAGCCAAAGGCAAAGGAGGATGTCGGGAGTGGTGGTTTGGAACTTCAAAGGGAAAGAAGGCAATTCACATGGAGATGGAAAAGCAAATGTTTGGTAAACAAATGTTTGCCATTCCTTGCAAAGACAATGGTATGTGGAGAGGACTTTGGTTAAATGGGCCTTGCTAGGTTCCTCCCTGTCTACCACACCTAGTTTATGTGATATTATGGTTATCTATGGTGATAGCTCCTTCCTAGAACAGGCTTTCTATGTTAAATTCTTTTAGGTAGTTAGGGGGAAGGTCAAAGTTTCTTCCTGAATCTTTTGTTCTTAAAAATAGTCAAGCCAAAGAGATGCATTTTGGGTAGCAAATCCTGATGCTCCACAGAACAAATGACTTGTCAAGAAAATAGACACCCCAGTCTGAAAAGTACATCTTTTATTCTCCTCACAATTTATGAAGAAAAACACGTCATATTTTTTTCTCAGCCAAAAATGAAAAAAAATTCACATTTCTCATTTTTTATCTTTGCAAGCCTAAAAATATTTTAATACTTCATAGTATAGCACATTCTGGTAATGTTTGCACTATGTTTAACAGTAGGCTGTATTTTATTTGAACTTCCAACCAAACTGGATTGGAAACACACGGAGTCAGGGGACTCTTTCATTCACCTCTGCTCCCTCCAGGCTCTAGCACCTGGTGCTGTGCCCGACATCTTGTGGGTGACACCTTTTTTTTTAAATAAATGAATGAATGAGCTAATTAAGCTTTCCTTGTAAAATATTCTCACCAGTTTTCATTGTTTTCTGCTTCTCATTGCTTTCTCTTTACTGACATTTTCAGGGGATTTCTCACCTGTTTTAATTTTTGCTTTTTCTAACTGTTGTATTTACTGTTTTAGTTACTGTAGATCTCACAGGTTTTTCCTGTTATAATTTTACTTTCTAATCTAATAGTGAAAATACAACATGATGATTTGACATGATTTGTGTTTCTTACGATGTTGATGAAGATAAACATCTTTTTGTATGTTTTTTGACCATTGGTTTTTCTCCTTTTGTGCCTTGTCTGTTTCTTTCTTTTACTTATTTTTGTATTAGAGTTGACTTTTGTTTTTTCTTTATAATCTTTAAGATGTCTGAAATTAAAGGTGTGAGCCTTTGTGTGCTTTTTTTTTTTTTTGAGGAAGATTAGCCCTGAGCTAACATCTGCTGCCAATCCTCCTCTTTTTGCTGAGGAAGACTGGCCCTGAGCTACCATCCATGCCCATCTTCCTCTACTTTATATGTGGGATGCCTACCACAGCATGGCATGCCAAGTGGTGCCATGTCTGCACCCAGTATCCAAACTGGCAAACCCCGGGCTGCCGAGAAGCAGAATGTGCGAACTTAACTGCTGCGCCACTAGGCCGGCCCCCTTTGTGTGCTTTTTGGCATTGTTAAATGTTTATGTATTCACATGTATAATGTTCTTCCGTTGGAGGTTCTGCCTTTAGAGTTATGCTTAGAAAGTCTCACCTCCACCCGCACGCAGTCCTGAGATTACAAAAATCACCTGTGTAACAGGAACAGCAACATCAAGGACTGACATTTACTGAATACTTAGCCATTTGCCAGGCCCTGTTGTAAGAACTTTATATATGCTATCTTCTTTATTCCTCACAAAAACCCTATGAGGCATATGATATTGTTATAACAAATGAAGAAACTGAGACATAGAAAGGTGAAGTGACTTGCTCAAGGTCACATAGTGAGTGGCAGCACCTGGAATCAAACCCAGATAGTCTGACTCCAGAGGCCACATCTAAACTCCAATCTCTACTTTAAAACTTGAATCTACTTGGAACAAATTTGGTGAACATGTATGCTAGTGATCTTAACCAATTTACCCCCAAATAATCAGTTATCTCAACCCCATCTGAATAAACCAACATTTCCTAACCACCAATATTGTCAAGTAACAAATACTCAGATTTTTAACTTTTGTGTAGTCTGCACATTTGAGCCTTATGTATTGATGTAACTAAACCATCTTTTTTTGTGTGTGTGTGAGGAAGATTGGCCCTGAGCTAACATCTGTTGCCAGTCTTCCTCTTTTTGCTTGAAGATTTTCACTGAGCTAACATCTGTGCCAATCTTCCTCTATTTTATGTGGGGTGCCTGCCACAGTGTGGCTTGACGAGCAGTGCTAGGTCCACGCCCGGGATCAAAACCTGTGAACCCTGGCCTACTGAAGCAGAGTGGGCAAATTCAACCACTATAACACCAGGCCAGTCCCTAACTGTCTTTTATAACCCAAATTTGGCATTTGATGCATCTGCTGATAAAGCTCTTGAAAACTGTTTCAAGTGGCATTACTGAAAAGGGTCAGTTTCAGCAGTATTTTTATCTTCATTTGATTAGTGGTAGCTGTATAATTGTTTAAAAGTTGTATCTCATCTTGCCCTTATTTCAAAGCCAGACACAGTAGAACCCATATTGTATGATTCCATTAATATAGAATGTCTAGAAGACGCAAATCTATAGAGATTCAAAATAGATTAGTGGTTGTCTAGGACTGGGGGTGGGAATGGGGAGTGACTATAAATAGGCATAAGGTTTCCTTTTAGGGTGATAGAAATGTGCTAAAATTAGATTGTGGTGGTTGTAAAATTCTGTAAATGTACTAAAATTCATTGAATTTTATACTTCAAACAGGTGAATTTTGGGGGATGTAAATTATGTCTAAGCAAAGGAATTTTAAAAGAAAGCAAAAACCTTCCTCCTGCTCAAACACACATACACAGAAGATGGGAAATCAAAAAGTGCTGATATTAATCATAAAGTATAAGCCTTGGGGCTGGCCCTGTGGCCTAGTGGTTAAGTTCAGTGCACTCTGCTTCGGTGGCCTGGATTTGGTTCCCGGGTATGGACCTACACCATTCGTCAGCCTCCATGCTGTGGTGGTGACCCACATATAAAATAGAGGAAGATTGGTACAGATGTTACATCAGCAACAATCTTCCTCAAGCAAAAAGAAGAAGATTGGCAACAGATATTAGCTCAGGGCTAATCTTCCTCAGCAAACAGACAAACAAACACAAAAAATATTAGCCTCCAAAATGTAATAAAATTGGGATAAATATGAAAATAATTAGAATTTGAAAGCAGTTCACTGCTATCCTCAAACACATGCTCTCGTACACCTAGCCTGTTGATTCTGGGATCTATCGTGAATGAAAGAAAATGTTGGGAACATATTGTTAAAAATTGTGCTACTAAAGTAATGTGTGAGTAGAGTCTTAATAGAATTTTTAGTGCTTAAAGAATAGAAACCCCTTTATAACAGCTAAGTTTGTTTATCAGTTTTTGTGTATTTGTGTTCCATATGTTTTTATGGGATAATTATGTACCAAATATTATGTACCAAAATTATGGGATAATTATGTACCAAATATGTACCAAATTATGTACCAAAATAGGGAACTGTCTGTATACTTCGGTCTATTTTTGTACTTTATAGTTTTTTCTCCATTCATCTTCTTCACTTTTCTGGTAGCAGTATGCTGATATTATAATTATAGCCTCTTAATAATACATTTTACTGTCTAGTAAGACAAATTTCCCATCTTATTCTTATAAATGATAAAAAGATTGGTTATTTCATCCATTTAATCTTGCAAGTAAATCTTTAGATCATTTAGGAAAGATGTTTCAAAATGAATTGTGACATTACTTTGGAATTTGCTTATATTTATATACAATTTTGGTATGAATGTACGTCTTTCCAATATTAAATATTCCCATTTGGGAACATAAAATATCTAAATATGCTCCAGTCTTTTAAAAAAAGCCATTTAGTAACATTCTGTAAAATATGTTTATCTGGATTCGATACATTTCTCTTTAAGATTTTTCCTGTGTACTTTATGTTTTTGCTGCTGTTGAGAATGGAATAGTTTTTTTTTTTAAATCTGTTTTATTCACTGGTATATGTAGAAAAGATTTTTAAAATTGAGGTATAATTTATATTTGATAAAATGCATAGATCTTAAGTGCTCAGTTTGAGGAGTTTTGACATTTGTGTTCACCCATGTCACCACCATCTAAAACAAATTATAGAACATTTCCGTCATCCCAGAAGGTTCCATCCTGCCCCCTTCCAGGCAATCCCTCCACCTCTACCCCAAATGGCAGCCTCTTTCTGATTTCTATCACCATGATTTCCTGTTCTTATACTTCATTCTTTCATGTGGGGGAGGGGCGATTGTTTTGCTCAGCATAAGGTTTTTGGTATTCATCCGTATTGTGAAGGATATCAGTCGTTTGTTCTCTTTTTTTACTGAGTAATATTACACTGTATGAGTTTACCAGAATTTATTTATCTATTTTTCTGCTCTTGGACATTTGGGTTGTTTTTAGTTTTGGCCTCTGGGTTTTTTTAAATTTGTTTTTATTTTTGGCTAATATGAATACAGCTGTCATGAACATTCTTGTACAAGTGTATTTGTGAACATATGTTCTTATTCCTCTTGGGTAAATACCTAGGAGTAAAATTCCGTGGTTATAGTACAGGTATATGTTTATAAGAAAAGCCAATAGTTTTTCAAAGTTGCTGTACTGTGTTGCATTCCCGCCAGCAGTGCATGTGAGTTCCAGTTGCTTCCAGTTCCTGCCAAGATTTAGTGTTGTCATCTTTTTTATTTTAGCCATTCTAGTAATGATATTTCATTGTGGTTTTCCTTTATGACTAACGATGTTGAGCACCTTTTCTTGCTTTTCATATATCTTTTATAAAATTTATGTTTTAGCTTTTTGCCCATTTTTATTGGGTTATCTTTTGATTTGTCATTTTTAGGAGTTATTTATATTTACATACTTAGAATAAGCCACCTTGTTTCATTGGTTTCAATAGTTATTCACTAGGTTATCTTTGATTTCCAACTAACAGTCATATCTTCTGTGAAGAATCGTATTTCATTCCTTCTTGGTAATAACTTTACGTTTTATGTGTTTTTCTTATTTTATGGCCTTGGCTAGAACTTCCCAAACTGTTGAATAATAGGAGTGATGGTAGAAATTCTTGTCCTGATCCTGATTAATGTTCAGCTCTTGGTGTTACATTGTTGTTTTATTAGGAATAGGTGTTGAATTTTATCTCTTTTCTAGTGAGATGTTTGCATGGTTTTTCTCCTTCAATCCATTAATATGATTTACTAATTTTGAAACATCCATGCATCTTGGAAGAAACCCTACTTGATCAAGGTGTATTATTAATATCAACAGATTTTTTTTAATAATATATGATAGAGGATTTTTCAACTATATTCATATAAGAATTGGCCTATAGTTTTGTCCAGGCATTGCTCTAAGAGGTGTGCGAGCAACACAGATAATGAGTTAACACATACACTTCAAATACTGTGCTAAATGCTTTACATATGTTAGTTCATTTAATCTTTAAGAAAGAGAGAGAGAGAGAATTATTATTGCCCTTATTGGAAGTATATCTGAGATGTCCCCTGATTACCTCTACACTACCCTTTATTGTAGCAAAATCTCTTATTTTCTTAGAGTGTTAGGAAATTGCAGTGGACACAGAAGGAAATGGTCTGATGCTTGTGCTTGGAGGAAAGGCAGATCCTTTTTTGCTAAAGACCCATTTGCTCTAGTTCTCAAATAGGATTCAGTCAAGGGAGCCTATCTCTGTTTCTTATTTTCTTTTTCCCACTGGCCGCAAAGGCAACGAGTTCCGGCTGGTAAAAGGTGTGAGGAGGTCAGCCCTGAGGCTGGAAACATTGTGTGGTGAAGGGAAGGATCTGGAGACTTGCAGTTCCCAGGTCAGCTTTTCCAAGCCTCCGCAAGTCTCCACCACACAAAAAAGGAGACTTTCACCACCTTCCCCTGTACCATCCCCTAAGATCCTCGTGGGCTATACAAGGGCTCCCCACTTGGGAGCTCTGTAGGTTCTGCAGTCAGGTTGTCCAGTTAGGGTGTGGCTCTAGCACTAACTGGCTATTTGACCTTGGGCAGGTTACTTAACCTCTCTGTCCTGGGGTTCTCCTCTGTAAATGGCTGCAGCCCCGGATAAAAGTGCCAAAAAGAAGGAGATATACTCCTGCCTTCATCATCTCACAGTCTAACACAAATATCTCTAATTTCATGTGGTAAGGAAAATATGGACAAAGTTGCTAGAACAGAGAGCACAGGCTTGGAGAGACCTGAAGATGGCACAGAGGGGATAACTTGCAAGCTGGGGCTTCAAAGATACAAAAGAACATTTTGTAAACAGAGAAGTGAGCCAGATGATTTGCAAGAAGAAACAGCACACTAAGGAATGAAAGGGTAAGGAGCATGTAGGGAGTTAAGAATAATCTGACCGATTGGAGAATTGGACATGTTAATAACAGAACAGCTGGCGGAGTCGTCTTTTAGAGGATATGCTAAGAGGTTCACATTTGAACCTAACAGCATCCGGAATCTTTTGAAAGATTTAAGCAAAAAGTGAAATGATCAGATCTGTGTTTACTTGGGGGATGGATTGGAAAAGGTAGCATTGCTTCTGAGTCATCTTTCACAGAGTGATGCAAAGGGAATGGAGAGGAAGAGTTGTAATCAAGACACTTTTTGGATGTCAAATGAAATGACTTGGTGACCCGTGTACCAAGCTCTAAGAGTTACGTTGTAGTAGAGATGGAGGAACAGTTGATGGGGACAGAAGAGAGGTGAGATGCCTACTGCTTGTCTCCAGTAAAAGGTTAAAAACACCTGATGTCCTGTGATTATCTTTGGAGCAGGTTTACATCCATGGTAGAATAAAAATAATGTGTTTTCTTTATGACTGTTCATACCACTGAGCATGTGGGTTTAATTCACTTACTGCCGTGCCTCCCTTTAGAGTGCATCTTTACTAGAGAACCTGATCCTCCCTTCTCCTGTAAACTGTGAATCCTTAGTTTTGATGGAAATTTTCAGGATGACAAGGGTGCTTAGAATGCAGGGTGAATTCGTAACTGTTTCCAGCTCATCTTAATGTTTCGCTTTCTTCAAAAGCCAATGAAACACGTAGCAGTCAGAGCCAGCACACAATGCCCAAGCTTCTAAGGATGCTCTGATATTCCCAAATGATATTTGTTCTTTAAATAAGAACACATTTTCATCTCCAATTACTTTTGATTTTTTTCTAGTGAGAATTGATGGATCTATAAAAAAGTGTTTTCAGAAAAGATTATTTCACATTCAAATGAAATATTAAAGCCTTTTCCATAGCCCTTTAACTTTTGAAATCTGCTATCTTTGTTTTCATCAAGGACACTCTGATTAGACATGCTCCTTGGGAAAATTAAAAAAATCACATGTGAATCTCAATTTATCTATTAGGAAAGCATGTTGAGAAAGAATTATGTTCAGGAATTCTCCAATACTCAAGATTCCTGCACTAGGTGAACCAAGGCTTGGAATTCACCTCCTCTTGCCCATGTCCCCTTTTAAATCATGCACGTTCCTAGGATGCTGAATTAAGCGTTATTAGTCAACAGCCCTCACTGTTTCTGACCTCCAGTCTCCAGACCTTCCCCTCAGATACAATTGCACATTCCACCAAATCCTTTCTCCTTAATCCAACTTCTGATAACACAGTTGCCTTGCTCCAAAACTTTATTGTCTCCTCTTGGCTACCAGTTAACGTCTGAGATCAGGGATATCAGGGCTGGGAAAGACTTCACGTTTGTTTAACCGTCTGCTTGGTACTTGATTCTCCTCTAAAGCAGAGGAGGCTGCCGAGCAGACGGGGGACTTACCACCTTCAGAGACTAACAGACTATGGTTTTGTATTGTGATAGAGAAGAATGTTCTAAATCTTCCCATGGCTCCCTCTTATTGGTCCTAGTTCTAATCCTTGGAACCGTTCAGAACAAGTTTAGTCCCTCTTCTTTGTGACACCACTTCAAATATGTGTTGAGAAGAATCTTGTCTTTCTTGAATCTTTTCCTTAAAGCTTAATAGCTCCTGATGTGATCCTGACCGCTACCCTCCCCAGTCCCCCAGTAGTTGTCTTCTCACTGTCTTCTAGGTGATCACATATCTCTAAAATTGACAGAATTAATATTTCAGGTGTGTTATAACTGGTGTACACCCTCCCTCTCTAGACTGTACCTCTGTTGATACAGCCTAAAGCAAAATTATTTTCCGGTAGCTATATCACATTTTGATTCAAAATAAGATTAAACCAGAAAGCCTTTTATTTTCATATACATTACATTGCATCTACTTCAGAGGTGGTGTCATTGACTTTTTAGGCCATCAAATAATTTATTTTGATAAATTTATATTGTTAGGCATTATCCATCTCACCTAGTTGTCAGGATTTTTATGGATCTTGATTCTGAACTCCAATTATGACTATTGTGTCACACCCAAATTCTATGTCTTCTTCTAAATTATTGATAAAATTGGAGAACTGGATAATACCTGAGTTGCATTATTCAGCTCCCTTTAGGTGTGATTGTCCAACTAGGTATGAATTCACCTTGTTTTACTATCATCCAGCCTAAATTTATCCAGATCATCTACAAGGAGATCAGGAGACAGCTTACCAGATGCTGTGCTGAGGTCCACATTTACTGTGCCTACAAAAGGGCCCGAATATGTGAGTCAAATAGGCCAAATCAAAAAAGAAAGTGATGTTAATCTAGTATCACCTGTTTTTAATGAACCTGTGAAGACTTAATGATTTTTTAGGGCCTCTGAAACCATACTTTTTAAATAATCAATCCTCATAACAATCCTGAGGTAAGCACCAAGCTTACTTTTCCAGGAAAAGGGCTCAGCTCTTTACTCTTGGGTCTATAGTTGCCCTCTCTGCCAGTTAGGGCCCTGACTGCTGCCTGTGGAAAGCTCTCCCTTTCATCCCAGGTGGTCAGTTCCTATGGGGCCCAAGCCAGTCACTAAGCTTTTCCTTTTCCCCCTAGTGCTGAGAAAAGCTGAGCACCTAGTAAGCCCTCAGTGAGGTGCTGTTGGCTAAGTATGTCCCAGAAGAGAGTGTCTGCCAAACTCACCATATCTTCCCTGACTGTGTTGGGTAGTGTTTTGAAATATGAAAGATTCAAATCGCAGCAGAGTAAAACCAGCTGTCAGGTCTTTCAAGACAAGCCAAAGCTACTTGTTTTTCATAAGAAGGCAAAGTGGTTGCTTGGATTGAGCTATTATTGTTCTTCTTATCATTAAATTCCTCTTGGTGTTATTATTATTATCAGTCCTATCTGCCATTGCCGCTCTAGGACACAGCCAGCTTCTTGTGTGGTAGAGATGGGATAGGAGCTCTCCAGCCACTGTCATACTTTAGAAACCTTTGAGGGAAAGTCCCAATTATGTGGGGATGTAGGGAACTGCAATTTTCTCTCCACAGGTGGAATCAGTCTTTTCTGAAGCTCTCTCTGAGTAGTCACCAGTGCACTGGACCAGACTGGGAATCCCAGACTCAAGGTCATATTGCATTGTAGGCATAAGGCTATGTAAGCAAGCAGTGGAGGCTTCCCTCTATCCTGAGCAACTGTGAGCCGTATAGAATCACATGATGTGAGCATATCATAGCAGCCATCCTGCCTCATGGACTCACTTCTTTTGCTTTCACTGTTCTGCAGTAGTTCATGTGAGAGAGGTGATAGTATCTTGGATGGGGTAGCACTATAAAGAAGGAAAAAATTGAACAGGCTCTCGATATTTTTAGAGGGAGAAAGAACATGACTTGCAGATGTGGGAGGGTGAGAGAAGAGGAGGAATATAGATATGATGACTGCCAGATTTTGAGTTTCAGCTTCTGGGAGGATGTTTTTACCAAACTGAGATGAAGAAGACTCGGGTAGGAGGGGAGGGGAGGGAAAGCAGTTCTATTTTTGAAATATTAAGACTGAGATGCCTATTCAACAATTAACTAGACATCCAAAGAAAGCCTTTGGATAGATGAGTCTATAATGCAGGGAAGAAGCTGAGTGGAGATACAAATGTTGGACTCATCCGTACATAAGCGGCATTTTAAACCAGGGCACTGGATCAGATCAGATAAGATAGTCATGTGAATACTTTTGGTCAACCATAAAGTGCTTTACACATATGTGAAGTTATTCTCTTGTCTATTCCTAGCTGAACATATTATTAGTCAAAGTAAATACTTTCTAATGTAGGGCCAGTCCTATGGAATCAGACCTAGAATCATTTGAGGGAGCAATTCAGAAACGAAAAGGAGTAGGCCAATCGCAACCCTCTCCCAACACCCTTTGAGGGCTGCTGGGTTCACTCATGCCCTAGCACCAGCTCAGAAAGTGTCATCCTCCAGGCACACTTCCAATGCAATTAATCATGTTAATATCTATAAATAAAGTGCAATCAACGGTTCCTTTAACAATGCATGCTAATTATTGGTAGGATCTGTCACTGAAGAAGCATGTTTTTGCCAGTTTTGTCATGTCTGGAGAAAATATCAGGAATATAGTTGGAGTTTCTGGGAAAATGGAATGATCAAATCATTATCAGTTGCTATGTTACAGGTGGGCAGGTTTGGGCCATTAGTGTCATTATTACAAGTGAGGATTAATGACACTTGAGAGGAATGTTGCAACTAGAATTTCCTCTTCACTTGCTAAATAATGATTTCTTGCTGCTGTATCTCACAAGAGTTTTTGCTTTTGAAAGAGACTGTAAGAACAAGATTTCTCAGTGAGTTGGTAGTGCTGGGGAATATCGGAGGGGGTGGGGGGCGCGCGGTGACCAGATGTCCCATAGCGAGGTGGCTTGCTGGAAATTTGACCCAAGGTCCCAGGAAGCTAGACTACTGAGACTGAAACAGATATCCAAGAGCTCTTGTGCGTCCATTTGTTTGTGCCTCAACTTATTAATTCAAGAAATATTGACTCAGCTACTCCTAAGTGTCAGCGCTGGGAGAGGTGGATAAGTGGGACTTCCCCTGGAAGAGAACACAGACCAGTGAGAGTGAGAAACTTGTAATCAAGCGCAATAGTGATAATAGCTACCTCATATCCAATAATTAGTACATACATATGTTTTCTCATTTACTCTTTTTGACAACCCTGTGCTTTAGCTATTAATCCCAGTTTCCAAATGAGGAAACTGAGACATTGTATAGCTCATCTAAGGTTGCATACTAGTAAGTGAGGTACTAAGACTTGAACTCAGCTTCAATCAGTTACACTATATGTATGTTCAGGCTTCAGGGACTGTAAATACCAGTTAAGTTAGTTTTACTTTTACACCCAGGGTTCCTGGACCCAATTCCAACATGTGTGTGGAGGCTTCCCCACACCAACAAGCAGTTCTCAGACACCTGCAGGGTGTCAGAGAATTCCACTCAATTCTGACACTGTCTACCCAAAGATAGAATCAGATTGCATGGGTTGAGGGCTCAGTCCCACAAGACCACTCTCCATTTTAGACGCCAGCTGCAAGCCCAGGTTGTTACCTGTAATTCTGGCCCACTAGCTATAAATCAGAGATTCCCACAACACCCTCCTTGGATTCAATTAATTTGCTAGAATGGCTCGCAGGACTAATGGAAACACTTATATTTAGCAGTTTATTAAAGGCTGTAATAAAGGATACAGGGAACATCCAAATGGAAGAGATGCATAGGGCAAGGTATGTGGGAAGAAATGCAGAGCTTCCATGCTCTCTCTGTGCTGGCCACTCTCCCGCACCTCCACATGTTCACCATCCCGGAATCTCTCCAAAAAATGACTGAGGAGCTGTCTTTTTTGGTTTTTATAGAGAATTCATTATGTAGTTGTGATTGACTAACTCATTGGCCATTGGCAATAGATTCAACCTCAAGCCCCTCTCCCTTCCCCAGAAATCAGGGTTTGGGACTAAAATCTCCAATCCTCACATCACACGGCTGGTTCTCCTGGCAGCCAGCCCCTGCCCTTGAGCGGGGTCCAAAAGTCATCTGCATTAACACAAACAAGAAATTCCAAGGGTTTGGGGAGCTGTGAGCCAGGAACTGTGGTCGAAGACCACATATATATGAGAAATACATTTCTCCCCTAACCTCAGTTCCCACTTTTCAGAAGCAAACACTTTCAAGTACTTTAACTGTTTCTTTAAAAATATGCCTTCTTATTTTAAATAAAATGCTTGATTTCATTTTAGCTTAGTTGAAGATTTCTCTTGAATTTTATTATGGAAGATTTAGCTCATAAGGTCACTACACACACATACACATACACACACACACACACACACACACACACTTCCTTCCCCTATCTTCTCAAAATAGTTATAGATTTGTGGAGATAATTATTCATGTCTATATCATTATTATGTAAACTTAATTACAGCTGAACCATGTATTGTGCTGTGATTACATTCTCATTTCCCCCCAGGAGTTGGTCATTTGTTTCTGGCTCTTTCCTCTGATCTCCATATTCCTATCTAATTGGCTACTTGACATCCCCATTTGGATGTCAAGTAGGCATCTCACATTTAACCTGCAAAACTGAGTTCTTGTTTTCTCCCATAGCCCAATGCCTTTTCCCTCTCTGTTTAGAAATGAGAGTTATTGGCAATTCCAGCTTTCCATAAACTCAGGCCAAAAATACTGGAATCATCCTTGACTCCTCTCTTTCTATCATTTAATCTATAAGAAAATCCAGTTGTTTTATCCTCAAAGTTTAATGACATCCTCACCTCCACTGCTTTCTCTAGCCCAAGCCACATCACCTCTCACCAGATTCATTGCAATAACCTCCTAACTGATGGCCCTGCTTCTTCCTTTATCCCCTCAGACTCTTCTTAACACAGCAGCCTGGGTCGTCCTGTTAAAATAAAGTGACAGTGTGCTACTTTTTGATTCAATCATTTTAATGGATTCCACTCCCACTCAGGGCATAAACCATAATCCTTTCAATAACCTAGATGATCTGGTCCATCACAACTTCTCTGACCTCATCATTTTTACTCTCTTCCTTTTTCATTATCTCCTTTCCCTCCCTCAGACATAGCAGGTACACTCCCACTCAGGGCATCTGCACTGGCTCCTTGGTCTGTGTGGAATCTTGCCCAGTTAGCTGCATGACTAGCTTCCTCACCTCATTTCATTTCTCCAGGTCCTTACTCAAAAGGCACTTGCTTGTGAAGTCCTCCCTGTTTACTATTTTATTTAACCCCTCAATGCTACTTATCTCCCTTCTCTACTTTTTTTCTCCATTTCATTATACATGTGTGTGTTGTATGTGTATTTATATATATTCATGTATGTATTTGTGTGTGTATAATTTATTTTGCTCCTTGTCTATCTTCACGTACAGGAAACATAAGCTCCATGAGGGCAAACAATTTTTGCCTGTTTGGTTCACTGATGGATTCCCAGCACCCAGAAGAGTGTCTGGCAAATAAATGCATTCCATAAATGTTTATTGGATGAAGAATAAACAAATGAATTATCTTGGTTTTATTTGCAGTGTGTGTGTATGTATGTGTGTGTGTCCATGTGCCTATGACTAATTTATCCCAAACTCTGTCAGACGTTTAAGTCTCGTAATAAATACATAACATTTCATTTATTTCTATAGGAGACAGCCTTTTAGGGCATAGAGCAGGGCTAGGAGTGGTGTGGAGAAGTACATGAAGAGATCCAGCAGATAAGACCAATGTCCATACACACAAGTCAGTTTCTGAGCTCTCCATACAACTCCATTGGCTTATTTGCCCTGCACAAATGCTACCCTAGTTCAGTCTATTCTTTACACTAGTCTAGTAGCATTCTGATAACTTTTTCTATGCAGTGGGGGAGAGTCTCACAATTTGTTCTTCTTTAAGAGAATCTCAACTGCTCTTGGCACTTTGCACATCCAAATTAAATTTAGAATCAGTTTGCCGAATTGTAATCTGAGTGGAATTACATTTAACCTGTAGATCAGTTTGGGGAATATCTTTACAGCACAGTCAGGTGCCGCATAACAACATTTCAGCCAAGCACAGATCGCATATAGGATGGTGGTCCCATAGGATTAATACCATATAGTGTAGGTGTGTATAGTAGGCTATACCATCTAGGTTTGTGTGAGTACACTCTGGTGTTCACACAATGATGAAATCGCCTACTGATAACATTTCTCAGATTGTGTCCCTGTTGGTAAGTAATCCATGACTGCATTGAGTCGTCCAGTCTATGAACATGTATATCTCTTCATTTATTTAGACCTTCCTTGCTTTATCTTTTTTCTATAAAGAAATATTGGACAGGGGCTGGCCCCGTGGCCGAGTGGTTAAGTTTGCGTGCTCTGCTGCAGGCGGCCCAGTGATTCATTGGTTCGAATCCTGGGTGCAGACATGGCACTGCTCATCAAACCACGCTGAGACAGCATCCCACATGCCACAACTAGAAGGACCCACAACGAAGAATATACAACTATGTACTGGGGGGCTTTGGGGAGAAAAAGGAAAAAAATAAAATCTTTAAAAAAAAAAGAAATATTGGACACTTTTTGGTAAATTTATTCCAAAGTATTGATGTTTTTTGATGCTATTTTAAGTGAATTTTTTTCTATTTTTATTTTTTTACTTGTTTTTTCTGGTATATAAAAGTGAAATTTATTTTTGTTTACTGACTCATGTCCATCAGTCCATCAATAAACATGTTTATTAATGCTAATAATTTATTTGTAGAGTTTTTTGCATTTCTTTATACATCATATCATCTAATAATAATGGCAGAATGTGAATTCTTCATGTCAAAACTTTATACCATTTATCTCTTTTTCATGCCTTATTTCACTAGCTAGGACCTCAAGAAGAATGTAGACTAGAAATTGCAATGTGTGTTATTCCTGACGTTAATTAGGAAGCTTTCTACATTTCACCATTAAGTACACCATTGCTGTAGCCTTGTTTTTAGATGCCCTCCATCAGATAAGCAAATTCCCCTTTGTATTTGGTTTGTTAAAAGCTTTTATCTTAAATAAATGCTTGATTTTATCATATGTTTCTTTATTCGTTTAGACAATTATATGATTTTTTTCTATTTATTTTGTTATTATGGACAGTTATTTTTTTTCATTTTCATATGTTAAATCAACCCTGTAAACTTGAGAGAAAATACCTATGTTAGTAACGTTTTATCATTTTCATGTTTTTCTGCATTCAGTTTTCTAATATTTTATTTCATTTTTTTAATTTCAGTTCATAAGTGAAATTCGTCTATAATTTTACCTTTCTTGTAATGGCCTTCTCAGATTTTGGCACCCAAAACGTGATAGCTTTAAAAAATGACTTAGGGCGTATTTCCTCTTTTTATCTTGTCTGAAAGTGTTTGCATAATATTGGTTTTATTTCTTCCCTAAATACTTAATAGAATTCACCAGTGAGCTCAGCTAGGCCTAAAATTTTCTTTATGGTGAGATTTTCAATTACAGATTCAAATTCTTTAATGAGCCATAGAAATACAGTCTTTTTGTCTTCTTATATCAGTTTTATAAGTCTTGGGTTTTGAAAAATTTATCCATTTTATCTAATTTTTTAAATCTGTGGGTGTAAAATTGTTTATAAAATCCTTTTATTATCTTTTTTAATGCTTTTAGTAAAACTCTGTGATGGTGTTGCATTTTCAACCATGTTATGGTTATTTGTGCCTTTTTCCCTGATCCCTCTTTTTTGTCTGTCTGAAAGAAGGTTATCAATTTCTCTTAGCCTTTCAAAAGCTAACTTTTGACTTTATTGATTCTCTCTGAATATATGTTTTCTATTTCATTAATTTCTGCTCTTATGTTTATTATTTCCTTCCTTCTTCTCACTTTGGGTTTAATTTATTGTTCTTTTTCCAAGTTCTTGAGATAAATGCTTTGATCACTGAGTATCAGCCTTATTTTGTTCCATTTTATGCATTTAAAGCTAAAAACTTTCCCTTAATCTGATTTTTAAGCATTTGTGTAGGAAAAACCTACAGTGCTTTTCCTTTTTGGTTCTCTTTTACTCCCCTGCTACTACCACACTCACAACACTTCTGACACCAGAGGTGTGATGGTTATTACCACACCAAGCAATTCTGTGACACCAGCTGGGTGTCCTACAATTTCACTCAATTATGACACTATTTACCTGTAAATAGCATCAGATCCCACAGGTTAAGGGCTCAGTTCCACAAGACTGCCTCTTACTTCACATGCCAATCCAAGTAGTAGGTCTACCCACAACTTCTGTCCAATTTGGCTACAAATTGGAGGTTCACATGACTCCCTCATCAGTTTTGACTAATTTGCTAGAGAGGCTTAAAAAATTCAGAGAAGCACTTATGTTTACCAGTTTATTAAAGGATGTGATAAAGGATACAGATGAACAGCGTGGTGAAGAGATACACAGGGTGAGGTCTGGGAGGATCCCAAGCACAGGAGTTTCCAACCCCATGGAGATGGGGTGTGTCACCCTCCAAGTATATGGATGTGTTCACCATCTGGAAGTTCTCTGAACCCAATTATTGAGATTTTATGGAGGCTTCTTCATGTAGGCATGATCAATTATTTACTCCATTTCTAGCCCCCTTCCTCTCTCTAGAGAGTGACGGGGAGGGAGCTGAAAATTTCAAGCTTCAAATGATGGCTTGGTCTTTCTGGTGACCAGCTGCCATCCAGGATCCATCCAGGACCCCATTCAGAGTTGTCTCACCAGAACAGAAGATGCTCCTAGTGCTCTTATCACTTAAGAATCTATAAGGGTTTCAGGAGCCCTACATCAGGAGCAGGGATGAAGACCAAATATATATTTCTTATTATAATCACAATATCACAGAATTCTACGTTTTGAAATGTATTATTTTCAGTTCATTACATTCAATATATTTCTAATTTTCATTGTCATTTTTACTTGGACCCATGCTTTATTTGAAAGTGTATTTCTTAGTTCCCAAATGTATGGAAACATTCTAGTTATCTTTTTGTTATAGATTTCTAGCTTAATTGCATTATGGTCAGCCCTCATCCTACCTAACATCTCCACCATGCTCTGCTGTTAACTAACGTCCTTCTAGAATATCTTCCATGACATCAACTGTTTGTCTCTGAAAGTGACAGAGAGTGGTGAGAATGTGTGATGGTTGGGTATGCAGGCATATGGACCACAACGATCTCTCCCCTTTTCAGTACAGGAAAATATGTGTGAAAAAGCAAGTCGAAATGAGAGCATTGTCTGTGTTCAGTAAAGGGTTGTTAACTCAGCAAGCTTGGAGTGCTTACACCCTGCACATTCCAAAGAAAGGACTGGCCCTTGACTGGTTCCTGAGAGATAACCTCTAAGCCCTTAGAATGTCCTGCCTGATAAGAGTTCTTTGTATAATAGACCTTGGGCCACACCAGATATTTTACGCTAACAATGTGATTTATGGTGAACACTGTTTTTGTTCACCTAGGACCCCGGGCCATGCTGTTTGACCGCTGATGAGGGGAATGGAGACTGACTAGCTAAGGTCAGTCAAATGGGCAATCCTTGCCACCTGCAATGAGAACCTTGGACATCAAGGTTTAGGTGAGCTTCCCTGGTTGGCAGTACTTCATATGTGTTGTCACACATCACTCCTGGGAGAATTAAGTGCTGTCTGTGTGACTCCATTGGGAGAGGACAACTGGAAGCTCATGCCTGGTTTCTCCAGACTCTACCCTATGTGCCTTTTTCCTTTGCTGATTTTAATCTGTGTCCTTTTCCTGCAATAAACCATAAACTCTGAATATAACAACTTTTCTGGGTCCTGTGAATCCTTCTAGTGAATCATCAAACCTGAGGGTGGTCTTGGGGACCCCCAACACAGTGGTACTCAAAACTATTGAGGAGATGGGGGTATCAAATTTTGTTGATAATGACTCTCTTTGCTTAACTTGTGTAACCTTCTCTAAAGCCAAAGTTCAATGATTTTGGTGATGTTAATATCATATAAGTGGTATTAATGAAGAATTAATCAGAGCTTCCAGTTAGATACATCAGATGAAAAACATGAAATTGCATCTAACCCCTCTTGAGACTCCATACAGTGACATAAAGGGACTACAAAAGGCATAGGCAGTAGAAGACTTTTGCTTTGACCCTTCAGTTGTAAATATAGACAATTAGGGATGTCCTAGAATGTGACTAAAACCAACATCATAAAAGAGAAGGTCCAAAATAAACAAACAGATCAACTGATCGCTGAAGAAAAAGAGAATAAAGTGAGAAGAAAGAATTCTAATTAACATCCATCATTGAGGACCAAGCAAGATCAGTGAAAACAATGATGATGTAAAATGATTCTGAGATGAAATAATTTTAACCTAAACTCTATGCCCAGCCAACTTTCTCGTAAGAATTAGGCCACAATAAATATTATTTTAACTACTTGTGAACCCTCACTGGAAAAAAAAATATTCAAGGACATACTCAACAAAATGAAAAGTGTATCTAAAAAGGGAAGATGGTGTGGGTTTTAAGAAACTACAGTGAGCAAAGAAATGTGAACTTTTTAACCATAGTTTAAGTGTTTGTTAATAATTTGGCTGGGAAACATAATGGAATAATAAGAAACTGTATTTTAAAAGACAAAAGCGTATAATATATTAAATTACAGGAAGAAGAAGATTTGAATACAAAATTAACTTGATTTAATAGACATAGAAATTTGCCCCCTACAAATAGAGAACACTCGTTATTTTCAGATGCATTTGAGCATAAATGAATAGAATAGAATAGAATAACATTTTAAATGCTTAAAACCATCAAGGCATATTCTCTGAACTCAAGGCAGTAAAACTAGAAGACAAAAATGTAGTCCTCTGAAAACTTGTCTTCTCAGGCTTTTTGAAATCCTCATCATTGACATTTAATTTACATACAATAAAAATTAGCCAATTTTAAGTGTGTAGGTTTTGCCAGACATATTTTTCTATCATCCCCAAAGGTTTCCAGTGCCCCTTTAGAGCCAGTATCCTCCTCCCACCCTCAGGCCCTAGCACCCAGTGATCACTTTATGTCACTTTATGTATTTTTGCTGTTCCTAGAATTTCATATAAAAGGAATCATACAATATATTGTCTTTTATGTCTGACATCTTTCACTCAGCCTAATGCTTTTGGGATTTATTCATATTGTTTTTTCTATTTGTAGTTTGTTCCATTTGGTTGCTGAGTAGTATTCCACTATATGGATATACTGCATTTTGTTTATCCATTCATCATTTGATGCATTTAGGGTTTTTTTTTTCAGCTTGGGCTGAGAACAGTTTCAAACAAGTCTTTGGACAGATGTGTGATTTTATTTCACTTGGGTAAATAACTAGGTGTGGGATTTCTGGGTCATTTGGCAAGTGTATGTGTAACTTTAAGGGAAACTGCCCCAGTGTTTTTCCAAAATGGTTGTAACATTTGCCTTTCCGGCGGCAGCTTATAAGAGGGTCAGCTGATCTACGTCCTGGGCAACAATTCATATTGTCAGTCTTTCACTTTCACTATTCTAGTGGGTGCATAGTGGTATCTCACTATCGTTTACTTTAATTTGGATGAAGTATTTCTCCAGATCTTTTGCCCATATTTTCGTCAGGTTGATTCTCTGAGTTGTAGGAGTTCTTTATGTATCTTGGACGTAAGTCCTTTATTGGCTATATGTTTTGCAAATATAATCCTTCAGTCTGTGGCTTAACCTTTCCCGTTCCTAACAATGTGTTTTGAAGAGCAAAAGTTTTTAACTTTAGCGAAGCACAATGTATCAGTTTTTTCTATTAGGCTTTGTGCTTTTTGTGTCCATCTAAGGAATCTTTGTCTAACCCAAAGTCACAAACATTTTCTCCTATGTTTTCTTTTACAAGTTTCGTAGTTTTAATTCTTAGGTCTATGATCCATTTCCAGTAAATTCTTTTATATGTTGTGAAGGAAAAGTCGTGGTTCTTTTTTTTCTCCGACAAATGGATATCCAACTATTCATTCCAACACTGTTTCTTGAAAAGAATATCCTTTCTTCATTAAATTATGTGGCTCCTTTCTAGAAAATCACTTGATCATGTAAATGAGGGTCTGCTCCTGGCCTCTTTATTCTCTTCCATTGGTGACTATGTCTGTCTTTTTGCTGGTACCTTACTATCCTGATTACGGTAGTTTTATTCTATGTCTCATAATCAGGTAATGTTCAGTCCTCCAATTTTGTTCTTTTTCAAAATGATTTTGGATATTCTAAGTTCCTTGTATTTGCATATAAACCTTAGAATCAGTTTGTCAACATCTACAAAAGGTATGTTGGGATTTTGAATGGAATTGAATTGAATTTACAGATCTGTTGGGGAAGAACTAGTATCTTAACAATATTGTCTCTTTTTTTTTTTAAGATTTTTATTTATTTTCTTTTTCTCCCCAAAGCCCCCGGACATATAGTTGTATATTCTTAGTTGTGGGTCTTTCTAGTTGTGACATGTGGGATGCCGCCTGAGCATGGCTTGATGAGCGGTGTCATGTTCACGCCCAGGATCCGAACGAGCGAAACCCTGGGCCGCCACCGTGGAGCGTCAGAACTTAACCACTCGGCCACGGGGCCGGCCCTAATATTGAGTCTCTTGATCTATGATTGTGAAATATCTTTTCATTTATTTATGTCTTATCTAATTTGTTACAGCAATGTTTTGTAGTTTTCAGTGTACAGGTCTTGCACATAATTTGTTAAATTTATCTCTAAGTCTATACGTAAGTGTATTTTTAAATTTCAATTCACTTGTTTCATTTCTAGTATATAAACATAATGTTGCTTTTGTATTGACCTTGTTGGCCTTGCTAAACTTAGTTCTTTTAGTAAGTTTTTTAAGATTCTTGAGGATTTTCTACGTAAACAATCATTTCATCTGCAAATAAGAGTTTTACTTCTTCCTTTTTAATGTGCATGTCTTTTATTTTTCATTATTTCACTGGCTGGAAACCTCTAGTACCATGTTGAATAGAAGTGGTGAGAGCAGACATCCTAGCTGTGTTCCCTGATCTTAGGCAGAAAGTGTTTCATCTTTCATCATTCCGTATAATGTTAGCTATAGCTTTTTATAGATGCCTTTCCTAATAGAAGAAAGTCCCTTTCTATTCCTAGTTTGCTGAGTTTCTGTCCTAAATGGTTATTGACTTTTGTCAAATGATTGTTTTGTATCTATCGATACGGATTTTTATTTTTTGGTATGTTGATATGGTGATTTACCTTGATTAAGATTTTCAAATCTCGAGCGAACCTCACATTCCCAGGATGGATCTCCCTTGTTCAGAATACATATTCTTTTAAATACGTTGCTGGGTTTGATTTGCTAAAGTGTTACTAAAGATAACTGTGTCTATGCATGAAGATACTGGTCTGTAGTTTTCTTATGATATCTTTGTCTAGTTTTATTAGCAGAATATTGCTATCCTCATCTAATGAGTTAGGAAGTATTTCTACCTCTTCTATTTTATGGAAAAGCTTGTGTAAAATTTGTATTATTTTTTCCTTAAGTGGTCTGGAGTGTTCTTTGTGGGAAGGTTTTTAATTATGACTTCAATTTATTTAGAATATATGATTATTCAGGTTACCTATTTTTTCTTTAGTTTGGTATGGTATTTTTTGTCTCTCAAGAAATTTGTTCATTTTATCTAAGTTGTCACATTTATTGGGATAAAGTTGTTCATAATATCCTGTTATTATTTTAATGTCTATAGTAGCTGTACAGATATGTCCACTTCCATTTTTGGTAATGAAAATTAATATTTTCTCATTTTCTTTCGTGATCAGTCTTGCTAAGGTGTCGGCTTCATTGATTTTTCTATAGTGTTTCCATTTTTTATGTTTCACTATTTTCTGCTCATAGTTATTATTTCCCTCTGCTTATCTACTTTGTGTTTGATTTTTCTCCTGTTTTTTGTGTTTCTAAGTTGAAGCTCAGATTGCTGTTTAGAGGTGATACTTTTTTTTTAATGCTGTATATTCCCCTATAAACACTGCTTTTATAATGTCCTACAAGTTTTGATATGTTGTGTTTTCATTCTCATTCACTTCAAAGTAATTTTTAATATACATTGTGATTATTTTTCTTTGACCTGTGAGTAATTTAGAAAAGTATTATTTAATTTTCAGATATTTGGAGATTTTCCATATATCTATGATTGAATTCTAGTTTAATTTTTTTCATGTTAAAGAATATACTTCGTATGATTTCAATCTTCTTGAGTTTAATGAGAGGTTTTATGATCCAGAATATGGTTTATCTTGGTAAATGATATGAAAAGACTGTGGATTTTGCTGTTTTTGAATGCAGTATTAGTGGGTGAATAAGTATCATTAGGTCAACTTGGTTGATAATGTTGTCCAAGTCTTTTATATTCTTACTTCTTTTCTGCTTCTTTGTTCAATCAGTTACTGACAGAGCAGTGTTGAAATCTCTAACTCTGCTGGTGGGTTTGCCTATTTCTCCTCTTAATTCTGTCAGATTTGTTTAATATATTTTGAGGGTCTGTTATTAGATGCATACACATTTAAGGTTATGTCCTCTTGATGATTTGACCCTTTATCAATGAAATGCTCCCTTCCTCCCAGGTAATTTTCCTTTTTTGGTATTGAACTCTTTGTTGATATTAATGTAGCCACTCTAACTTTCTTTTGATTAGTGTTTACATGGCCTAACTTTTTCAACCTTTTTTAACCTATCTTTGCTATGATATTTTAAGTGGATTTCCTTTAAATAGCATATATAATTGGGTCTTGCTTTGTTGTCCAATCTGACAATGTCTATCCTTTCAGTTGAAGCTATTAGGTATATACATTTAATGTAATTATCAATATGTTAATATTTAAATCTATTTTTTCTGTTTGTTTCATCTGCACTTTTGTTCTTTTTTTCTCCCTTTTTTTGAATTGAGTATTTTTATGATTCCATTTTATCTCCAATAATGGCTTGTTACATGTATCTATTAGTTCTTTTAGTGGTTACTCTATTATTTAAAATTTACATCTTTATATTATTTTACTGAATCTTTATTATTTTGTTTCCTCTGCTTATTTTGTTTTTAATTTGTTTTTATTCTTCTGGTTTCTTAGACTGGCAGCTGAGGTCATTGATTTGAGTTTTATTCTTGTCTAGTATAGGCATTTTGGTGCTATAAATTTTCCTCTAGAATATTGGCACAGATGTTAGCTCAGCGACAATCTTCCTCACCAAAAAGAAAGAAAGGAAGAAAGATTTCCCTCTAAGTTCTGCTTTAGCTGCATTCCACAAATTTTCACATATGTTTTCTTTTTAATTTAGTTCAAAATACTTTCTAATTTCGTTTTTGATTTCTTCTTTGATCTGTGGGTTATTTACAAGTGTGTTATTTAGTTGCCAAATACTTGGACATTTTCCAGATATCTTTTTGTTATTGATTTCTAATTCCTTTTCATTGCAGTCAGAAAATATACTTTGAATCTCTTCAAATTTGATTGAGACTTGTTTTATGACCCAGAATATGGTCTATCTTGTTCAGTGTTCTGAGTGTACTTGAAAAGTATTCTCCTGTTGTTTGGTAGAGTGTTTTTTTGTTTTTTTGTTTTTAAGATTGGCACCTGAGCTAACATCTGTTCCCAATCTTTCTTTTTTTTTTTCCCTTCTTCTTCCCAAAGTCCCCCCAGTGCATAGTTGTATACTCTAGTTGTAGGTCCTTCTGATTGTGCTATGTGGAACGCCGCCTCAGCCTGGCTTGATGAGCGGTGCCATGTCCTTGCCCAGGATCCGAACCGGTGAAACCCTAGACCGCCAAAGCAGACTTAACCACTCGGCCCCGGGGCTGGCCCCTGGTGGAGTATTTTTTAAATGCCTCTAGTTAAGCCGAGTTAGTTGGTAGTGTTGGTGTTGTTCAGATAGTCAACTCTCTGACTATAACTGGGTCTTACTTATTTATTCTCACAATTCTATCAGTTTTTGCTTCATGTATTTTGAGGGTGTGCTATCAGGTGCATAAATATTTAGAATCGTATGTGATCTTGATGAATTGACCCCTTTATCATAATGAAATGACTGTCCTCATCCCTGGTAATTTGTCATTGGTACCATATATCATTGTTTGGACATATACTTTGATGTTAATTTAGCCACTCCAGATATCTTTTTATTAGTGTTAGTGTGACATACCATTTTTCATTCTTTTACTTTTAATCTATTTATATATTTATATTTAAAGTAGATTTCTTGTTGGCAGCATAAAATTGAGTCTTGCTATTTTATTGAATGGGACAATCTTTACCTTTTAGTTGGATGCTTCGATCATTTACATTTAATGTAATTACTGAAACAATTGGGTTTAAATCTACCATCTTCCTATTTATTTCTATTAGATTTGCCTCTTCTCATCTTATTCCTTTTTCCTTTTTTTCTGCCTTCATTTGGATTAATTTAATATTTTTAAGTATCTATTTTATCTCCTTTGTTGGCTTATTAGCTGTAACTCCTTGTTGTATTATTTTAGTGATTTCCTTTCAGTTTGCAGTATACATCTTTAACATCCACAGCCTAACTTAAAGTGATATTATACTACTGGTACTATCTATAGTACAAGAACCTTACAACAATTCTAGTTTCGTATCTTCCCAGTGAATGACCCCAATAAAATGAGAATGTCTCTTTCACAGTATCAATTTTTCAATCCCAAGGGGGTCTTTAAGTTGCCCTGCTTGAGTTAGGTACTCATCCCTAAACAGACCACACTGGACAGGGGCATGAATATTTCAGTCAACCTGAATTCCTCTAGCAACCCTTCTAGAACTTCATGGAATTGGGAAAGAGTCACCAAAAGAACCTAAGAAGAGGAATGCAAAAGTGTACTAGTTAGATTAAAAACCACAGCTATCATAGACCACTACAGGCAAACATATCGTAGAAGGAGTTTACAGATTAGCAGGTAGAGAAGTTGCAGACGCTTGCTATAAATTCCCAATATGTCTTGCCAACAATACTGAACTTGGCCACACAAAGCAGGAGCAAATGAAGCATTTCTTTGTGTGACATTTTCCTTCCCCTTGTACCCTTTAGGGCACGCGGCTTCCAGTGACACTTCTACATATCTGATTCCTGTCAAGCTGATAAAGCAGCCAAATACTCCACCACCCTTTCATATTTGACTTTTATCAGCATTCTGGAAAATTTTTTCTAACAATCTAAGCACTTCTGTGTAAGCAGAGTTTGTCAACATTGGCACTTTTGACACATTGGACCAGCTAATTCTTTGCAGTCAGGGGCTCCCCTGTGCACTATAGGAGGTTTAGCCAATGTCCCTATGCTCAACCCACTAGATGTCAGTAACACATCTGCCTCCCCAGTTGTGACAATCAAAAATTTCTCCAGATAGTGTCAGATGTCCCTTGGGGGAGCAAAATTGGTCCTAGCTGAGAACTACTGATTTAAGGGAGTGTTTACAAACATCAGGATCTACAAGTTCTTGACCCCAAATCGGCATCAGCAGATGGGGAGAAAGCAGTTAGCATTAGGTGCCATGAACCCCTGTTCCTTATCCCACCAGGCCCATCTCTCCTCAAGGGACCATATCTGTGGTTCACCATTGCAGAATCAGCTCCCAGCACCTGGAAAAGAGCAGTGCTCAACACAACCACTACAACAACAAATGTTAAAAGAATAAGTGAATGATCGATGAATGAAAAGAAAAATCTGGATGATTATTCACTGTGTTACTCTAGAGAAAAGAGTGACATAGGTGGTATGTACATGAGAAAAGGAAGTCTTTTACTGTTTTACTTAAAATTTTCTGTATTTGAATTTTATCATTTTTACTTTCATAATTTAGAAAATTTTAAATGATTTCTTTTTAAAGCAGGGGGAAATCAAACCAAGTGTTTTCTCTTTGATAATTATTTCTTTATTTTGCCTTTTTTTTTTAAGTACAAATGTAGACTTTAGCCCTAGTGTACATCATTGAGTCTGAAGCTTGATTTTTTTTTTTCAGTTTTAACTCATGAGCAAACAGCCATATAGTATAAATATTTGTGAAGAGGGTTCATGTTGAAAAAAGAAATGCGCTTAGCATAAAAGTAGCCTGACACATCACATTCAATTACGTGCATTGGCTTTGAGGGCAGGAAGTGGACTGCATGCATCTTCACATCTCGAACCCTACAGAACTTACGCAGTGTGGGCCCTCAGGAATTGTGTGCTTAAAGAATTAATGATGATGAAGCTTCTTAGGCATGATTTTTGTTCTTCCTATTTTACTTTGTTAAACCAAGATTTTCTGGGTAGGATGAGAGGAGAGGAGGAGCAGGCTAAGTTCAGAAAAAGCCTCTGAGGAAGAATATGTGTCTGGGCCTTTCTGCTTATGGCAGACAGAAGTCAACGGGCAAACGAATAGGCCGGGGAATATGGAAGGGAAAGGATAATTTGTGGGGCCAGCTGTTGCTTCTCTTTCTCCTCTACCAGCAGCAGGAAGCTGGGTCAGATCCTCCCTCTTCAGGGAGAGCAGCAGGGAACCCACAGCACAAAGCACTTCAGCGCCTGCCCCCTGTGACATCCCCACTCCTGTAGAATTCTCTTCTCTCTCCTTGACCTCCACCCCGGAGGGAAAGACCCAGCCACCTGGGTCTCTTGAGGTCAGAGCTCCAGGAACCAGCAGAGCCTGGCTGCAAAGTGAGGTCATTTATTTACACGAGGCAAGAGATGCACGAGGATAGAGCAATCCATCTCCTTAGCGACCAAACAGATTCCCTTTCCTCGTCCTCCTGCAGAAGCGGTCAAGGCAGGGAGGCTGGGCGAGGTGACCTTCCAGAGCTGAATCTGTGCTTCCAAAAATAGAAGCATCCTTGGAGAATCGAGAAGGGGAGGGGAGGCTGTGGATGTTGAGGGCAAAAACCGGACTCCCCAGAGCTTTGTCAGTGTGAAACTGTATTAATTAGACGCAGGTACCCAGCTCAATAACCTCAGGTAGCTCAAAAACTGAAACTGAATGAACTGGCTTTTTTTGTCCTTTCTATTTACACACTCACTAGCCTAAAAAGGAGAAAGAAAATCATGTCTTCTGACCTATTTGAATGACTGCACATTGCCCGAGATGTCTTCCCCAGCAGAGGGAAATGGGGGCTCCTTAGAGACACACCAAGAGAAAACAAGAGCTGCGGCAAAGTGGGAGGGCCCGGGGCGGCAGTAGGGGGTCTTCGGGAACTGGGTCCCCATCCATCTCTCCCTGCGTGGAGACTTCTTGGGTCCCTGTCCAAGGCTTGGTAGGGCCACGCGCATATTCAGGTATGTCCAGGTCCGTGGATGTGTGGGATCAGGGGCTGCCTCTCCCAGGCTCCTGCAGCGTCCTTGTCCAGAGCCACGTGGAGACTGGGTGTTTCCAGGGTCCAGGGGAGCCATGTGCTAGTCTGCACAGGTGTCTGACCAGGTTGTGTGCAGTGCCTTGGCAGGTGGAGGGTTGTGTGAGTGTTGGGGGGCAGGTTTGCAAGAGTGTGCAGGGTATTGTAGCAAACTTGGGGCATCTGCTCTGAGGGCTGTGTTCTGGGCTACAGGGACCTGTGTGAGGCTGTGCCAGGCTGCGAGTGGCTGGATAGAGGGTGGGAGAGCCCTGGTCACCCTCCACAGCTTTGCTATCTAAAAATGGGCTCTGCTTCCTTAGGGTGAGGGGCTCCCGAAGTGCAGGAATTAATCCTTCTCCGCGTGACTGACAGGAAGGGGAGAGACACCAGGACTCGCCAGGTGAACAAAAGGAGTGTTGCCGTCCTTCCAGTGCTGCCCTGCAGCTGATCCTTAGGCGCACTGGGCTGGAGACACTTCCTAACATGTCAGTTTGTGCTTTCTCAACAGGACAATGTGGATCTTGGAGAGCTGATGTTTTCCCTCTGCTATCTTCCAACGGCTGGCAGGCTGACCATTACCATTATAAAAGCAAGGAATTTAAAGGCAATGGACATAACAGGAGCATCAGGTGGGACATTGTCAAATTCAGACTTCCTCATATGGTTCTAATGTAGTACCTTATGAAGTTTCTAGGATAGTAATAAAGTGCACGGACTCTGGAACCAAATGCCTAGGTTTAATCCCAGTCCTAGACCTACTAGCTGTATGACCTTAGGCAAGCCGCTTAACCTCTCTGGGTTTCAGATTCCTCATCTGTAAAATGAAGGTAATAATAGTATCTGGCTCACTGAGTGGTTATAAGGTTAAATGAGTTAAAACATATGAAGCCATAAGAACAGTGCCTGGCACATGCTAAATGCTGCCTAATGTTCGCTGTCATTGTTATCGTCATTATTTGCTCTTAGATCTTCTGCACCATAATTGGGAACTGGACCTACAGTGTGCACATGCTGATAGAGCTTGTCTAACTGGGTCTTTCCTCAGATATAAGCAATCACCATCTCAGGCTCGTGGAAGACTGAAGAATCCCATGTCCTTATAAAAGACCTGTCAGTGAACTAGGCAGTTTGGTGTTTTCCAGTGAGTCAAGCATGTGCAGTTAAGTTGTAATCCCTAACAAAACGTGCCCTGACATGCAGTTCCTACTATACGAATTCACAAGTAACCTCTGCAGAGGCTCCCAAAATGTGGTCACAAAACACACAGTCCCCTGGCTCTTAGTCACTGAAATCAAAGGACATCAGATGCAATGTATTCTGCTTCCTGTACTCAGTGTTTTTCCAAGCAGAGAAAAACAGTGTGGCCCCTTCTGGCCCTCTGAGCCCCTCCTGGACAGTGTGCAGGAATCAGGACAACACATGGTTATGGAGGCGAAGAGAGAAGGGGAACTCCCCATGGAGCAGGAGGATAGTGAGGTGGAACCAGGAAGGTGCCACGTGAAGCAGAGACCAGCCTTGTCACCTGTCACCGCATCCCAGCGTGGCACCACAAGCAAGCCTGTGCCCTTTCTCTCCCTGGGGGCTCAAGGTCCCTGCACTTAACGAAATCTAGCCCCCAGCTTCTCCCTGTCCTCTGGGAATTCAGCTTCTCTTTTTCCTAAAGCCCAGATCTTTAGGAAGAGATTCCCTGGGGTGTCTCAGAGTCGGGACCTGCAGCCCATTTCCCCAGGCCTTGGAAAAGCCTTTGCATTTCTCGTCCTGTCGTAGCCAGGTGGGTCTTGAATTCTAGCTGGGGCATTTTCTAATTCGGTAACAGATGTTTTCACACTATTTTTAAATTCCACACATTTTGAGAAGTCAGTGTCGTGTGCTTTTTCTTGAATGAATGACTTAATTATCCTAACTCTAATCACTGCCCAGGCATCATATTAATTAAACTTCTCAAACTCCAGTCTGCAGGCAGGTGAAAGATTCCTGCATACCATAGTCTATGAAACTCCACAGTGACGAAACTGCTGGCCTAAATCTCCACGTATCCTCATAGTACCCCTGCTTGTCACGGTTTGTACAGATCCCTACGTGAAAGTCTCACTGATGTGTGATGGCAGACGACTGAAGAAGAGGAAAACATCCACCAAGAGGAACACTCTGAATCCTGTTTACAACGAAGCCATAGTCTTTGACGTCCCTCCTGAGAACATTGACCAAATCCATTTGTCTATAGCGGTCATGGACTACGACCGGTGAGATTCCTGGAGCTCTTTCTCAGTGCAAGTCTGCTGTGCCCAGGGCAGGGAGGGCAGAGGGGGAGTGCAGCCACAAGTGCTTACCTGGTGTCCCAAGCTGCAGGAAATGAGTCGAATGAGCAGCACGTGGAAGGCAGATTGACAAGGAGTCACTATTTTCCAAACCACACTCTAGAGTCAGATTACCAAAGTGCCTCTCAGTTTTCCCATTCTTTCCTCCCCCTTTCTTACTTCTCTCTCATCCTCCACCCTCCCCCACGTCTACCCCCTCCATCCCTGCATGTCCCCTAGATCTCAGCTTGGAGAATTGTGGCCCCACAGGACTCAATCTTCTCTCTTGAGCAATCCTGCCTGGCCTTCACTGGAAAGATTCCACTCAAAACAGCAGAATGATTACTTTAGCCAGACCATCAACATTTCTAAATACATAACTTCATCCTTTTTTTCCTTCTCGCAATGTGTTTAATAAAGATCATTTCCATCCACTTAAGTCTGAAAGCAAACACAGAAATGTTCTCTTGAAAACGCTAGAATCAGTATGGATGACAGGGTACATTAAAATGTATAAGATGCTCGACTTTCTAATTAATACAGCACAGAAGAGATATTTATAGCCTTCATTGTAGCCAATTGTGTATTTAAAGGACAGATTTGAAAAACAGTTATTTTAATATGCAAAGCAAGTACCAACAGGGAATTATACATGTTAAACCAGTCATTAGACTGAAATGCAAAGTATGTTTTTAATTGGGAACCTCCCACGTGGTCTAGGCACAATTATTAAAAAAATCATTCTGACTTCTGCTATAATCTCACAAATATTATTTGTAGCTAAAAATTTTCCCACATACCCCTGAAATGTCAGTAAGGCAGCTTCAGTGCCCTTATGCCTGGGGGAAGCATAACCGTATTCCAACCCAGGGAGCACCTGGGTTGGCTCAGCTGCCCATGGGTGTGACAGCCCGTGCTAGGCAGTAGACCTCATCCTGTCTCCCCTGGTTGACACACAACACCAATAGTGTCAGGCCACAGAAGGGGACATTGCCCACCAACCGTGGAAGGCTAGGCCAGCATTTTTCAAGCTATTGCCAAGTTTCCCGCATCAACAAATCTGATTATGTGAGCTCTGCTTCAATTTAATTCTCAGTAAACTCATGAATCTGGCCTGGAAAAATCCATGGCAGAATTCATGGGGCATCTGCAAGCAACTGATTTTAATGTGCATAGACTCAAATATCCTTCACACTACTTCCCCACCCTTGTCTCCCCCTTACTCCCTGCACACAAATAGGAGAAAAATCACTCATCTTCACAGGAAAGAAAAAGAAAGAGAGAAAATCTATGAGTTTGGATCCCAAAGAGTTGAAAGATGAGCCGTATCATTCCAGTTATGCAAAGGATTTGTAACTAAAAACTGCTAAGGAAAAATAATTTGACCAAGGTAGGGGCCTACCCAGGAAATGTTTCAGAAATATTAGCTCTGAGGTTAAAGGAGCTAAGTATCTTTCTACAGTAGGGAAGTCAAGTTGCTTATAAGTAGCAAAGTTGGGCTTGGAAAAGAGGAAAGAGCATAAAAAACGTGTTCTGTAAAGAGAGGAGTTGCAAGAAGACCCAGGAGCTGTCTCCACTCTACCCTCTTTATGAGCCCAAAACTATAACTGTCAGACACAGAGCTTCTCCCTTACCTGTACTTGGTTGCCTCTTGCAAGAATTTGAGCAGCCATTATTGCAAGAAACTCCTTTCAGATGGCCTCCTTTTCACTGCATGCATTTGAAGACTTGGAGATCAACCTAGTTCTAGAACCAGAGGTGGCATCCTTAGCATGCATCAAGGAGGTCTTTGAACATAGAGTTCTCGGGAACAAGCTAAGTTATGCCAGTGTTACGAAAGCTGAGGTGTGTGAGGGCCAAACTCTGTTCTTCCTCTTTGTGCCACTGAGTATAATATTGGGTCCCAAGTACTATTGTCTGTTAAGCTTGGCCTGTATTTTAAATTAGGGAATGAAAAGAACCACCCCTTCCATAATTCCTCTGTTAGTTTAATTGAGTAGTTCTTGCTCTTACATACCAAAATTTTAAGAAAAAACTATTGTGGGCCATTTTCACAGTGTAGGTCACAATGAGATCATCGGCGTGTGTCAAGTAGGCAACGAAGCTGAGAGGCTGGGCAGAGACCACTGGAGTGAAATGTTATCATATCCTCGGAAGCCCATTGCACACTGGCATTCCTTGGTGGAGGTAAGACTCGACCCCCAAATGCTTCACTTTGTGGAAGAATAAGTACTTTACTGTTCAAAAGCAGGGGCTACCACAAATGCAAGTTAACAGGGTCTATGGTCATAGTTGGGCTTCTCTGGTTGAATTTCCTAGGGCTGTTGGGAATTATATTCAATCTGAGGTTGACTCTGTAATGCCCACGAGTGTGGTAGGTTTTGAACATTGATCAAAGATCATCCCTCACTTTGGTGGTCTTTAAAAATGATCAAGATTCTCTGATTCTGTGTTAGGGCTTGGGTTGACATTTGTAGGGCATCTGGATGAGTGTGGAGTTTCAGGCCACCATATAATGACTTATGCCTGGCATCAGAAAGAACTCGAGACTGGGAGAGAAGAGGCCTGGATTCTAGGACTGGGTCTAGCATTAACCTATGATTCTGGGCAAGTTTATTAGTATTAGATTCAGCTACATATGATAGAAATCCTAAAAACAACAAACCATGAAACAACAAATGAAATGGAAATATTTCTCTCCGACATAAAAAAGTTCCAGCGGAAGGTAGTCTAGGGTGTTATAGTGACTCTGTGATCCACAGAGACCTAGATTTCTTCTGTCTTTCTGCTTTACTGACCCAGTGTGGCTTTTTTGTGAGGTCACCTTGTTGTACAACGTGGCTGCAAACCTCCAGCCATCACACATCTTCCAGGCCATAGAAAGGTAGAAAGGGGCAAGAACCAAAAGTACACACATTCCTTTTTTAAGGATTTTCCTTGATGTCTCATGCAACACTTCTACTTGCATTTGACTTAGTCACACAGACATGTGTGAAGAATATATTCTTTTTGTTAGGTGGAAATGTGCCCAACTAAAAACCAGGGTTTTGTTTTCAAGGAAGAAGAGGAGAGTGGTTACCTGGAGGCAATGGGCCATCATTCTGCCTCTCACATCCTCATTCATTCACTCACTCCCCCATTATTTACTTCTCATTTATTCTTCCCCCATTCATCTTTGCTCATTGACTCACTCATTTATTTACTAACTCATTCTCTCAAAAAACAAATTGTGTTTACTAAGTAATATTTCTGAGGGTCAAATGCCATATTAAGTGCAGAAAATACAGATGTGAATAAGAAACCATCTCTTCCATTGAAGAGCTTGTAGACCATAAGAGAGACAGAAGGTGGTATATAAATTAATCATTTAAGTGCACAATCATAAGTATTGTCATCTATATCAAGTGCTACAGGAGCACATGGAGGGAGGTGTCTATCACGCTTAGGTGAGATTGTCTGTGAAGCATTTCTTCCTTCTGCTTTCCATAAGTGAAGAGAACTGAGCTCCTGGAAACAGGGTCACTGGGGAGCATGGGTTCCAGGCAGAGGACTTTCCACGTTCTCCCAGTGCAGGCAGCTCTTCTCCCTACAAAGCCATTCTGAGAGGCCAAGGCTAGAGCCCTGCCCAATGTGGGTTCTGCTGCCACTGACAGCCAGGTGAGTCTGGTTGAAGTGAACATGCGGGGCAGCTGTAGAGAGGGAGAGAGGCCCCACACCCGGGCCTGGCGACGAAGGGGCAGTCTTCCTTTGTTGGAGAGAGTGCTGGAGGGAGAAGAGCAGGGCAAGGTGTATGAACTGATTCTAAGTTTCAGGGCCTCTGGGTGTATTCAAGAAGAGCCTAGGGCCCCCTAATTTGCAGCTTCCTGAGGCCACTTCTGCCCCTGGGCCAGACAAGCTGACTCTTTCTTTCCTGGACTCAAAATTAATCCCTAAGGGAGACCCTGTGAACCACCTGAGAAGTAGCGGGGGGTACTAATGCTGACTGCACTGCATCTCACTTCTTCAGCTCCTGGTGGAATTCTCAGAGGAGTCCGTCTGTGGGCTTGTTAAATTGTGTGAGCCTGTCACTAGCAGTGGCAGTTGGAGCAGTTGTAATAGACTTTTTGCACCCTTGTAAGTCACTGCTGACTCTAATTCTTATTTGTAATCTGGAGTGTCGGGGTGTCAAAGCTCTCCGCTTCTCAGGACACCGGAAATGGGCAAGGACAGGATTAGGAGTGCAGCGTGGGGCTGAGCCCTAATTTGGTGCCCATGCAGTTCTTTCTCAATGACCTTGCCAGAGAGCCACCATGGGTGGCGCGTTGCAGCCTGGGTCCCCAGGGGGCCATGCATGTACCTTCTACAAAGGAATGCGTAGAAAGCGGGCCTTGGAGTCTTCCGTCGCTGCCAAGGGAAACGTGCTATATGACTCTGGTCACGGGGGAGATCTTGCTTAAACTCTGAGTGCTTGGCTCTTTGAAAATCTGTGTTCGACAGTTATGTAAGTGAGAAATAGATGTTTTCAGGGTTAAACCCACTGAAACTTGGGAGTCGTTTGTTACAGCAGCTAGAATTACTTTGGCTAATACAATGGCCGTTTCTCAACTGTTGCAACAGAACTAAGGAAATGAAATGCCGGTGCCCCTTGTACGGAGGGCAAACCGAGGAGGCTGCCCCTGCCCTGTTGCTTCCTGTCTCTTTGAAGTACATGCCCAGGACTCCAGATCCAACCTGAGAGGGGAAGCGATACTTGCCTTTTTAAAAATAAACATGTGACCAGGAGAATTGGGGCACTGGTACCAGAGGAGATGAAAAGCCGTATGGGAGAGGTCACCGCGCTTTGTAACAGCTGTGAGGATGGAGGGGGCCGGAGGCTGGCGGCGGGAGGCACTCGCTCCGGAGTTGGAGGGACCTAGATTCAATCCCTGTGCTGCCTCACAAGGTGTTTGTTTTTCTGAATCTCAGTTTTCTCATCTGTAGAGTGGCCAGAACAGCCCCTATCTCACAGGCTGGTTGTGAGGATTAAACAGTCTAAGCTGTGTGACGCACAGTGGCTGGCACATAAATAAATGCTCAGGAACGTTCTCAGTTACGATCATTATTATGTGTGTCCTACATTCTGAGGGATTGCTGTGTCCTCGTGTGACTGTCACACAAAGAAATACCATCCACAGTGTTTGTCATGGAGGATAAAAGGCTGGAAAACCCCCCACCCCCCACACCCGGCGGTGAGCCATCACCTCAGATGGGAGCAAGGGGTCACTTGCGACTTGGCTGGACATAGATGCGCATATTTAAATTCTGTTCCTTCTCCTTTCTTCCCTGGCCTTAAAGATAAGCTGCTCTTATATGCTCTATGAACCTTTAAAGTTTCTTCTTTAAGACAAAAACAGCAAATTAAGTCCCAGTGTTGTCAATAAGTCTGTGTGTGTGTGTGTGTGTGTGTGTGTGTGTACATACGCACGTGTGTATGAATGAATGAGGAGGGGAGGGGAGAGGATATGTGATAGTTAGGATTCAGGATGAAGAGAGGCTGGCCTGGCAGAAACTCTTCACTGCTGGGGGCTGAGGGACCAGGTTAGGACTGAACCCTGAGCCCTGCAGAGATCTGGCAGCCTGCTCGGGGCTGCATCCAACACACCCTGACCTTGCCAGGGCAGGTGGCAGATGGAGTCTTCAAAGCCAATGAGTTCAAAAAACCCGTTTCTCTCTCAGGTATTTGGATGGCTTCACTGCACACTCAAAGGTCAGCCAATATGGCTCCCTTTACTCTCTATGATGTCAAAGGCTTGGGTAGCTGGATAAACGCCATCGGAGCCGGCCTCCTGGGACTTGGGAACAGGAGCATCCCCGCCAGGGGGCCGCAGGAGATGATGGAGCTCTCAGGGCTCCGACCACAGCCCCTTCCTCCATATATCCAAGAGAAGATGGTGCTGGCCTGGCCATATCGCAGCACCTTTCCCACCCTCTTGTGTGTGAGCTGACCTACATCAGGAGCCCCAGGGAGAATAATGGAAATAGTTCCAGGTTTTCATTACATCCCTGTGTAGTGCTGCATATCCTCTGTATTAACAAACAGTAATCTTTGTTTGATGGGAAGACCAGACACAGACACCATTTGCTGGAATCAAATTTACTTCTCTAACAGAGATATAAGACAGAAAATCCCATCAGCATATTTGGTGAAGATCAGCAACATTATCATTACTGACAAAGGTGAACGATTCTAAGCCCCAAAGTCCTGCTCGAGGGGTGCTCAGGTGTGGATAGGTCTTCCTCTCTCCAAGCTCAGCCTTTTCTACATGTATGTATAAGGATAACAGGATTCTGCACCCAGCTAGTCTGCCGGTCTGCTGGGACCACCTCATTGCGCCTGATACCCCCTGCAACTAAGGGTTATACAATTCCCAGCATAACTAGGAGGCAGGTGTGGCACGGTACACCTGGCATGAACAGAGTCCTCATCTGCCACCTTCTACCTCCTAAAGGGTGTGAACTTAGAGCTATAGAACTAGAGCAAATGTCAGTTACCCAGACTCAGCTGGGAGTTACACCAGCAGGCCCTTCAAACCGGCTTGGATATTATCCATCAAGTGCCCAGCAGAGGCTACTTGGAGTCTTCGAGGTCCACACATTCCCGGGAGAAAGCATCTAATTGCCCAGGTTGAGTTAGGTGTCCACCCCAGTCCAGTTCACTGTAGGTCAGGGGTCATGGAAATGTGAGCTGGTGCCCATTCCAGAAGGAGTGTTGGGAGTAGACTTTCTGAGAAGGGTCCTGGCAGGACGGGGAAATTGACACACGCAAACCTGACTGCTACCCAGATTTTGAATTGAGGGAGTCAGAGGCTCTAGCACTCTAGGCAAATTGTTATTTACAACAGATTTAGGAAATAAGAGTGATTCCCCATAAAGGGGAGGGGTGACTGGCAAAAGCCAAGCAGATCCAGTTGCAAATAGGGAGTTTGGTGCATTGCAGGGCTTGGGTTCCGATGAGAGCCAGACCAGCAGAAAAGGAAACTAAGAAAAAATCTAAGAAAACAAAAACAATACGTGGACTGAAGCATAGGTTGGGGAAAAGCCCTTGGAAGTGCTACCACTCAGCAAGCAGGAGATACTTGAGTTGCCCATAGGCACCCCAGATTGCAGATCTTTGGTAATACCATGAACTCCAGTCCCTGTCAGGTCAGTATGGAGTGAAGTGAGGCCAGTGATCACATGCTTTGCCTTCTGAAGGCATGGCTCAAGCATGGGGTCACTGAATTGAGCATAATAAACCTGGGGTAGCCATGAAGGAGACGAGTAGTTGGTACATGGAGGACCACATGCTGTCACAGCATCTCCATGTTATAACATGCTCCCCCCACTCATAGTCCAACAGAATGGCTCACTGTTTCAGAGAACAAAATGTTTGTTCTGGGTGGAAACTGAAAGAACAAGAAATGTGTAACGTACTTTAAAATAGTGCAAGAAAATATAAATTTCTTTATGATCTAAAATGAGTACCATCCTGGTAAGGAACAGGAAGGGAAAAAAAATAAACCTGATCTTGCTAATTAATGTTGCTCAGTCTTTTTCAGGTCATCTCAGTCTCTTTGATGTAAATATTCAGTCAAATGTAACATTCTAATTCCCTGCTAGAACTATTTCCTTTCTTCCAGAGGCCTCCTCTCTCCTTCTTCCTTCCCAAGCTGGCATCTAGGTGCAGGGAAGTGCAAAGGCCCTGGTGGCAGGGAGTGATCTATTTGCTTTCATCTGACTGGGCATGTTGTCCTGCTTGTCTTTGGCCATCAGATGCCTCCATCACTGCCTGTGCTGCTGAGGATCTTGGCTGGTGTAACTTGTGGCCTCTCTTCTCAGCACAAGGCAGGCAAGAGGAATGCTCTTCAAGAGCTTGGCCCCCTTTCAGGCTGACCAGGCCCCACTTTGGCTCTTGGATCTCTGTGGCCCTGTGGATCTCTGAGGTCTGGCAGCACCTCCTGTTGAATACCTGGCCTAGGAGGTTTTCTTTGCAGCCCCTTGTTCAGGGTTACTTCTCCACTTGCTAGAACCCTCCTGAAATCTTGTTAGCCAATACTGTCACCTCTTTTCCACATCCATTCAGGGACACGTGGAAGCTGCAGGAAACTCGATGCCATTACAGGCACCCTCTTCATGCCTGTAGAGTTATGTCACCATTTCAACATTGTTCCTCCAGCCTCATGTTGGCTCAGGGGCCACATATGCCTTCACCTTCCTCCTCAGTCCATCTGAAACACAGAGTTTCAAGCCTGAGGGGTAAAGCCAGGACCTCACATCAGATCCTTTCCTCCTCCTCTCTCCCTATCTCTTCTGCCAAAGTCTCTCTACCTTCTCTCGCCAGCTGGTGGAAACTTCATTTATATCAAGAACATGATTCCTCTCTACCTACACCTTATGTTCAGATATCCGAGGTCTCCTCTCAACATGTAAAGGGAGCATTTGGAATTTAGATGTGTCTCTTTTCTCTTGACAAGGCCTGGCTTGGAGACTCTTGTTTTTTGAGGGCCTAGCTGATCATTGACCTTGTGTTATTTGCCCTTGGCTTTGTTAAAAAATAAAATTCAACTAAATAATTTTAAAGATCTAATTGGCTTTATTAATGATTCATGAATCAGGCAGCATCCCATCTAGCAAATAGAATTTCAAGGAGCTGCACAAAATGGAAGAGTTTTATAGGCAGAAGGAGGTGGGACAAGAAGTTATTGGCAAAGAGTGGATTGCTTCAGGCACAGTCACCATCCATTGGGGGACAGAAGGGGTCTATCAGGATTTCCTCACTAGTCTGACCAGGTAATTCCAGACTGACTGGTTAAGATGACATTCCTAGAAGAAGCTGAAGCTGCAATTGAGTTAGGTTTGGTGAAATGGGTTTAGCACGAGTGACTCCATTTTGGGCCTGTTTCTTTTTTTCACAGCTTGCAGGAATATATGGCATTGATTCATTGCATGGAACAACACAATTTATAGAAAATGGAAATACTATCCCTGTTACATAGATATTGAATTAGTATTTGATGAATGGATGAAAGAATGAATGGAATGAGATATATAATGAAAACGGTTGGGTTCCTTTAGTTCTAAAGTTCCACAATTCTCCATTCAATGAAATCTAAAGTAGAAGTCAGTTCAGGGCAAGATGTAAAAGTTATGGAGACTGAATTTGCAGTAGGCTCTTCAAGTGGAGATGGTCCTTATTAAGTTCTAAGTTTTGATTCTCTTTTCTCCGTTTAGAAGGACGTGAGAAGAAGTCACCTCCTCCCTTGGTACTGTAGGGGAGGAAGACAATTCCTCTACCCGCTCTGGGTCCTCTGGCCAAACAACGAATTAAATTCACATGAGACAGAATAACAGAAGAAAATTAAACAAAGCTTTATAACATGTATACATGGGAGAGGCTCAGGCAAAGTGAGCAACTCGCCAAAATGGCTGAAGCCACCACCTTAAATATCATCTTCAGCTAAAGACAAAGGAGGATGTTGGGGGTGGGGGGAGTCAGTTATGGGAGTTTACCAGACAAGTACAGTAAACAAGAGTCAGGTTATTATGCAGATTTGAGTCCTTGCCTTCTGCATTGATTAAGAGTTTCTAGAGATAAGGTCATCCCCACTTCTTCCTGGTACAGAAAGGGAGACACCTTTACAGATGGAGATTTCCTTTACAAATGTAAATGTCTCTCAACAAAGGGTAAATAAATTCTACTTTTCAGAGTTTCTTTCCTGTCTGCAGTTTTTTAAAAGTAACCAGCCCAAAATAATCCTCATGCCAAAGAGACATATCTTGGGGTGGCCAATTCCAGTCCCCTACTTTTCTCATGAACTGCCATCTGATGATATGGCTTTGCATTTTGAGTGCAGCTGAGAAATTTTCAGAACAGTAACTGAGGCACCTTGGTAAATCATGAAGGTCCCTCTCGAGCTGATATGGGTGGCCAGGTCCTAGAGTACTTCATTTTCTTCTTTCATAAGAGATAGAGGAAGTAGAAATGCCACAGAGATCCCTATGGCGAATGACAGACTCCTGCACCCTGAATGAGAACTGATCAGGAGGTGATAAGGACATTGGTCTACAAGTTGGCTTTTCTCAACAGGAAAACATTTTAGCAGTAGTTTTACACAATGTAATGATTTGCTCCATGTACCTTTAAAGATGAAAAACAGAAAAATAGTGAGAAAGTATTTTTTGGACAAAATAAAGGACTTGTATAATTGGTTTTTTCCAAAAAATAAATTATTTTTATTGGTGGAATTTAGCATGCCAGTATCCATAAACACCTGCAGGGCCACTGAAACAAAACTGATTGCAAAGAACATAAGAATGTGCTACGTGTTTGGGATCTGAAAAATATTAACAAACCTCTTAGAATCTCTGCCAGTTGATGTAAGTGGCCAGATTGCAGTTTGGACAAATAGACATGGTTAGTGTTAATGGGGCATCGTGTTTCCAGCTGGTGGAGGGAATGGTCAGCAAACAAAGCCAAAAGCATTGGTATTTCCCAAGCAAGTCTTCTCTTTTGTATTGAATTATCTGTATAAAAAAAGGATACTAAGCATTTTCTCATCTTCAGCTGGGATAGAAAACCAGTGACTCTCCGAAGGTCTGTAGAGATAATAATCATACAAAACATGGAAGCATTAGGGTAAACACTGGAGGTATGAAAGATGAGAATAATGTGATAGAAAATAACATTTCTCCCTGAACAGAAAGTCAACTGCATCTTGACTCCCCTCATTCACGTATGACCTTGCCCCAGTAGTCCTTGCCCTGGAGCGTTCCTGCTGCACACTTGAATAGTAATTAAATAAGAAAGTGGTTAACAGTGGGCTTGAGCCTTCAGCAATCTGCATCTCCAGGAATGGCATTCATAGGTGACTGCTATTACAATGAGTTGATGGGCCAATTCTTCCCCCCAGATGAAATGAACTAGAATGGTTTATGCCAGCCTCTGAAAGGACTGCACCCACGTGATATCTGAGGGAGGAGAATACTTCCTGGGTTAAGGGGCCTAGAGCAAGGGTAGAATATGCTGGCAAAGGACAGAGAACATCAGGATGGCCACTGCTCCTGGAAATGAGTCTTTCAGGAGATATGCCTGTTGAATGCTGCCTCCCAAATATCACCAGAACAACCTGTCGATAAGACAAAGCTGAGTTTATTGCTTGCCTGGTAATCGAAGGGAAAGAGCAAGATCTGATTTACTGAGATTTTGAAGTATGGTTTAATGTGCTTCTTTCAGTGTGACAAAGGGGACAAGACAGGGGATGGGGGAGTTTGGTTAGGCTTGAGTAAAGATCCTGATATAATAGTTGAGGTGGACACAGCAAGGTGAGGATTTTGAGATCAGGATTCAAAGAGTTTGGAGTATAAACTGTTTATTGATGCTTTCTAAGGAAGAATTGATGGTCTGTTGGGAAGTTCCTGTAATGAACAATAATGTTATTTGCAACTTTTATGTGTCTTGGCAAGTGTCTCCAGAATGTTAATGAAGACAATAGACTAGTAAAGTCAAGTTAACATACAATGCATTCTGTAGACAGCTGGCTGTGTTGAGGTAGATGACATTAGTTCTCACACCCCAAGAACAAAAGGCAGAAGGAGAGGTCGCAGGGATCCTGCCAAGCACTACAGGTACCACACAGACAATGTGAATGTTTGTTACTTGCCTCCCCAGCATCAATCCCCCTTTCTGATGTCCCTGACTCCTGATTGGGGATTCTGAGAAGCCTGGTTCCATCCTTGGCTCCAGTAATGGGACTATGACCTAGTCCCAAGCTAAACCAATCAAGCCAACTGTGGGGATTAGCACTGCATATGCTGATTCAGTCAAGAGAGTGGTATAGAACATTTGTTGGAAATGCTTGGACAAAGATGCTTGATACTGAACCTCTTAATCCCCAGTTCATGTGCCCGATGCACAGCAAGCCAAACACTCCATCGTCGGTGCTTGGAGATGGAGAAAGATTTATCTGAATTGGCCAAAACAAGAAGGCAGGGGCCTGGGTTTGCTCAAATCTGCCTCCCCAAGAACAGAAAGCAGGGGGTTTTATAGAGCTAAGGGGCATGGCAGGAACAGCTTCAGAGAAACAAAGGGGTACTCCTCCCGATAAGCTCTTGGGCAGTCTGACTTCTGGGCTTCAACAACTACTGAGGGCTGGCCACCTGGTGATTGTGACCTCTCTGAAGACATTCTGTTTCTTCTACAAAACAAACTCATAAATCCTTGAGACCCGAGTCACCCCTTAAGTTAAACAAGAAAACAGCAAATTGACAAGATTCATCTATGTCTGTGCTGGGAACAAGGTCAAAAGGCAATCATGTTCTTATTGAATATCTACAGTAACCCTCAGGTACCTGGCTTCATGCTGTCTCTTTCCTTTTGTATATGTAGGGGAAGAAGAAATATTCCTGTGCCCTCTAGGTTCTTCTGGCTGGTCTAAGAATTAAATTGACATAAGACAGATTAACAGAAGAAAATCAAACAAATTTAATAGTGTGCATAAATGGGAGAAAGCCAGGAAAACTGAGTAGCTTGCCAAAATGGCCAAAGCCACCACCTTAAATAACATCTTCAGCTAAATACAAAGGAAGGTGTTGGGAGTAGTGGTTTGAGACTTCAAAGGCAATTCGCATGGAGATGGGAAAGCAAATGTTTGTTAAACAGCTATTTGCAATGCCTTGCAAAGACAATAAGACATGGAGAGGACTTTGATCAAATGGGCCTTGCTAGATTTCTCTCTGTCTACCACATCTGGTTCATATTATACTATAGTTATTTATGGTATCAGTTCCCTCCTGAAGCTGGCCTTCTACCTTAAATTCTTTTAGGCAGTTAGGAGAAGGTCATATTTCTTCCTGAGTATTTTTACTTAAAAATAATCAAGCCAAAGAGACAATTTTGGGGTGGCAAACTCTGATCCTCTAAAGATGCAAACAAAGAAGCATATACCCCAGGAGCAGCTGTGGCCTGTGACCTCTAGAGGAGCCAGGCTTAGGGTGAGGACAAGCCCATGGGTGGCAGAATAGAGATCATATGTTTGAGCTACTGGATCAAGCCTTTCCCAAACATAGTGTTACCTCTGGCCTTTGTGAATATGTAAGCATGTAAATTTCCTTTGTTATGTAAGCAATATGGGGTAGGAGTTCTGTTGCTTGAAACAGAAAATATCTTATCTAGGCACAGGTAAATACCCACTGTTGTCCCAATTGATGTTCCCTTGGAGTGAAGAGAATCATTCCCAAAGTTGCCATGAGATCAACTCTTCTGTCTTGCTCACTATGGTATGTCCAATACCTAATAAAGTACCTGGCACATGGTAGACATTCAGTAAAGTTTTCCTAATGAAATGTTATCAATGTTTGGTTACTTAGCTCATGTGTTCAAACAGTTATGGCCAAAAGAGAGACTCTCTGCTCTTAATGACACACAAATACTGTATAAAGTTAGGGAAAAAACTGCTTTCCTTTTGCATGTATATCTTATTTGCCAAAGGGAAATTCAAATCCGACATGGACTTGAAGGAGCCATGGGCAGCTCTCTGTCTTATCATGGCTCCCTTAGGTCGATACAGGCACAGGTCCTCAGGAGTGAAGATCAGTCACATGACTGTCCGTCCCCATCAACCTCTCCTATCATGTACTGCAATTCATTTGTTTAGAATGAATATGAAAATCTATACTCTTTGAATAACAGTATATTAGCAACTCTAACGTTATCTTTTAACCCAATGCTTATTTATTTTATTTTTGTTTATAAACTAAAGCTCAGTTGTACGTTTAAAGTCTGTGATCAGTAGTGGTAGAATTATATATTTTCCCCTATTTTAAATAAAGTTCAGAACATGAAATGTGATGACATTGATCATTGAAATGCTTAAAAATAAGGAAAAGGGGGTTTCTAAAAAGCCAGGGGCTTTGCAAATCTGAGCAATTACATAATGCAATCTTAACTTTCAGGTATAGGGTGTACTACATGAGTTGTGCTCAGATTATCAAAAGGAGAAGCAGTTAGAAAGAGGAGCAGAGAGAGAAAGGTGTGGTTTTTTCCTATGTAGCTGCAGATCCGAGTGGAAAGTGCTTAAATACCGTACCTAGTGTTAGTAAGTGTCCATGTTGAAAAAGTTTATTAGAAAAAGATCATAAAACCAATCAAGAAAGCAAATGCCATCTGGAGGGATTAAGATTGACTAAAATTAAACAATGTAAACATTCTGTATTTTCCTTTCTGTTATTCATGTTTAATGAAGTCTCTGAAGGGGGATGTGGATCCAAACAGAGTGCTTTTGGTTGGGCCTTGTCTGCTTTCTCTCTCCTTCTTGACTGGAGTCAGGGTCACATCGAGAAACATGGCTGGATTAAAACAGGTGGCACCTACCCATGAGGGGAAGATGGACGTGGAGGAACTGCCCTAGCTGCAGAGAGGCCCAGAGTCCATAACCAAGATATCAAGGCTGAGCACCTGGTGTTTCCATCCTAGTTCTGGAAGCTTCTATACAGGGATAGAGAGTAGGGCCCTCCAGTGACAGTGACTGTGGCCACAGATCCAGCCTCCAACAAGGGAACTGAGAGCCAGGCAGCGTCAGGTGGGCTTCTGGTGTTGGAGAGAATGATGGCAGAGCTCCTCATGGCAAACTTTTAGGATGGAGGTAGTATCCAAACAGTATCCCGACTGGGCAGATGGGTCAACCTGGTGGTGGAGGTGAAGGGTGCAGGAGTTGGACTCACTTCAGCACACAAGGTCCAAGAACGAGTTGTTCAACCAAGGCCCCTTGGCTATGGAAGATTGTATCACAGGACCCTGAAGCCCGGCAGGGCAGCCACAGGACTGTCGTTTTGCCTCTCCTCCTGGAGCTTGCAGGGTGACGTCAACATTGTGTTCATGGGTGAGTAGCTGGGGGGTGACAGAATCTGATCTGTTACTTGCATTTTAAATTTTATGTTCCGTAAGTTTGCAGAATGTCTATTCCCAGGATTAGCACTAATGGCTCTTATCCTACTGCTTAAAAATAATGTGACACTTCCATCGCTCCTCAAGTATGGAACCAAAGTATCATGTGAATGTGGGCTTACCTAGAACTAAATCTTATGTCAGGAATAAGGAGCCAGGGATCCTTGCAGAGAAAGAAATAGTAACTCAGAGAAACCCTACACTCTCAGAATAACAAGGGGAAATGGGACACTGCCACAGTCACACTGATGAGTCCAGCAGAATCTAAGCCACCCCACACAGTGCCCCACCCTCTCTACCTCCATCCTGCGTCTCTCTCACACGTCAGTGGGCATGAAAGAGTTAATGGCAAAGGCCTTGAGAAAGCTGCACTTTGTTACAGGGAAATAGCTTTTAGCTCCAGTTGCTGCTGTCAGAAGAGATGCTTGAAAGCAAGAAAGGGAATAATAGGAAAGAAAAGGGCTTTTGAATCACGTGGGAGTCTTCGAGGACTACTCAGCCCGGAAGATGTTCCTCTTATTTCTTCAAGCTAATAATTCTCTAAAGCCTCCAGCACAGATGGAGCTTCCTTCACTGTCTTTACAGATTGTGATTGAATTCACGAGAGCCCAGGAGACAGCCCTGATAGTATGGACTTCCTCAGTGGCAGGAACTGGGGACAGCATTAATTACAGCAGTAGCACCGGAAATGCAGCCCTCACCCTGTGTTATAGTTGAGGTGGATGGTCTCTCAGCTTTAGGAGAGTCCTTGAGCAGTTGCAGACAGAGACTCACAACTCTTTGCTTAGTGAATCAGTTGCAAAGACCAGAAGGGGACCTCATGAGCTAGGGAATGATGGGGAACCAGGGCTGTGAAAGAAGAAATAGATCTGGACCAGACACAGGGCTTCACCCATTCCCATCCTAGAGAGGATGGCTTGGAAGTTAAAGCCGGGACCCCTCCACCACTCCTACCCACTCTGTGCTCAGGGAACCTTAGGTGGCCTCTGTTTCTAAAGCTCTGTATTGCTGCTGAGTGGGACATGCCTGCTGAGTAGCTGTCAAGTGGGGGTGGGGTCGGAGGTTGTTTAAGGGGCTGTGGTTGAAGTAGCTGAAGGAAGAGTAGGTTTGGGAGAGACAGAAGTGGTGGAGTGGCAGCCAGCCACAGAGAAGAGAATTGGATGGTTTGGGGGGAGAGAGGGAGTAGGGTAGAGAGATAAAAGACATTTGGAGTCAGTTTTGCTGGCAGGAGACAAGGTAACCTTCAGAGCTCCAGGAAATCTTCAGTAGGATTGACATGAGTTTGCCTTCGGATTGTAGTATGAGAACTTGCTGAGTCTGGCCCCCAGTCTAGAGGGTCCATGGCAGTCCTGTATGATTCTAGATTACTTGTAACCTGCTGTTCATATGCACCTATATATGTACAAATTTAAGTTAGTTCTCAGCAAATTTAAGCGTACACCTAAAGGCTTGAATTAATTGTTTAACTCTGTGGTGTCCAGTTCGATTTTTTTCCTAAACTCTTTTCTGAAGTCAAATCTAATTTGGAAACTGAATGCGTAAAACAGTTAAATGCAAGAGCTACTGTGGTCGAAGCAGACACAAATTGAAGAGAGCAAAATCGTTTAATCAAAGAAGAAGGCATGACTCAGTTAAACTTCCTGGTGGACTAGGACTGTTGTGCTGTTCCTAGTGTCTAACAGGGAGAGGAAGCTAACACCGGCTCTGCCACTTAGAGCTTCTGTCCTTAAGCAAATTACCTGATCTCTCCAACAATCAGTTTCCTCTTCCATAAGGTGGGGCTATTACTACCTAGTTTTAAATACCTGTTGTGGTGATTAAGTGACATAACATACATGAAAGCACCCAGCATAGTCTCTGGCAGTGAAAGATGCTCACCAAGTGTTGAACAAGTGAGAAAACATAACCCCACCCAGCTTTTCAGTGGCTGGTTTTTGTTGATGCTATCGCAGGGGTCAAATAAGGATAACTTTCCTGGGATATTCCAAGTTTGTCATTTCTCTCGCTTTTGGAATTTCCAATGCTTCACAGAGACTTGGATGTCAAGAACGTAAGGGGTGGCACAGTATTTCACTAGGTTCTCGATTATACATGGAATGGAGCAGGGTGCCTCTAATGATCTTGGCTATGATTTACAGTGAGAAATACATTTCACATCACGACACACATGAAGATTTAAAACTGAAACAAAAGTTTCATGGAAGACTACACATACTTGTGATGCATTTTTTGAAAAATTTTTATTTTATTAAAAGAAAGAATACTGCTCTTAACCATTAAACTGATTCCACAAACCCATTAATGGGTCATGGGTCCATGCTATGAAGAACACTGACATAAAAGCTATGCGCTTTTAGAAAAGCCAATATAATTTTGATTCAGTATGGGACTGTTAAGAGGGAAATGTGAAATCATAGCCAAATGCATGCATTTTTAAGGCCAGCCAAAGTACTCTTTCTCCAAAAGACCAGAATTCTAGGCTTTTCATCATATATATTTGTCAGGAAACAACACCATCCCTTGGCTTTGGCTTCTCTGCGTAGGATGCAGCCTGCCCATGTTGGTGTTGCCTCATTTGCATGAGTACAAATAGACCATTTTTATCACAAATATTTGACCTTCTGGTTTGGAGCTGTGCTTAACCTTACAATGATAAACAGCATGGAGATATCAACTGTGTGTTTATAATTGAACAAAAGTGTTGTGTAAAGCCACAGAGGAAGGAAGAGGGACTCTTGATGGATATGTGTGTCACTGCTATGAAAGAGTTCCCTGAGGGAACTGGCTCCACGTGGCCTCCTTCGCCCCACCAGGTGCTGGGTACTGTCCTAAGTGCTGAGGACCCAGTGCCCACCTTCACGGAGTCTGGTGGGGGAGTCTGACAGTAAATTGTCTAATTGATGTTTTTAAAATTTGTATGGGAACACAGATGAGAGAGTTCCCAACACCTACTGGGGAAGGCTGGTGACCAGACAGACACACTGACCTGCTTGCTGGGGCAGGCTCTTGAATGTGAGTAGGAATCGTCCTGCTGAGCAGAGAGAAAAAGGAATTTCGAGGAGAAAGACTAACACATTCAAAGGCACAAACATGTGAAAGAGGAAGCCTGGTGCCTGGGACACCAGGGAGTTCAGCATGACTGACACACAGGGTGCATGGAGGATAGAAATGGGTCCAGAAAGGGAAGGAAAGGTTGTTCAACATGATAAGGAATTGCAACTTTCTGCTGGGACAGAATGATTTTAAGGGAAAAATTTTAAGACGAGCTGCAGCATGCTCAAATGTGTGTTTTGAAAGGATCACGCTGACCATCTGGAGGAGCATGGGTGAGAGGGGATGAAGCTGGAGGCAGAGACAGCTGTAGTGGTCAAGATGAGCTGTGCTCCTGTTCAGGCTTGAAGAGGGCAGAAGTGGAGGGGATGGGTGAGAAAGAGTGCCCTTGTGAAGCTTTATGAGAGGTCAGGGAGAGGGAGGAGTTCAGGATGATAACCAGGCCTCCATGGTCGCCAGATGGATGGTCCTGCCATCCACTGAACCACAGAATGGTAGAGAAGGGACAGGGTGTTTGGTGCAAGGATGAGGGAGGGGGAACTGGCAAAGGGAGAGGAGATTAAGGAGTTTCAGTATGTGCCAAGAGCAGCAGAATTTGATAAAATGTACCATTCACTTAATACCTTCTAAAAGATGCTCTTTTGGAAGGTATATTGCATTCACAACTAAGTTCCTTAGATTTTAATCATCTACCCCTGATAGAAAGATGCACACACATACATACGCAAATGTACATGTACACCTGCACACACACACACGCACACACAGTGTATCTATCTCCTCCCTTTTTCTTAGCTGACAGCCAGTCAGATTCTATTCTGGGCCCAAGGCCATGTGAAGAAGGCAGGTTGATTCACTGTTTTTTAAATGAAAATGCCTGTGCCCACAATCTGCTGACAAAAGGCTAATTAGCCTGAATTTTAAGACCCAGATCCCTTGAGGAAGAGCATGTCAGAAAGCTCTGAGCTTCACCAACAAAGCTCTCTCCAAATTAGGGGAGGTTGCAGGTTTTCCCAAGTGGCCCATGTATCAGTATTACAGAGTCCAGACTCAGCTGTGACCCACCCTGTGAAGAGAAGGGACCTCTATTCAGACAGGTGAGTTCTTCACATTGCAGCCATCTCCCTGCGGAGGCCAAGAGTAAGGACTGAAAAGAATATTCTGGAAGAGCAGTCATCAAGGGAACTCAGACAGATGGGGTATCCTTCAAACAGGGAGTAGGGGAGGGAGCAAGGACTAGAGAGGCACAAGGAGACGGTCAGCATCAGGTCACAGAGGAAGGCTGAGCCAAGTCTGTTCAAATCAACTTCAAATTACACTTAATAAAATTTAAAAATCATTCCTCAATACTATGTCCCATTCCTCTACTTCTCTTCAAATTTCTCGACTGTCTTGAGAAAGAGAGCACACTAGTGTTTCTGAGTGCAGGGGTTGGTTGGGCTGCGACACTGAGTTTTTATGTCTGTCCTCCTCCCCGCAGGGAGAGCAGTCTCAGCAGAGCCATGGTACCTGATGACATCCAGATCGGAGACAGACAAGGACTGAGGAATTAGAGTTAATGAATATAGACAACTCCTTCAAGATACTTGGCTGAAAGAGGAAGGCAAGAGATAGGCCAGTCGATAGAAAAAGATGAAGGGTTTTGAGAGTGGGATTTGCTTTTTCAGAAGCAAGACATTTGAGCATTTTTATAGGCTGAGGAAAAGGCTGATAGGGAAAGACATGTTGAAGATGCGGGGGAAGGGGGCAATGTAACTGATGTGTGGGCTTTAACCTGGAGACACGTGGCCCTGGCCTGTGCCCAGCTCTTCTCACAGAGCACACAGGATGTTCCTCCATCCTATTTCAGGCATGACTATCATGGCTGACACTGTAGCCTATGGAAGCAGATGTTACTCCACAGGCAGGATTAAGAGAAGCCTTGCGCTGCTCTCAATGCAAGGGCAGAGCACCCAGCATTTATGCCATGCCCTCTACTGCCTCCCACACTTACCATAACCGAGGCCCAGCCCATCACCTGCCTCCTCTCTCCCCACATCTCTAGGTCCCCAGGTTTTCTCTGCATACTTACTCCACATTCCATTGTCCTGGAAGCAGCTCTGCCCTCTTCCAACCTGGCTCAGCCTCGAAAGGGCCTCTTTCCCCTCCTGGGTCCTGCTGAGGCTTTGCCAGTGTTCAGACCCTGCTCTTATTCTTCCATCAACTATGATCCTATTGTCTGGACAACCTAGCCTCTTCCTGTTACTGCACCCCTCAGATCAGAGCCCCACTCCCTGTCATCCCATGCACCTCCCGTACCCCACCTCTGACACTTGAATGGACGTGCCACATCTCTTCTCTGACCTCCTCTCTGATTTCAGCATTGACCCTTGAAGCAGAAGCTTCTTGCTGCTAAGTCCTCTCCTCCCAGCTCTAATTCACAGCCCCAACCTCCATTGGCTTCCGGAAAGTGCAGCTATGGACAGTCTTTGAGCATTTATTCTTAAGTCCTGAAGGGCCCAACACTGAGGTGAGAGAGCACCCCTCACTACTCAGAATGCAAACACTCACTGTCCTTTTGGCTTCAGCCAGACAAACTCCAGGACATCCAAAGGGATAAAGCAGCCTGAAAAATGTTCCTAAAAACCCAGCTTTAACAGAGAGGACAAAGTTTGAGGAGAGAATGGAAAAAACTTTACAAACTGGAATTATACAAGCTAGTAGAGGCATGGCGGCATGCACACAACATAGAAGAGAAGGAAAAGTCACTGGGCCCAGTTTCATGATGGTGTGAGACCTTCACTTAGAAAGTGAATCTAAACCTTCTGGGGAGGTTTCCCTGTTCCAAGAATCAAGGAAAAGGAGGCAAAGGGGAGTCACGGTTGGAGCCACTGGTAGGCTGGTAGGAAAGGGGAGCATGTCCGATCTCAAGTAGCCTGCACTGATGCTGGGGGTGGCCAGTGCTCAGAATGCTGGTTTGTACCCGCCAAGGCTGCCGTAGAAGCATTTTTTTGAGTGTGGACCCCCAGGCCAGGTCACAGGAGTTACAATCAAGCTCACCAAGTCACAGGCTAGGAGGTGAGAGATGAGGCTGTGAACTGAGACTGGAGAGGCTGAGCAGAGAGACGTCAAGGCTGGAGATGAGACTTTAGCAAATGAGAGGTCAGGAAAATGAAGTAGGGATGGGACACAGATGAGCGGCAGAACCCCTCAAGGGAATTGCACTGAACAAGTTACTCCCAGTGCCTGCCCCATCTCAGCCTTCCCTCCATAGACACACAGCTCCACCCGTAATATCTGTGGAAGTGTCAGAGAACCGCCATGGTTTGTAAAATGTATCCCTGACCACAGATGATTGGATTGAGAGGGGCACATGCTCCCAGCAGCCAGTCTCTCAGCTGCCCAGTGACATATGACATGCCTGATACCCAAGGTGGGTTGGGTCAATTGGATACTACCACTGGTCTTGGTAGATATCAAGAAAATGAGGCATCAGCAGAACCGTGAGATACAGAGATGCTTTAGAGGTCTTGGTAGACCATGAAAAACTAGACTATAGGTACAGTACACTGAAATTGCAGTGAGTGGGAAAATATGCTCAATAGAGGATTAAGAAGCCAATCAGTAAAAAGAGGAGAGAACAGAGAAGAACTGAGTCTGATTAATAGCAGACCAGAGCCAAGATCCAGAAGTTGTGATGGTGAGGTTTCAGGAGTTACCTTGGACCTAGAATAAAACCCCTGCTCGGTTCATTATAGGACCCCCTCCTGCCATGCTGCCTGCACTTGAACTTCTCTGAGAATCCATTTCCATTATTGCCCCATGAGTATTTTTAAAATAAATCGCCACTGCCACACCTAGCTAGCCTTTTATTGAGCTGCCTTGAGTGAGCCTCTGTTTCTTGCAACACAAAGACTCACCAGAACACGTATGAACTTGGGACTGCCCAGAAGTACATTTGATGGATGTTGGATTTGGGCCACTCACTTGGTTTTCACATAGTTTGCCACAGTCTAGCTGTGCTTAAGATGAAACCTTAAAATGGTAGGAATCTCCCTGAATAGAAAAGAGGCTAGAATGAGCAGAACAATACAAATAGAAATGAGATTCATCCCACTGAGAGGAAGCCAGAGTTTCTAGAATCGAAGCACAGATGAAGGAGAAACTCCAAGCACTTGAGTGTAAGGAAAGCTGCTCAGGGAGAAGCTTAAAAAGACCCTGGTTGGTGACTCCCTGTTGAGAGGCATAGAGCGGCTGTGTATGGACCCAAAAGATCTGATAGCAACGTGCTTTCCTGATGGTGAATAAGATGTAATAAGTCAGCCAAAACTGGTCAAACTCACTGATTTTCATGGACACAGACAACTCTCTAGGAGCAAATATGGATGCATCTTCAGATGATTTTTGGGTGAGAAAATGAAGGACTTGAGAACACGGGTGGTATTTTCATTACTTCTTCCTGTTGCCCTTTGGAACTCTGGAAACCAAGAAGCACCTCAAAAATGATCAACAGTTGCCTCAGAAGATCAGGTTGATGTTTAGCTGAGGTTATGCACCATGACTTAACATACCAGAAGAAATCATTCTTAGGCAAGAACGCAGAAGATCCTACAAAGACATGGGGGACTAGTGATTGATTAATTGATCTCATCAAGAGGATTTAAAAATGAACACCAGGAGGAAAAGGGAAACAATGCAAAACAGATAACACATGAGATCAGTTGCTGTGAATGGTAATAAGTGGGATGTGAAAAAGAGTTTTACCTAGGTGCCCATCAAGGGACACATGGATAAAGAAGATGTGGTATATATACGTAATGGAATACTTCTCAGCCATAAGAAATGATGAAATCCAGCCATTTGTGACAACATGGATGGACCTTGAGGGTATTATGCTGAGTGAAATAAGTCAGAGGGAGAAAGTCGAATACCGTATGATCTCACTCATAAGTAGAAGATAAAAACAACTACAAACACATAGCAACGGAGACTGGATTGGTGGTTACCATAGGGGAAGGGGGGAGGGGGGAAGGCAAAAGGGGTGATTAGGCTCACATGTGAGGGGATGGACTATAATTAGTTTTTGGGTGGTGAATATGATGTAATCTATGCAGAATTCGAAATATGTTACGATGTACATCTGAAAGCTATATAATGTTATAATCCAATGTTACTGCAATAAAAAACAGAAAAAAAAAAAAAAGAAAAAGAGTTTCAGGACAGGCAGTGCCACAGGAGGTAAGCCCAAATGCCCAGCTATAAGTGGCCTTAAGTGTCCTAATGCATCCCGCACAGAAAACAAATAAAATAACCCAGAGCAATGTCTACATTCACCCAAGCAGGTCAACAGACCATGTGGAAACAGGCAGATTAATGTGCTGTACCTGCCTGGAAAGCTGTGCTCCTGAGGCTAAAAACTCACTGAGAAGCAGATGTATGGGGCTTACAGAAATGACCCCACTATGGGAGTATCACGGGTAGAGGGGTGATGCTCTCCTGAAACAAAGCACTAGCACAGAGACAAAGTCTCATTGTGAGGGAGAAGCTCCTGGAGGAGACATTTCCTGGAAGTCCTCTTTCATTGAAAACAGAGGATCTGATAAGTTCCTTTTTTTTTTTTTTTGACAAGTTCTTGAGTTGTTTCGCTGGCAAGATCTATCAGTTAGAATACTTTTGATGTAAAGAACAGAAATTCTGACACAAACTGGATTAAATAAGGAGAAAATGTATAATGTGGCTATGGAGTTAGAGCTAGGATGGGGATCAGGGATTGTAGATTCAGTGGTTAATGATGGGGTCAATCTTTCCAGGCTGCTGGGCCTGCCTTCCATTTTGATTCATCTTCAGGTTGGTGGCAAGATGGATGCAGTTCCAGGCATTGCGTCCAGACATGAAAATAACCAGAGGAAAATGAACTTCCTGAAGCTCTCTATTAGGAGCAAGGAAAATATCCCTCAAGCCCCCAACAGAATTTCCCCTTACATGCCATGGCCAGTGTATGCTGATTTTTTTTTTTGGCGGGGGGAGATTAGCCCTGAACTAACATCTGCTGCCAATCCTCCTCTTTTTGCTGAGGAAGACTGGCCCTGAGCTAACATCCGTGCCCATCTTCCTTAACTTTATATGTGGGACACCTACCACAGCATGGCTTGCCAAGTGGTGCCATGTCCACACCCAGCATCCAAATGGGCAAACCCTGGGCCACCAAAGCAGAACGTGCGAACTTAATTGCTGCGCCACCGGGATGGCCCCCAGAGTATGCTGATTTTTGAATCAATCACTGGCAAAAGGATCAAGATTATGTGGGCCAAACAGGTCCAACCTTGGAGATGGATCCCCTACCCCTGAGACACTTAAGTACATGGGGAGAGGTGGGAACCTGGACAAGTTCAAGGTTCACTTAGGAAGGAGGAAATTAGGGGAAATGGGTACTGGGCAGGCAATTAACAGTGTACATCACAAGGCATCTTCTGATATATATAGACAGTGAGTATAGGTAAGAAAAAGAATATATTAAAATAAGGAGAAGAAGAAAGAAAATGTATAGAAAAACAAGAACTCTTTGGCAAAGTAGAAGTAATGAGGGACCCTTAGGAAAACTACTGTATCAGAGATTCTGGTAGTGAGGAGATAATGTTTGGATATGGTCAGATTCCACCATTACCCTTAGAATAAAGATTTTCAAAAACTCAGAAGAAAAAAATCAAGGTGGTGAGGGGTCTTAGGGCAGGCCACCCCAAAATATGCCAAAGTGGCATATTGATTATTTGAATTAAAGCTACTTGAGAAACAGCCAGTACAAGAAGGACACTCTGACCCTCCTCTCTGTTCCCCTGAAAGCAGGAAATAAGTCTCCCATGTGAAAGTTCCTCTCCTCGCACCAGGAGGTAGAGAGACATCCTTGTTGCCAGAGGTAGGGAATTCAAGGCTAAGAAGCTGTGTAAACAAACTCTGCTTAGTTTCTTTGCTAATTAATACCCAAGCCTAAGTCTCTTTGTCGTGTCAATTCTTCACACATTTAGTATTTCTTTATCTGAAAGGTATAAATGCTTTCTGCTTTCGTCACTTCTTTGAGCCTCATATATTTTGGGTTCCCGTATGTAGGAAATTAAATTCGTTTTTCTCCTGTTAATCTGTTTTATGTCAATTTAATTATTAGGCTAGCCAAAGAACAAGGAAGGGAAGAAGGGATAACTTTTCCACCCCTATGATAGACGTTGTCTATTGCTAAGAGCTTAGATGGAGAGACTTGAAATATTTGAAAATAGCTTTCTTTAGAATGCTATTCTGACTATGCAATCAGAAATGATACTCAGAGAGGTATGATAGAAACACATGATTACTAATATTTTAGGTGGACATGTAGAAAAGCTGAAAAGAAAACAGTAACTGAGGCTGGCCCAGTGGCATACTGGTTAAGTTTGCATACTCCACTTTCGCGGCCTGGGGTTCACAGATTTGGATCCTAGGCACAGACCTACACATAGCTCATCGAGCCATGCTGTGGTGGCATCCCACATACAAAAATAGAGGAAGATTGGCAACAGATATGTTAGCTCAGGGCCAATCTTCCTCACCAAAAAAAAAAAAAAAAAAGCAAAAATAAACCAGTAAGGCAGATGCAGTCTTGCCTTTTTCTTACTACCTAGTCTCTCTCAGCACCACCTTGCCCCATCCTCATCTTTCTGCCTCTCTGTACCACTTCCATTTCCTAGAACTGCCTATTTCTCCATGTCCCTAGACGGGCCTCCTCTAGTCCTGAACCTAGAAATCTGGTCCTCTGTCTATGCTGGGAAGGTGGGCTTCTTCAAGGAACATACCAGGCACTTGACACAGGGCCACCTGTTTTTTACAAGTGGGACACTACAAGCCATCATGCAGCAAATTGCTTCCATCAAAGCTTTGGTCAAAAATACCTGAGGGTAAGTGCCTCTTCATATTCTCCTGGGCTAAGGACCTCCCAAAACTACTGACACTCATAGCATCCTAAAGGGACGTGTGTCCTACCATCTCGGTTAGCTGGCCATGTCACATCCACCAAGGCCCAAAGGCCTTCCCCTGATTTGGAGGACATTGTTTTCCAAGCTCAGGCAGAAGCCCTTCTTCAGACTGATTAAAACACCATCTCATTGTCCCCTAGCAAAATCCATCTAACCTTCCAGCTGTGACTCTCCCACTCCCCTGATGTCTGCCCACAACAACTCTGGGCTCCATCATCTGCCTTCCTGGAAACAAACCATTTTCTGGCCAATTCCAAAAGTCTCAAGCCAACATAGTCACCACAGGGCAGCAGATCAAGTCTGGATCCCAAAGCTCACCAGAGCAGCAGCCCCACTGAGAACCTCTCCAGGTGACACATGATCCTGGCAGGCAGCTGATGGCCTGCTCCCACCTGCCTCTCCTTACATCTCTGGGAGTTCCGTCAGCACTCTGCACTCCAGGGAAAATTGACTGCGATGAAGAGCTCTTCTAACGACCCAGCACTCTGCCAGCTCCCACACCTATGGATGACCTTGAGAATATGCCTCCACCAAACCAGCCCTGGTCTGGTCTCAGGCCTCTCCCCCACTGTTCCTGAGCCCAAACCAGGATGGGAGAGTCTGTCAGGCCTGACTTTCAGGACACTTGTCACTTTAAGGAACAGAGTCAAAGCTAGAGATGCTCCCAGAGGCACTCAGCACAGGGCTTGTGCTGCCAACACTGCGATGCCACTGTACTTGGGATCCTGGACTTAGCTCCTCTCTCATACACCTCTACCCACACACCTCTACCCCACCAACCTCTCTAGCTCCCCACTAAAATTGATCTCCCTCCTTTATGATGCTGAGCTTCACTGGACTTTTGTCAGAAATTTTCTCCAGTCCTAGTGCTCTCAGTGTCCCTGAATATTCACATGGGTAATAGGACCCTTGCCCCAGTGTCAAGTGATCCCCACAGAGCAAATAGCCCTTTCATGGGGCCTTTGCATCAGCTCTGCTACCCTTTGCTGCCCTCCTCTGGCCATCGATGTCACTGCAGGTAACCTTTCAGTGCTCTCGGTTTCATTCCTGCGCTCATTCAATAAACACTTATTTAGGACCCCTCAGTACTCTGCAAGGTCTAAACGCTGAGGATTCAGCAATGAACGTATATGGTGCTTGCCTTCCAGAAGCACAGAGTCTCCTGCAGAAAACAAGAGAGCGAGAGAGAGAGAATATGAATGAATGGGAATGGGAATGAATGAATTCCAGTGTATCCCTGTGGAAGTCTAGATTTGCTCATCATTCCACAGACTCCACCACCTAGCGCCTTCACCTGACAAAATCTTTGGAGTTGAGCACCCCTTCACCTTCAGGGGTGGAATTAGAGACCTTTGTCCTCCTCTAGTAGTGAAGTGTGTCAGTCACATCTGTCTTCTTCCTCCCCAGCATTTTATGGTTTGTTTTCATTCATAAACCAACTATTTCTAAACAGGTGGTAAGCATTCAGCCAGGCACTGGAGATACAGGTCCCATCTCCCATGGAATTTACAGTCCAGCTAAGGAGACAGACATAAGTCAATCATCAAACAGATTGTTTGATGACGGTTATAGTAAGTGTCACCTGGTGCTATGTTCTATCTTGTTCACACCTAGTGAGAGCCCTGCACAGCAAGGCTAGGACATGGTTTTGGGGAAGAAGGGATGAACCATAGAGGAGCACCGCCTGTGCACGTGGTAGGCATCTCAGGAAGTGCTGAATGCTGAATGCATGAAAGAGGCTGCAGAGCAGAGGCCTGAGAACCAAGGCCACTGTTTCCAACAAGCTCTGCTAAAATCAACAGCTCACGTGCTCTCTCCTCACCTGTAGCATGCCCACCCCATCCTGACACTCTCTTCCACCCAACTACATCATCTCCAGATGCAGATCCAGATGCGTGAGACTGTGTGGGCCAGAACCTTTGGCAGGTTTCTGGTCAAGTCAAGGACAGTTCAGGAGCCACAGTCCAATACTGCAGGAGCCACATCTGCTCCAGTCACCAGTGTGTGCCCGGTCCCCCATGCAGCACCTGGCACATAGGAGGTACTCTGTAATTCTGTAGTTGTTGTTGTATCAATACATGAATTTTGCATAATTATTCAGGCAGGAGCTCAGCTTCTGCAAGGAATTCAGTCATGATTAGACTAATTTGATCAGCGGAGACAACCATTCTGGTTAGTGGTGGCCAGAAGTCGATTTATAACCTAATCTGATGTATTGGCCACCAACAGGGTGTAGACTCTGAGTTGTAGTGACACCAGCGGTTAACCTCCAGGCCCAGGAGAGCTCTGCCGTCATCCCTGAGCTGAGATTTAGGGGTGACCCTTTGTTCAGCCTGCTCTCGGCCCCCAGGGTGAGCGGGCTGGTCTGAGAAATCTTCCCGGTGAGGAAGGGGCAGGAGGAAGGATGGCCAGCAGCAGGGGACAGAGAGCAGTGTGCAGCGACGGTGAGGGCCCAGGGTGCAGAACAACTGTGAGAACGTATTCCTGAGGTTTGGGAGACAAACCTCTGCAACCACTATGCTTCTCGGAGGTGTCCTGGTGGGCCCCTGTGCTGGAGGTGACCCACTTTCACTTAGACATTCGGCAGGGGCTGCAACACATTTTGCTTAAAACTACAGCTGGTTTGTAATTTCGGCCTCAGACGGTAATTACAGCTGCCAGGGCTCCTTAGAGAGATAATTACAGAAAGGATTCAGCACATTCATTTTATCTACACACTTAACCATCAATTAAATCATTACCGTCTAATCCTATTCCAGAGTCTAGAAATGTTCTGTGAATATATAATTTTGAAGGCACTGAAGTTTGTTTTCAGATGGTTTTAAGTGAAAAATTGCTTAATTTCCAGAGCCAACAGAGGCCCCTGTGTGTGCTTTTCCTGTGGAGGCAGAGCCAAGGGATGTTCTCTGCTTGTGGTGGCTGCCTCCCCGATGCAGGCGGTGCTGGCTGTCTTTGATCTCTCACGAAGTTCTTGGTTTTCCAGAGCAGGATTGCTACCTGGGCCTAGAGGTCAGCGGCTGGGGACAGATGGGAGGGTCTCCTCTGCTGGGATTTTGCAGGGACCATGGACCACCATCTACTAACTCAAAGCCAGGGATGAGGTCTTTTCCATGTAGGAACCCCCAAAAGTGTCATATTTAAAAGCCCAGGCTCTGGCCAGCCCTGGTGACCTAGTGGTTAAGGTCACATGCTCCACTTCAGCGCCCAAGTTCAGTTCCGGGGTGCTGACCTACACCATTCGTCTGTCAATGGCCATAATGTTGCAGCGGCTCACATACAAAAAGAGGAACATTGGCTGTGGATGTTAGCTCAGGGGAAATCTTCCTCAGCAAAAAAAAAAAAAGAAGAAGAGGAAGGAGAAGATTGGGGGCCAGCCAGTAGTGTAGTGGTTAAGTTTTCTCACTCCACTTCAGCAGCCTGGGGTTCTCAGGTTTGGATCCCGGCACAGACCTATGCACAGCTCATCAAGTCATGCTGTGGCGGTGTCCCACATACAAAGTGGAGGAAGATTAGCACAGATGTTAGCTATGGGCCAATCTTCCTTACCGAAAAAAAAAAAAAAGAGGAAGATTGGCAATAGATGTTAGCTCAGGGAAAATCTTCCTCAGCAAAAAATAAATAAATAATTAAAAACTAAAAGTTTGAATAAGCTCTACCACTGCTGAGCTGTGTGTCCTTGAGCAAGGTTCTGAACCTCTCTGAGCCTCAGATTATTCAACTCTGTGACAGCACAATAATAGACCCTACCAAATAGAGCTGTTGTGAGACTTAAAAGAGAAAATAATGTAACATGTTTAACACGGTGTCTGGCACTAAATGGATGCTAAGTAAATTTTAATAATTGGTGTGATTTATCATACGAGTATGCACAGGGATAGGAGAGAAGCAGAAGAGAGCACTGGAGTGTCTAAAATGTGCTGCCGTGAGGCCCAGCAGCCTCTGAGAGCATGTGGAGCCAGGGGCTGGCACTGCCATTGGCTGCGATGCCTCAGGCCTCGCTGTCCAGCCTTGACCTTCACAGCCACTGTCCTCTTAGACCTTGACCTCTCTCCGTGATGACCCACCCAGGAGCCACTGACCACAGTCTCACTGTGCCCCTTGTCCCCTGGTCCTGCCCTCTGTCAGCTCCTGCCAGTTCCTAGACAAGCGTGCTTCCCTCCCACATCTCTGAATGCCCTTTTCTGTCTCTCGTGCATTTTCCTGGGCTCACAGTTCGACACAGTCATGGCCCAAGTTTCTGTCTCAAGCCATTTTCTGTTTCTTCTACTCCACACAAACCCGCTTTTGAGGACAGGGGGCTGAACACAGGGATACAGTAGTTTCCTGGGCCCCTGATCCCAGAGAGACAATTCTTCCAAAATGTTCTTGGGCTGAATCAGCTGTTCAGACTCTGTACCTAAAGCTGGGATTCCAGAGGCACTGTCTATATGGTGGGGCCCTGAGGAAGTCCCCTATTTGGGAACTGACTCTTCTAGACTGCTGCACCAGTCCTCTGGCTACTGTCTGGGCTCAGCCCGTCCTGCCCTTCTGCCCACAGCACATCTTCCTTCTGCTAAGGTTACTAGAAAGCCCAGTTCTTATGGCCAGCATGGAACTAGCCACAGGGCTGGCTTTTGCCTCTGCATGAGCAGCAGCTACGTGGCAGCTCCAAGCTGGGGGCCAGCCCCAGGCAGGCATTGTCCAAGTGTCTGACTAGCCTGGAGAGCACCCACTTGATCCTACAGTTGTGCCCAACCCTAAGTCAGGGCTGCAGAGGAAATGAGAATCTCCCAACCAGTGATGTCATGGAGTTGGGATGTCTAGTGTTCAAGTTCATGGTCAGTCATGCCTGGTACCTAGTGTATGCTCAATAGGTGTTAACTATTATTGTTGTCATTATTGTCAAAGGAGAAACCAGGCATCGTGAGGCTTATGGAGTTCCTGGCCCGAAACACTGTGAAGACCCTGACTCTCCTGCCTTGGAACCTCTTAGAAGGGCCTGCTGGTCCTCCTGTCCAGAGGTCTGCAGGTCCAGTGACATCATGACAGCTTCCTGACTCCTAACTCAGCATTCAGTACCACAGATGCCACAGGGTGGTCCTTTAAGGACCTGGATCTGGGCACTCCCAGAGCAAGGAAAGGAAGAGCCCTCCCTGGCCCTCCTGCCTGACACCCAGTAGCTACATGGCCCCTTTGTGTTGACTCCCTCAAGGGGTAGCAGGATAGGATACCCTCAGCTCCCTGTCCACAGGCACAAGGCTGGTACACTGGAGCCTCCTGGCTTCTCCTCCCCGTTTCCTGGGTAATGTAGGCAGGAAAGTTCCTACCCTGCCTTTCTGTCTGTGAGCCTGCCTTGGCCTTGGTCAGCTCCCTGAGCCTCTTGCAATGACTCCTAAATAATGAAATGATGCTCATCCAGTGGACAGTAATGACCGAATCCTTGAGAGGAGCTAGGGAGGGAAGCATAGGGCACACCTTGACACCAGCACTGCCTGGGGTGTCCACCCTGTGTCCCAGCATGACCTGGCCATGACCACGACATGGCTTTTACTCCTGGAGTCCAGGGGCACATGCATCCTGGTGTCCTTTTGCTTTGGCGTATGGGGTTTGGTGACATGGAACTATGTATGAGTCTGCAGCACAAGTGAGAGAACACCTGCTGGCAGACTGCTGAAGCTTTCTACTGCAGTGGAATGGTATGTGTTGGGGTCTGACCAGTCTCGATCTAGTATCAGAGCCCCTCTGAGTAGGAGACAGATGCAGCCAGCTCCCTTGTGCCCCAGCGAATACATCTGGGAACTGCCTGCCTGCTTCGTGTCTCACGCTGGCACCTCACACCTGTTCTTTCTTTCCTTCTAGCTCTCCCTGGCTTCCTGTTATGGGGTAGAACCCAAATTCCTTACAGTGCACACAGAAACCCTCACGACCGGGCCCCTCTCTCTCTGTCTGGAGTCTTCCTGCCCCTTGAAGTTTCATGCCCCGTCACACCACATGAGCTACTGCTAGGATGCAGAGGCACTGTGCTCTGTGATGTCACTTTGCTTTTGCACGTGCTATTCCGGCTGCCTGAGATACCTCCCTGGAAGTGCCTTGCAAATGTCTACTTCTTTTGGCTTCAACTCAAGCATAGCCTCCTCTCTGTGTATATACCCTTGTGATAGCTCCCATAATGCTGTGTTGTCATTTTGTGTCTGTTTTTCTGAATAGACTGAGTTTCCTGAGAACAGGGACTGTAGCTCATTCATTCTGAGTCCTTAGACCCTTGTGTAGGCTCCAGCAGTGAGTAGGGCTCAGAACTGGCTGAATAAGAGAGAGATGGAGGAATCAGGGGAGGGAGAGCCCAGCTTCCCACGTGCTCAGCATGAGGTGTGAGAGCCCGTTTCCTGACTCACAGATTGGAGGTCCTTCCTGGACAATCGGTGCCCTATTTCAGTAGATTTGTGTGTTTAGACTTCTACCCACTGAAAAGCTGAATGGAAAAACTCTCACTGATAGCATCCCACGCTTCGCCTGACAGCAAGGGATCACTCTGTCTGGAGGGGCTTTTAAGAAAAGACTGTACGGTCTGGTCCACAAGGAGAGAAATGCAGCTGGGCTTCGGGTCCCGCAGACTTTGGGATATTTCACATTTCGAGATGATTTGGTGACTTTACATGTAAAACTGAGAAGGTGAGAGATGGAGAAGCAGCAGGGAACAAGGACAGAGGGGAGAGGAGGCCGAGGCCTCCGGAAGGGCTTCAGAGCTGCCTGCTTCTGCCTCGAATCTATTCCAAAAGCAGCTCTTGCAACGTGAGGGTGCCATACTCAGGTGCAGGGACCTGGCTCGAGGTTTGCAGGAAACATCACTGCCTTTGCCGGCTCCTGTGAAATGAGCAGAGTGCACACAGATGCCTTGTTGGGCCGTAGCTTCTGTTCTCAGGGTTCCAATCCCTGCTGCCCTCCTCACAAGGCGGATAACAGGGCGGCAGCACACCCCTCCTGCTCCAAAGAAGAAAGCGTCCCGTGTGTGTGCTGGTGCCGGCTTCAGCAAGAAGCCTGTGCTTTATTTATTGCAATTTCATGCTGCGATTATTCTACTTCAATCAATACTGAAAATGGCAACTGTACCCACTGTGTCTTCAGCATTGTATAGGGCGTGGTTTTGTTTTCCAGACTTACTGAAATCGTTTGATAAAGTGGCAAAATCTCCTCCACTACAGCACAAAAAATTCTCTCGAAATAACTCACCTTTTATAGGTGTTCCAACATAATTCCGCAGTGGGCACACTGAGTTAGAGGCTGTGTCTCTATGGCCTCCCCAGAGATCTGAGTCTTCCCCCACCCCCACTGCTGCTGTCACCGCAGTCGCCATAATGCCTGGCTGTGGTTTCATGGGTAGATGAGTTGGCACCAAGGTGAGACACTTACTTGGCCTGGTTATTAGTGTGGGGCAGTGGTAGGGCTTGGGGTAGAAGGGAAAACTGGGACCTTAGTCTTCTTGGATGAAGGGGGATGGCCAAAGATGTTACCGTTGGTAGCAGGGGGGAGAGGTCTAAGGTAGACAGGTGGTTTTATAAGAAGGAGGAGCAAAGGCATCAAGGAACAAAAGAGACAATGCTACCACCCCACCCTGAGTTACATGGAACACGAGGGATTAAGCGGCCTTCTTTTGGGAGGGCTGCAGAGAATCTCGACTTCGAGGAAGAACCAGGATTCAGTTAAGGTGAGGAGACGGATGGAAGGTTTTAATAAAAAGTCAAGGATGTAGAGGATGGCAGATGGAGAGCACCAGAGGAGGGCTGGAGATGGTTCAAAGATGGAGTTGGTTCACGGCAGGGGAAGTACAGAACCGGATGTGAGTGACAGTAGGGAGGGGAGAGGTGACTAGACATGGGGGATGGAAGGCAAGGGAGTGAGGCCTGGCATGTTTGGTCCAAAGGGGGAAACTCAGCCTTACTGGAGGAAGAAGGGTGACCAGGCTGCCCTAGGGGTGGGAAGATGAAGCCACAACCACTCAGACCAACTGCTCTCCCAGAGTTGTTTGAAAGGGAGCCTGAGCCGTCTCACGCAATCATCCATTCATTCGTTCATTACCCAGTGTTCGTGAACCTTGGGTCTAATGTGCCCCTGGCCTTCCCACCACCTTAAACCCTTACCTGCCTGCCTGATCACCACCTCCTCACCTGCTGCCCTGGACTGTGCCCATCTAACCTGTCAATCACTGTGTCCTTCCTTCTGCCCAGTGCTGGTCATTGCACTCCTGACAGGCAGGCATGCCTTGTCTATAACATGATACTTCAGATTATAATAATACAATGTTGGGGCTGGCCCCGTGGCCGAGTGGTTAAGTTCGTGCGCTCCACTGTCGGCAGCCCAGTGTTTCATTGGTTCGAATCCTGGGCGCGGACATGGCACTGCTCATCAAACCACGCTGAGGCAGCGTCCTACATGCCACAACTAGAAGGACCCACAACGAAGAATATACAACTATGTACTGGGGGGCTTTGGGGAGAAAAGGAAAAAATAATAATAGTAATAATACAATGTTAGCTTTCCTCTGTTGAACACCTACTCTCTCCAGGGCACTGTGCTGAGCACTGCACATGCATCATCTAATTTAACCCTCACTCTGTGAGGGAAATGGTATTATCTCCCCAGATAAAGAAACTGAGGCCTGACTAACTGATCCAACATCATGAGACAAATAAGTGGCAGAGCTAGCATGTTGAGGTAGATTGCATCATTTATCCATTGCTATATGCTCCTTCCATGCTCTTGTGCGAGCTGTACACCCCAGTGACTTTGGACTTGGCCCTGTGACTTGCTTTGACCCATATGGGTGGGGGGACAGTTCCAAGCAAGGGCTTTAAGAAGCATCACGTATTTTTATTCACCCCCTTGAGCCTTTGGTATCTGTCATGGGAATTACCTGGGTCCCAGAAAGAAGACACAGAAGCAGACCTCTGCCTGTCTGGAGTCAAGTCCAGCTGAGCCCAGCAGAGCTGCAGCTGACCCCCAAACCCACGAGCAAGAAATAAGTGTTTATTGCTGTAAGCAACTAAGGTTCGGGGTTATTTGTTATTACAGCAGATGCTGACTAACACAGGTTTAAGCTGAGATCTTTCTGATTCTATACAGTGCTTTTAAAATCACAGTTCTTCTACCCCAGTGCTTCTTGGGCTTAGATACCAAGACTATTGGGACTCTGTCCAGGTGTGGACCTCTCTCCACTCCCTTAGGAAAGGCTCTCTCTCTTCATCATCAAGTTGAATCAGTCAGCCTATAGCTGTTCCAGCTGTACTCTTCCTTTTCTCCCCCCACTTCCAAGAAAAGAATTTGCCCGTGTCTACACATCTCAGCAAATCTCTCAAACCTGCTTCTCTGCTGGCCAGACAGCTTGGAAGAAGACGCAGCTGTATCAGTCAGACACAACCAGTTTCTCGCATGGTCGGTCAGTTTATGGATCACGTAGCTGTGCTGGTTCTAAAAGGTTTTTCCCTTCTGCGCTGTTATTTTTCAGCTCGATTAAGACTGTAAAACTAAACAATGACTAAGAATTTTTCAGAAAATTCTTTTGTTTTCATCCTGCTGGCACTAATTCACCATCCCTTATGACCTCACATTCCCAAATGATTTGTCATGTGAGTTTTTTGCTAATTTACTTTCAGTTGTTTTGCTTCTGCTGTTTCTTCTCCAACCTAATCATCTGCTTTTATATAACCATAATTTTCAAAACCAGTAGGACAGGCAGTGAACAATATGTGCTAAAACTGATTAACTGACAGCTCTTTTTTTTTAAATCCTAAAAGCTGATGGAATAGTCTTTTCTATCATAGTAGTCATGTTATATTCTGTGGGTTTTTAAAGATTTTTTTTTATTTTTCCTTTTTCTCCCAAAGCCCCCCAGTACGTAGTTGTGTATTTTTAGTTGTGGGTCCTTCTAGTTGTGGCATGTGTGATGCCGCCTCAGTCTGGCTTGATGAGCGGTGCCATGTCTGCACCCAGGGTTCGAACTGGCGAAACCCTGGGCCACCGAAGCAGTGTGCGCGAACTCAACCCCTCGGCCAGGGGGCTGGCCCCTCTGTGGGTTTTTAAATGTTGTACTTTGATAAGACTAAACTTTGTAGAGGCAGAGATGTGATTCCTTCTAATTGGAACATGATTTTCCCTGGTGATCTTAGCGTGAAAATCTCAGAAGTGAAACCTTAGGATTTTGCTCATGCAGCATTTCTTCTCTCATCTTCTGAGAAAAGAACCCCGTCTTCCTTGAGGATCCACCCCTCCTCCCTCTCTGTTCATGTGGTTTGGGAAGACATAATGACACCCTCACTCCAGGAGCCTCAGGAGCCCACCCTGGGTTCGGACCGCTGAGGCAGTGGGGTGTGTGGTGGGGAAGGGATAAAGAGAGAGCTGTGTCTTATAAGCATGACTTCCAAGGACTCATTGCTGTGGGTGGGAGCACTGCAGATGACGGGATTGAGTGGGCATTGTTGTCAATGTAAGCTGGGAAGACACTCCAAACTGTGTTGCTCTAACCCCCAAGGGCTGGCCATTAGCATATTTATCATCAGTTCCCACAAGAGTCTTCAGTTGTCCTGATCTCTCCACTCACGTATTTATTCAGATGATGTTCATTGAGAACCTGCCATGTGCCATGTGCTCTTCCAGACACTGGGAATGCAGTGTTGAGCAACGTAGGCAAGATTACTGCCACCATGGAGCTTGCATTCTGGTGGCAGGAGACAGGCAAATCACAAACTAATAAACAGAAAATAGGTCATGATAAGTTGAGGATGAAAATATAACAAAGAGATGTGATAGGAGTGAATGGAGCTAATTTTTGTTGGGTGATTGGAGAGGTGACACTTAACAGAGACCTGGAACGAGAAGCAGACAGACCTGGGAAGAGCAGAGAGGAGGCGAGTGTGCTTGGGACGCAAGAGTCCTGGGGAGTCGGGTCAGGGCAAGGAGGGTAGCTGCCCCTGTGTTTCTGGTCTCCGCCCCCCTCATCAGGAGTGCCAGGGGAGAGAAACTGAGTGCAGTCTCCTCAACCTGACCCCTCTGTGGACTCATCTTGTCTGACGGGCCATGTGCTTCCAGCAGAGGCAGAGCTCAGCTTCCCCACTGGTAACACAGCAACCCCTAAAATTCATCCAAGATTAGCCTCCCTTTCCCAGTCCTTGCTACACCCTCAGTCACTTTTCTTCCTTGTCCCCTTATTTCCAGCCCCTTGATAAGAATCCAAGGCCCTCAGGTTCTTCTTGATCTGAGCCTCTACCCTTTGTGTCTGCCCTGAGTTGATTTCCTCTCCCCACACAGCTCAGCAATTCCCTGAAGAATGTTTGTCTACATCTCACAAATCTCCTTTGTTTCTTCCCCCTTCTCCTCCCAGCTGCGCTCCAGGTTTCTCTGCTGGTCATCTCTAGATGTCTCAGAACTGCTTCTCCAGCTGCCAGTCTCTCCCTGCACTGCTTACCCCAATCATGGACACAACCCCCTCTTCAATTCCCCAAAGCACAGCTAGTGCCAGGCTGCAGCATTAATGAAACTTTCCTGAGCTTGAGGATGACATGAGTGATTACAAGACAAAACAGATCATGTGAAACTGAAAATTCTATAACCAGGGAAAGAAACATCCACCTAATATAGTAATTGTCCCTGCCAGTAGGAAACTGCCTGCAAGGAAGACCCTTCGCATCATTATATAGGATAATACAGCCTCTCATGGTCTCAGCCTCTTGGACTAAGATAGGATCTGGGCTTTACCTTGGATAATGTGAGCCCCCTGGTAGCCCACCAAAGACCTTCTTCCCCAGGGCCATGCAAACTGTCCTACTGGTGGATCCTTCACCAGGCCAGGGAGAGGCAGGAAGCTGAAGTCAGTCCTTTCTTCACTCGCCAAGTGGTGAGTGAGCCTGGAGGGGTTCCTGTGTCTAATTCGCACAAAGGCCCAATGTTAATAGCATTCTGGAGAGGTACATTCCATGGCCTACTGTTTTTTAGAAGAGAACAGGTACTCACATTAGAGAAAATTAATTGTGCTGATAGGTTTTTGTTTTTTTGACTTTGTGAGGATCTTTGAGATGAAAAGCTAATGGTAGGAATAGTACCCAAAATGTTGACATTATTAATAACTTATATCAATATGAACGTCTAAAGCTTTAGGGCAAAGAAAGTTTCTTATCTCATAATCTGTTTTCAAACAACAAACACATTTAAGGATCTCTCTCTGAGAAAAGTAAGCTGCAAGACAATACATTTTTTAAAATTACTACGTGTTTAATTAATTTTTCAAGATGAAGTTGTGTTCAGTCTACTAGATGTGTTTATTCTGTACAACTACATCTCGATGTTTAAGCTGATTCTGAGAACTCTTCCCAAGTTGAAGAAAAACACATCCATGAGACACCTGGAGAAGGAGAGGAGACATGCAGGGCCTGGGGAGGTGGGTGAAGACCTCTCCCTAAGGTATCATGGGGTCGGGTATTTTATCCCTCATGGGATCACAGTAGGCTACCAATTCCACAGCTGCCCCTTTGACCTATGTAAATTCTGGATGTGAATGACCATCTGCTGGGTCATATCTGCCAGAGCAAGTATCATCGCCCAAGGTGGGACAGGTGCCCAACAAGGAGGCCGCCCAGTGCCTCAGGTGGTCTGTGGAAGTGATTTCGACAGCTCCTCAGTTGTTTGCTTCTCATTCTATGCCACTCTTCTTAGGAAGGAGAACCCAGATTTGACCAGGTCTCCCTCCTTCCAAAGCTTCCACTGCCTGGCCATACCTATTTATATTCCCTAAATTAGTTTTCTTTTTTGTACCTTTTCTCCTGATACTCCTCAGTTTAGAACACCTTTCCTCCACAGTCTCACCATATGAATCCTACATAGTCCGCAGGGTTCAATTGAAGTGCCACGTGCTCCATGAAGTCTCCAATGAACTACACCCCTCTCAGCAAGAAGTGCTCTGATTGCGATTCACGTTGACCGCTTCTCACCTCTGGCTTTTGCTTTGTCATTAATCAGATACATCTGTCTTCTCTCCTGACTGTGAACCGCTTGAGGCCTGAGATTGTGCTTCCTCCCCATGGTGAAATGTAGGGTCTTTCATTATTCACTCAATTGATGTATTTAGCTGATTCGGGCTCATTGTGACCTTTGCTACAGAAGATGATTGAGCTTTTCCTCTGTGGTCCGCAGAGAAGTTTCCAGTATGTTCTGGTCAACAGGCAGGAGGGGACTTGTCAGTGTGAGAGTGCCCAAGGGAGAATTAACACAGATACCATCAGCACACAGTGGGTAGAAACACCCAGAGGAGAGATGCAAGGTACCTACACATGAGTAGGCAGGGCACACTTCTCTCCAATGTCTCCCTCACTTCAGGCAAATAAGAGTGAGAGGACACTGAGGTCTTACCCTTTAACCAGAAAATGCCCACAATCCATAAGTGGCAATGGTGATATCCTGAAGTCAAGTTCCCGAGTGAACAGATCTAGCATCCATTTTATTATGCACTAATGTTTATGGTCAGCTGGGGGTTGGGAGGTAGTATATGACTATTCATTCATGATATCCTTGGTATTTATATTTGTAGCTCTTTGTTCTTTTTCAGAGCTCCATTTGTCACTTTCTATGAAATGCTGAATTTAAACCACTCTGGTCATGTTTGGGGACCAGACAAATAGATCTCTCAGGAGCTGAAGCCAACCATCTCCTTTCTGTCTTCACTGACCAACACTTCTATAGGGACTGGATGAATGGAGGCTCTCACAGCAAGAGGGTGTCCACTGCTCCAACGTGGGCACTCAGCTCTGGTTTCTCTGTTCCTGTGTGCTCTCCAGTCCAGTGTCTGCATTGCTTCCAGGGTCCAAGTCCTAAAACACAAGTCTGACCATGTTCCTCCCCTGTTTAAAATCTTTCAGTAACTGCCCTTTGTCCAGAACAAGACCAAGATCAGGTTCCTTGTCTTGGCACTCAAGGTTCTCTAGGACCCCACCTCCATCTCCTCCTTGCACATTATGCTGAGGCCATGCCCAATTACTGCGGGTCCACACTGTGCTTATTCACCTCACGCCCTTGCCACTGCTTTAACATTTTTGTGCTGTTCTTTCTACTCCTTTTTGCCTGGCTAGATCCAGCTCATCTTTTAAGCATCTGATTTAATGTCCTCTTCTTCAGGAAGCATTCTGAAGATCCTCTCACTATGACTTAAATGTCTCTTATCTGTGCTCTCTTCTCCTAGCACCCTGTGCCTACCCCTAACATAACATTTGGTGCCACTTGATATTATCTGTGTACGTGTCATCCACAGCACATCCAGCTGCTTCTTGATGATAGAGACCGAGCATATTCATCATTGTATAACCAGTAGTTGGCAAAATGCCTGGCACAAAGTTAGCATTGAATAAATTCTTATTGGATAGAATTCCAATTTCTTTTATCTTACAACATGTTAAATGAATACTGATTTGTTAGATGGATCCTGCATGTCATTTTTTCAAATCTACAGGTATAGCGGTTCTGTTAATGTATAATAGTAGCCCAGTGCTAGCTCTCAGAGCCAAAGAAGCTCCGTTTTCTTGAAGAGTAAATAAACCCTACCGTCCTTCCAGCATCCAGTTCTCCAAGTGCCAGGCAATGCCCATAAGAGTTAGGATGATACAATCAAGCACCCAGTCATTGTCTCAGGTGAGATTTGTGGCAGCACAAAAGCTCAGACACTTCTCATAAATGTCTCTGCCAGAGAATGGTCTTAGTTTAAAAGTAGGTTGGAGGAGCTGGCCCCGTGGCCAAGTGGCTAATTTCTCACACTCCGCTTCATCGGCCCAGGGTTTCACTGATTCGAATCCTGGGTGCAGACATGGCACCTCTCATCAGGCCATGTTGAGGGGGCGTCCCACATGCCACAACTGGAAGGACCCACAACTAGAATATGCAACTGTGTACTGAGAGTGATTGGGGGAGAAAAAGCAGGAAAAAAAAAGATAATCCAAAAACAACAACAACAAAAAGAAGGTTGGATACCCTTGACCATTTCTTCCCAAAAGCTCAGAATTCCTTCCTGCTTGGAATCATGCTGGCTGCTTATCTCTCAAGATGCCTCTTTGCATTAGCTGCACCATTTATTGTATTATGGCTTTCTGTTCAAGTAATGATCAATCACATTTCCTCTGAAACAATCACTTTGCAGAGGGAAATGGGGGATTCAGTCATTTATTTATTTGCCAACAAATATTGACTACCTACATGTGTATACATCTGTGAGAAAAAAATAGACAAAATTTATTGCCCTAGTGGAGCTTATGTTCTAGGGAGAGAAACAGAAAATAACCATTATAAATGAGAATATTATGTAATATTGAAAGTAATAGGTACTATGAAAACTACAATAGAGCAAGTAAGGGGGATCAGAAATGTACTAGTGGTTTCTTTTGTTGATTGGTTGGTTGGTTTTTTTAAAGGAGGGTTAATTTTTTTGGTTTATGTCGTGTACTTTTCAGGTGTACATCATTATATTTTGACTTCTGTATAGCCTACATCATGTTCACCACCAAAAGTCTAGTTGCCATCCATCACCAGTCACATGTGCCCTAAAGGGGGGTTAATTTTAATAGAGGTACTGATAGGCCTCAAGGAAAACTGAAACATTTGAGCAAACAGTGGGAGGAGATGAGAGAGCAAGCCATGTGGATATACAGCCTGAGGGAACAGCCAATACAAGACCTTAAGGAAGTTTGAACAAGGAACAGTGAGATCAATTTGGGGGATGTAGAGTGAGTGAGAGGGAGAGTAATAGGAGGTGAGATCGGAAAGGTAATAGGTGGCCAGGGCTCAGGTTACATAGAACCTACTAGATCTTCATAAGGACTTTGATTTGTATTCTGAGATGAACAGGAAGCCATTGCAGGACTTTGAAGAGATGTAACATGATCTGAGCTTATAACTGATCCCTCTGGTTCTGTGTTGAGAATAGACTCTATGGGGGCAGAGGAAAAGTGGAGAGATCCTATAGGAGTCTACTGGTATTATCCAGATGGAAACAATAGAGGCTTGGACCAGTGTAGAAGCTGGCTGGGGTAGTGGAGAGAAGTGGTTACATTCTGAATATATTTTGGAAGGAGATGTGATAGGATTTCCTGATGTAGGGTATGACAGAGAGAAATGAAGGATGATTCCAATGTTCTGGGTCTGAGAAACTGAAAAGATGGAGTTGCCATGAAGCGAGCCAAAGAAGACTGCAGGTGGAGCACCGGTGTGGGGCAATCAGGAGTTAGACCTACTAAATGTGAAGCATCCATTGATATTCTACAGGGAGACATCAAGTGGCAGGTAGATACAGGGATCTAGAGTTCCAGAGACAGGTCAAGCTGTAGTGATAAAGATGGTTGAGACATAAATGGAGAAGAAGTCCAAGGACTAAGAATCAGGCATTCCAATACTGAAAGGCAGGGAAAGAAGAGAAACAGAGACTGAGAAGGAGAACATCACTGAAGTGGTAAGAAAACCAAGAGATGTCCAAAGACAAGAGAGAAGAAATTATTACTGGGAGAAGGGAATGATCAGATCTGTCAGTGGGTCAAATAAGATGAGGACTGACAACTGACATTGGGTTTATCAATGTGCTGGATGTTGGTGACATGGGATACTAGCTTAAATAATGTCTCCCCAAATTTCTATCTACCCAGAACCTCAGAATGTGACCCTGTTTGGAAATAGAGTCTGAAGATATATTTAGTTAAGTTAAAATGAGGTCATACTGGATTAGGATGGACCCTAAATCCAATGACTAGTGTCTTTATAAGAAGACGATGTAAAGACACAGAGAGACACACAGGGAGATGCAGTGTGACGACAGAGGCAGGAATTGGAGTGATGCAGCTATAAGCCAAGGAAAGCCAAGGATTGCTTGCAACCGCCAGGAGCTAGGAATAGGCAAGGAAGGATTCTTACCTAGAGCTCTCAGCCCTAGAAAACTAATACACTTGGTGTTGTAGTCGTCTCACACTCCCATAACAACAAAATACCATAGACTGGGTGGCTTCAACAATGGAAATTTACTTTCTCACAGTTCTGGAGGCTGGAAGTCAGAGATCAGGGCACTGGCATAGTTGGGTTCTGGTGAGGACTGTCTTCCTGGTTTGCAGTTGGTTGCTTTCTCACCGTGTCCTCACGTGGTGGATGGAGAGAGAGAGAGAGAGAGAGAGAGAGAAAGCACTCTCTGGTGTCTCTTCTTATAAGGACCTCACTCTCATTGTCTCATCTAACCCTAATCAGCCCCAAAAGGCCCCATCTGCAAAACCATCACACTGAAGGTTAGAGCTTCAACATATGAACTTGGGAGGGTGCGCAGTTCAGTCCACGGGACTTGGTAAAGCAGTCATTTAACCACTCTGTATCTCGATTTCCTCATCTGTCAAATGGGATAATAATAGAACCCACCTCAGAGAATTGTGGTGAGGAGTAAATGAATTACTATCTGTAATATTCTTAGAACAATAGATACTAAAGGCTGTATACCCTTAACTATTATAATGATTTATGAATCTAATCATTTTGTTTTGAAATTAAAACACTCATTTTCGCTTGTTCTTTGCTCAATTCTCAATTAACTCATTAATTTGACAGATTAAATTTCCCTAAGTTTCTAAACACCAATTTCACACTTAATCAAATTCTCTTAAACATTTCAAACTCAGGAAAAAAACCTTATAAATCTAGCAAATAAAATTTTCCTAATATTTAGACACTGTTTAAGCAATCGAGTGACTAAATTCCCTTAAACATTTCAAACTAAAGTCACAAATTTAAAATGTGATTATATCAAACTCTTCAAACATCTATCATGGTCAGTGTTAAACAAAATTGTTCTCAAGCACTGTTAACTCTTATAATGCTGATAAATAAAATCTTACACATTTAGATTAGTTTACCTTAAGCATTTCAACATCTTAAGAATCAAATTTATAAATTTAGAATATTGGATTTTCCTAAGCATTTAAATATTGACTGTAAATTTAGCTAGTTAAGTTCTCCTAAATATACCCATTAAAATCATAAATTTAGTAATTTTCTACTATGTCATATTGTTAGTCATTTACCTTAAAAACATAAACAAAGCAGAACTGTGATAACAAAATGTGTTATTGCGCTCAAATAAATATAACTTACACAAATGTATCATTACTTCATCATTTATAATTCTTAACTGTTATACCTTTCTGGTATTACAAAGCTACTTTTCCAAATAACAGGAACTGAATATTAGTTCAAGTCCTCAGTAGCAACTGAGATTACAGATGGCTCGTCTGCGATCTGACTTCCAAATTGCAGTAGGGGGATAACTGTGCACGGACATGGCAAAGGGCATGGGTTGCCTCCCAAGGGAATTTCACCAGAGCTATGAATGAACATGACAAGTCCCTTCTCATGGCTGCCTTCTGCTAGCCATACTGTCAGTGGGGGACAACCCCAGACTTTTTAAATGGAATTTCATTTCACCATCCAGTGAATCACATATATCCTAGGAACCTTTCAACCTTCACCCTTACCCAATTTTTTTATCATAACTTTTTTCCTTTTACCTCCCTGATTTGGGTAGATGTAATTCTCCGTGCACACACACACATACATGCACACACGCACAGCAGTTATGCTCAAGCGTCCTGAGAAGACTTCATTTACTTTCTTTTCTTTTTCATCATCCTTGATTCTCTAGTCATTTAACCACGAGCTCTTCAAGAGCAGGGTGTGCATTGGTCATCTTTGTGTTTCTGGTGATCAGCACATTTGTCTGGTGCTCTATAAATGTTTGTTGAATGAATTAATAAATAAATACAATGAATTGTTAACTTGGAGTAAGAAACTCCAAATAACCTCCACCTAACTTCATCAGGTAGGGTACGTTTTGCTTTGCAGTAATTCCCTAACTTGCCCCTTCCCCTGAAAACCTCTGACAGCACTCTTCTTCCTTTTGAATGGCACCTCACGCATAGCCCTTGCTTCTTGCTTGTTTCTGATGCACCTCTCTCAGTAACAGTTCACGTGTCACATCCGCTGCCATTCACCACCTCTCCCCCTCAAGGTTGACTTGACAATGGATCTTAACACACTTTCCTACCAGGTCTGGACTGTTCAGAATTCTTTTCTGAACTGAGAATCCTTTTTAGAAAGACACAGTAATGGAGTTGGCATCCAAGCTGCAACAATTTGCCACCCTGGGAGTAGTACTTAAGAGCACACATGTGGATCCATAAAGGTATGGTCGCAGATTCTGGCTTTGACATTTACTCCCTTTGTTATTTGGCTTTTCTCAGACTCAGTTACCTCTGTAAAAATGTAGTTGTAATATCTGTCACAGAGGGTCAGGGAAGTATTGAATGAGATAAGGTGTGCAAAGCTCTCAGGGTGCTGGAGTGCTCAATAAATAGGAGTTATTAGGCAAATGGACACTCATTTTCCAGCTGTTGCCCCAATCCCCTGACCGGAAGTCTAGTTAAATTCACACTTTATTTCTTTAGCATACTGATTCTTAAAGGGGTGGAGAGAGGGAGTGGAGAATAAAGAATGCCTGCTTTGGGGAAAGGGAGAAGCTAATCAGATTCTAAGCAGGCAGGGCATGATGTTTCTTCATATATTTGCCAAGCTGTGCTAAATAGCTAAGTAATAGTCAACAAAATGGTAAGATTTTTATGCTTTTTAAATAAAATTTTAAATACAAGTTTAACGATATTAAGCACATAGAAGATTGAATCAAGTAATGAGTCACTTCAATTTTTGACAAGCTTCTTAGTTCAAAGCCCTTAGATACTTCCTGTAATCAAAACCCATTTTCAAATTCAGAGGGAGATATTATCTAATGATCCACTCAGTCTTTTCATGTTCTTAATTTGGGGTCAGTTTCAATGGCCTGTCTCATATCAGCTGTCATTTTTGTTATCAAAATGTCACTTCACATTACAGTTTTCATTGGGACAGTTCTCATCTTTGGTTTCAATTCAATTTAATTCAAATCACATCTATATGTCTCAGGATAATTGAATTCACTTAAAATCCCCTCTGGTTAGATAAGACTGTAACCACTACTTCCTGTTGATGCCACTGAAGTTCCTGATACCTTCCAAACCTGTGATGTTGCCTGGGAGGCCACTGGATCTGATAACAGGCATACTGCGGCTTCTGCCCATTGAAGTGGGCCTGGCGCCAGCCCTGGAACCAGCTAGGCCAGCCTGTGGCCACAGTGCTTGCGTCACCTTTGCTATCTCCAGTGTTGATGCCACAGTCTCCACCACCCCATCCCCTCACCAAAATCCTACTGGGTCGGTGCTCTTCTGAACTATAGAAAAATTTTTCTTTATACCTCATTTTATGGAAATCTTGGCTGAGAAACAGCTCGTTAAATTATAAGAGTTTGGAAAGGTGTTGTAATTTGCTTATTTTGTTTTGTTGGTTCAGTTGAGTTTTTCCCCCGTAAAAGACTGACAAAAAGGGTTGGACCACAGCACAATTCACCCATGCCATACTTAAAATTGCCTTCTCTTGGAACAATTAAACTACTTTTTTTCACATCTGACTGCATACGTGACTTTCCCTAGGAGAAGTTTGTTTCCAAGGAGCTTTTCTTGCGAGACCAGTAGTAGAGATGACCTCACCACTCCTCCAGACATACTGAAACTCCTTTATCCCATCATCTTGTAGGCTCGCAGACCAAAAGCACTCTGGGGCCTTAGTGTCCCCTGTGCTTTGCAGGAAAACAAAGGATCCTGGACCAGGCAAGATCAGGACCCAAAAACAAAGCCAACTAAAGAAGAGAGAACCAGTAGACCACTCCGCAGTATTGCCATGGGCTGAGCTTAATTCCAACTAACTGCATACACAATGGAAACTCACCAAGTGAGCAAAGCCCAGCTATGGAGGTCAGGTTGAAGCTGCACTATAACTTGGCCATTGGCAGCATGGCCTCTGCTAGCGGTATCCCTGGGTAGGGGGACTGGTGAAATATTGGTTGAGGTCATAGCCCAGCCCTTTAAGGAGACTTCAGATAAGGCTGTAACAAACCAGGGATAGAGGTGGTCCCTACGGCCGGCACTTTGGGAAAGCTCTACCCAACGCAGGCTGAAGGGACTGCTCAAATGGAGAGGTGAAACAAAGGTCAGAACAGGGAAGAATGAGGTTGTGCATAAACTGAGGGGGCAAATGAGAGACACATGCAGGTCACTAACCATAGGCATCCAGAGAAATAGAATAAGAAGATAGGAAGCCATAAGTGGGATATGGCACCTGTTGCATGCTACTAGCTTGGGCTAGGGTTTCTTAAAGTTACATCATCTGGCTAGATTTACAGTGTAGAAAACCAGGCAGAATCTCAGATGTATAAAGTGGGCTTACAGAGTGAGTTTAGGAACGATGTAATTGCTAAAGCTTAGACTTTGAAGTTAGAAGTCTTGGGTTCAAATCCTAACTCTGACACTTAACAAGTGTGGCTTGGGACAAATTAATCTCTCTACATCTCTGTATCTTCCAGTAGAGAACCTCCTAGGGTTCTTTTAAGGATTTGTAGAGTTCATATCCTAGTTCCTGGAACACAATAGGTATTCAAAACTGAAGGGATGTGGTACGTGGTCTCCTTGGCTAATAACAAGACAACTAATTCCAGACCACATTCATTGGTGGGGCTGAGCCTGTTGACAATTCGCCTTCTGTGATAAGGAAGGACTCAGGGACTGGCAAACTAGGCCAGCGGGAGTGGGTCTCACAGCTGAGAGAAGGGACCCTGGGAACTAGGGCCTGACCTGGGTGGTTGGTTGGGAAGTAGAGCCATTCGGAAGATGCTCCAGGGCTGATATCAGCTGGTCTGGGAAAGTCGTGTTTGAATTACAATATAAGGCAAATATCCATTCACATTTTCCTCCTCGTCTCAGAAAGGAACTCCCTTTCCCAGGGGTGTGGGTGTGCCCACACCCAGGTACATGCTTCAAAGCCAAAGGTCACAGTCGGACACAGCTTTCCCTCTACAGTGTATACACTCTGGCTTTTATTACTTTCTCTAAGTTACAGCCTCATGCGTGAACATTTGATCTTTGAAACGCAGTCCATACAGTCCAGTCCAAGAATGTCTGCAGCTCTCCCATAGTGTATGAGCACATTTTTTATTATTGTTCTGTCCATGGAAGTGACTCTAGCTCTCTTTCTCTCTGTGATTGCAGCATTAATACCCTTAATCTATACTGGGAGATGCCCTGTGTTTAAATTAAGCTGAATGCTGGGCTGAGTCTGAAACACAAGAAATACTGCTACCCTAAGTCTGGGGCTCTGTTGAAAAAGCCCGTCCTTCACAGCTGGGAAACAAGGAATTGATGTGGCACCCTGCAGAACCTCTCTCATCTCTTCAGCCTTACTTCCTCCTGCTCCACTCCTCACACCAAATTCTGACAACTCCTCCAACACACCATGTGTCCTTTCCTGCCTGTGTGCCTTCACACAGGCTCTTTCCTCTGCCTAAAAGGCCTTACCTCCTCTCTTGATGGACTCCCCTTCAGCCTAAATGGCCCAGCTCAAGACTTACCTTTCAGAATCCTCTTGTAGACCTCCTCAGTCCCCTCAAAGTTCATCCTTCCCTCCTCTTTGCAACCTTATTATTCAGCTTCTGACATTGTAATTTCTCCCTCTGTGAGCCCTTTGAAAGCAGAGGGTGTGTCTTACTCACGGTATCTGTATCTCCAGCATCTATCACAGCACCTGGCACTTGTTTGATACACATTAAAAACATATGGATGAAAACCAAAACATTCTTTTTATTTCTTCTTCCTACAGAAACGATGACTATGAGTAAGAGGACTGCTTGTGCCAAGGACACAGTAGGACAACCATCTTACAAAGATCTTAAGGAACTTTTCCCATCCAACAACATCCGGACGACTCCAGTGACCAAATGCTCAGCTGTACCCACAGCAATAACTGGCCATCTTTCCAGATTGGGTTTGGTGGACATGAACAGTCCAGCCATCTTCAGGTGGCCTAAGGTGGTATGCTGTAGGGGAAGCACATCTCATTGCTGAGAACCAAGATCAGACTATGGAAGAAACCAACTAATATAGCGAGACAACTAAAAGTAACCAGGACTACCAGGACTCTTAGTGATGAACAAAGCCCTTAGTGATGGAGTCATAGCACCTGCCCTGGCAGCATCACTCTTAGGTGATATTTGCTTGAATGCCCTGGAAGGACAGAATATTTTAAAATATATCCAGGTGCTAAATAGGCAGCAGATCTAATTCACACTGGACTACCTTTGAGCTAATAACTGTCACCAGAAAATAATTTCACCCAAGAAGTGCTCCAGCTTTGCAAGGAATAGCCCCAGGAGAGTAATAGGATAGGCATGCCATTCCCCTGGAGAAACTCTAGTGCAAGGAGAGTTAGTTCACAGCAAATTCACTGCCCCCTCCCATGCACATGGCTGTGAGTACCAGTTGATCATGGCCCTCTCTCCTGCTAAACCCAGATTCTGAGGAGTCAGAATCTCCAACACTGTTTTCTAGATAGCCAGCAGCCACTTCCTTACAACAGGGGTTGGCATTAGAATGAAAGTTACTTGTCATCCGTGTTAGAGAGGCATTCATCTCACTGGCGTAAGCATCTGGAATACCCTTCCCCAGGCACATTTGTCCACTGAGGGAACAGCCTCAGCAATAGATGTACTATTGTGTGAGCTGAGTTCATGGAGAGATAACACAGCTGTCCCCGATGGAAGGCACAACTTTTGGGCCCTCTTGGCCTGAGTGCCTTCTGGGGTATTTCCATATGCAACAGCCCAGAGGCACAGCCTTGGGCAGCCACAAACAGGTTTCCTTTTCACTTCTAGACACATATATCACTTTCACAGCGCTTGGGGAACGGAAATACCTACAAGAGTGAAGGTCAAGGGCTCTCCTTGGATATCTCATTCATTACTCAGTTTCCTTTGTGACCACATCAGCCAGCCTACTACCAGCTGTGCTCCTCATCCTCACTGCTTCTGCCTCCATACAAGTGAAACCAAAGGCCTCAGCATAACCCTCCCAGGGGAGGCTGTTACCTAGTGGTCCTCTCTCTCCCATTATGAGTGCAAGGTACCCCATCTACACATTTGCACCACTTCTCCAAGATAACATTTCCCTTTTCCTACAATCCCTTTGCAGCAGACTCTTCATTTGAAGTAACAGTTCAGTGTGGGACTAACTGGGTAGAAGCAGGATCATTGCATGTCTTCAGAAAGTTCTTGTTTCCACAGCTGCCTGATAGAAGGAACTACCCTGATGTCAGATCTAAAAAGAATGGAGGCCTTTGGTTGTGTGAGGCAGTGTTACTACACTTCAGCTTCACGTGTTCCCCAGCCTGCCTAATCTATTTCCATCTCTGATTGGCTTTCAACCTCCAGGATCTAAAGGGAACCCAAGGTTCTGCCTGTGTCTGATGACATGAGAAGAATTCAAACTTCTTTGCCCAATGTTCCCTTCTGCCTGTTCCTTCTCATTCAGACATCTTCCAACATACCAGTCTTTAGAACCAAAGCATGAAGGACTAGTGCCAGCAGGATAGTCAGCAGAAATATTCTCTCTAGAGCTAGGCAGATAAGCCCAGAAGAATGGTCCCAAAGAAAGCAGACTGGCCCCAATAGATATCAGGCAGCCATCCCAATAAACTTTGACATGTCCTCAGCGCTGGGAGCCTGGGTGGGGGATCCGGGGGTAGCTATGCCTATTGTTCCCCTGCAAGATCTTCTACTCAGAGAGCTAGCAGCCCCGGGGTACTAATGAGTATGCTACAGGCTTGAAGGTGGCTTTATAGGGGCCAGTAGGCAGCAGCCTGCCCACATAGCAGGCAAGTGGCTTTATGTCTGGAAAGCTTGGAGTAGCCAGTCCAGCCACAGCCAGAAGCTGGTTATAAATTTAAACTCCCTGAGCCCATCTGCAACTCTGCCTCTGTTCTCTTGTATTCTCTTTGATTTCCCTTTAGTTTCCTAGTAAATGTTCCTTTTGAAAAATTCCAACCTTGTCTCATTGGACTTGGGGGGAAGGGGATTCTCCAACATCTTTCCCAGGATAGAGAAGGAAATTTAAAGAACCTTGGAAAAAATGGAAAAGGCAGTGGAAAGGGATACACCCGGTTAGACCTTAGGAAGACACCTTGGGGAAAGCTGGTTCCAAGAGATGGGGAGAGACCAATGTCTCCCCCACCCACCTGGCCCAGAGGCTCAGCCCCCTCCTCTTGCTGCCTTTGTCTTCAAGGAGATCTGCCCTGGATGTGTGTTGCTTCAAAAGCATCTTCCCAGCCAGTGAACTGGGCACATTTAGCAGGTGATGTGATGTCCAGGAAGTACACTAATACATGACCAGAGGAGGAATGGGGGAGGGGAGTGGAGGGTGGTTTCTACAATGTGGATGTTTCCAGAATGCTCCAACAATCATGACTCTAAATGGAATGACTTAGTCCTCATGGCCATCAATAGAACTACATTTCATATGAAAAGAAGAAAGTAATACTCTCACACTTAAGCCAAGGAGACTGACGAAAGTTAGATCTGGAAATTGTCCTGCTCTTCATGGCCATCCTGTCCTGTGATGGTGGGTGTTCCAATTATTGCTGCCTAACAAAGCACTACAAAGCTTAGTGGTTTAAATAAAAAGTTATTATCTCTCATGATTATGTGGGTTGGCTGGGCTTAGGTGATTGCTCTCTTTTAGGGTCTCATGGTTGCTATCAGATGGCAGCTGAGACTAGTATCATCTGAATGCCTGACTGGGTGGGATATCCATGATGCATTCTTTTCTCACATGTCTGGCTCCTCCACTGGGTTGACTGAAACAGCTGGAGGCTGGTTTGGCGTCTCTTTCCACATAGTCTCTCCACGTGGTTAGCTTGCACTTCCTCACAACATGGAGATCTCAAGGTAGTCAGACTTCTTACGTAGCAGCTGCCTTCCTTCAGAACTAACATTGCATCCCCAGTTGATGCTGCAAAGTTCTTCTAAATAGCCTCTGAAATAACAGAGTCATTCCCACCATAGACCATTGGTCAAGAGCAAGTCATAGGGCCAGGCTAGATCCAAGGGGAAGGGATTTCACAAGAATGACTACCAGAAAGTGTGGTACATTGGGGCCACTTTGGAGATAGTGGTGATGGGAGTGGAGGAGGGGATGGTGCCACTGAATCAGAGGGCTTCCTGGATAGCTGTTGCTTTAAAAGCACATGCAATATTTAACATGCACAAGGGTGGAAGGGAGGGGAGAAGTAATAAGGGGCAGAGGATGGGGGAAGGGCTATCCATGGACACTTAAATAGAGCTTAAACTAAAGAAAGGCAGTGGTCATGACTGATACAGAGCTGCCGATGTCACAAGAAACCCTGGAGGAAAAACATGATTCTTGTCATTCTACTTGACTGCTCAAAAGCTTGAGATGGATGCTTTTTTCCCCCGCATCTCTGAGCCAGAGTAAAGGTGGAAACAAGACATTCCCATGCTTGGGAACATACTTAGAGATGAAAATGCTAAATATACTAAGTAGAGGTTGTCTGTCCCTCTTCTGAAGACTTTGCTTCAAAAAGAATTATTGCAGCTAATTAAGAGAAAGGGGTTTTATCAAATCTGGTTGGAATGAGCACAACTCATGCCAGGTGTCCCCTCACATGAGGTCCCGACATCACTAGTGTTGCCATGGTTCCTTCTCCAATTGATCCCCCTCTCTTGCAGCAGTCCTGCCATATGGAATAGTCAGGGTCCAGTCCACTGCTCTACTCCCACCCTGGTCTCCTTGTAACTCAGCCACCTTGCTAGAACTTTCAAAGCAAAGTTATAGAAACTGACTTAATGAACTGAGAAAAAGACGTAAACATGGATGTGGCCATGGCCACCTATGGCATATGGCCAAAAACAATGTCTGAAACTTGTATCTGGATCCTGATAATTCTGCAGGCCATTTAGCTGCCCATGGCCACTCATTTCACTGATGGCCAGTGAGGGCTATTGGGAGTGTCCAGACAGTTCCCTGAAAGTGCCACCCATACTCAAGCCAGAGAGGATGGCCTCACTTGTTGCTTTACTGTCCCATTCTAGATCTCTGCAAAGATTCTCTCTCACACACAGGATTCCCGAGCTGGTTGCTGACACAGAGCAAAACCAGAGGCTAAGAGTGGCCAGTGAGACCTCTCTGAAACTCAGGTTTTCTCACTGATGGGACCTTCTGACTCTTCCTCCTCCAATCCTCTCTCAGGGCTGAAGAGAGGTGACACGTCTCAATAACCTTTAATAATTACCTGCAGGCACTTCGCTAGTCACAGACCCAATGATGGCTGCCACAAGGGTCCTGCTTGGCACCTATCTTCTAAGCCAGAGATAAATCATAGGCAGTATTCAGAGAATTCTGGTACGTCCCTGAGATGCCCATTCCAGAGAAGAGGCACATATGAATGGGACCCTTCCATTATAGCACATCCTATTCCACCTTCTATCCAACTTCATGTGAAATAGACTGACCTTCATGGAAGATGTGAAATAGTAAAGCTATGGAAAGGAAAATAATCAGAGAGAAAAATTACCCCACCAGTTGGGGAAATATCCCAGGAAAGACCTGCAGGACAACTCCAAGGAAAACAGAAAAGGGAGGGTTGGCTGGTATTCCAGGAGCTACAGAAGGTGAGCCTGGTGCTTATCTCTAGGCCCAGATGTGAGGCAAAGAGAAGTTCTGAGCTGTGCCATGAACCTGCCTCCAGTGTCGATGATGTCAGGTGTAAAACTCCCTTTGTTCATTCTCTGGAGAGAACAGATCAAGGCTCTCCAAGGACTATGGCAAAACCCACTCCTTTCTTCTTCCACTCAGAAGGTTTACTTGTCACCTACTGCCTAGGCTTCTTTGGCATAAGGGCTGCAAAACTTAACCAGCAATATCATTACCTCTAGTGATTTCTCACTGTGTCCAGGAGTTCTGGGCCTGGCAAGGACTAAGAACCAAGACTGAAGATGGCCCCCAAGGCCTTAAACGATCAGGAGCCAGCCCTGAAGTCCAGTCACCTTGGCCAAGCCTCAGTGGCATCAGAGTGTCCCAGCTCATCCACAGGCCAGCAGATGATTCTCATGTACCTCCTCCTGGTAGGTAAGAGAAGAATAGGCCAAAAGGACCTGGGCCACAGAGACTGTCCCCTTAAGTTGTTGTTATTGACTCCCCAAAGTCTATCATAAGATAAATTTCTCCGTGAGGGCTGGATGAGCATTGCCAGACAGTTAAAAGAGTATATTTATCAACATGAGGGTTATTTATGATAAACAACACTGCATGGTATCACTTTTATGCATTTTCTTTATTTTTTGAAAATTCAACTTGTGATCCCAACGGTAAAGATAGTAAAAAAAAAAAAAAAAAAAAAATTCTTAGGTCAATACTAAATTTATTATAGTTATTATTCCAATAATTATCCATTGCATTAAAGCTATTTCCAAACCAGTTTTTGACATAGTAATATTGATAGTTTTTCCTATCAAATGAACATCATCTCCAAGACACTGACTTTTTCACCATTTAGATGAAATTCTTTTTGCGTGACGACAGAATCCAGATTTGAATTTATCAAAGAAAGGCAATTTCTCTAATTCACCAAACTCAAAGCTTTCAGATAATGATAAAATCATTTCTTCAAATATCTGAAGATATTTATATTCAGGGCTTCAGAGATGAGCTGATGGGCTAAATAAACTGGTAGATAAACCTTCTAGAAACAAGTTTTACCTTCATCTCTAAAAAGTAATTATTTTTAAATATGTTTTTCCCACAGGAATCTTAGAACTAAATTAAAATCTTTGTCTAAAATAAAGTTTTCAAATGAAAAAGCACACTGGAAAGTGCAGGCAAGATAAGAACCCAATAAGGGAGAGCATTGCCGAAAAGCACATTTCTTAAAGGGAAACAAATGCCCGCCCCCCGCCTGCGTGTCTACAGACTCAGATTGAAACCCTGCCGAGGGCTCATTGGTCTGAGGACCCAGTGAGGCTCACGGACTTTCTTAGACAACCAGCGAGTTTGTGTTATGGCCCAACATTATGGTCGATATTTTTAAGTTTTGTTTTCTGAATGGAAAGAGGGAATGCATAAATGTTTTACTGAGAATAAGACCCACACAGCCCTGGGCCCGGCTCCCTGGAGAGAAAAAGGGTGTCTCAGCTACTATATAAGATGGAATAGGAGCAGCTACATGCTATTTTCCAATTTAGAACTCCGGGGGTTGAAAGTACTTCAACCGAAGGAAATATTTTTCTAAAATATATATTGTTTTACTTTGTTCTCTGCAACGCTGGTGTCACACATCTTGAACAGCACTGGCAGGTTTTGAAAGGATTGTATTTGAGTAAAATTAGCAAGAAGACATTTAAACTTGGCCTTCTGGTGTTTTCCACACTTGAAATGCACAGGAAGCTGCCTGCCTGTCCTGCTGCGGTGGGTCCCGGCCCTAACTAGTGCTGTTCACACCTGCTGACCTTTCACAGCAGCTCCCTGGCCTGCTGAGACTCCATTCTTCCACTTAGCAGCTTCAACAAGCCCTCTGGGGCTTTGGGTCAAGATAACACCATTTTGGCAGCAACTGCCACTTGGCTTTGAGTCTCCCCACTCTCAAAGGTGGTCCTTTTGTTCCCCCCAAATTCAAAACAGAGGAGAATGTATCTCTGTCACCAAACAGAATAAGAACGAGGACAACCACTGAGTATACGTGCAGGGGAGTGGGGGAAAACGTCATCTAGAGCCATCCCAAATGCAGTATTCTTAATTTTCTTCTACGTTTCAAAGTTTATTGATTTTGAATTTTTAGGGGACATAAAAATGGAATTTCAAAAACATAAAACAGTGGACTCAGAGGAAATCCTAAGGGTATGTCTGTGACTTTAAAGAGTTACATAAAACCAGAAAAGTTTAGTAAATTATTCAAACACTTCTTATATCTGGTAGACCAAATATTGACATTTGGCTGAGTGGCTCCATTAGGTCCACTTTCCCAGGCCGTGTAAAAGCAGCTGTCACGGGTGCCTTCTTAAAGACTGTTACCAGGCATGAAGCCTCAGTGGGACCCACTGCCCCTAAGTAGGCCCTGTCTGGCTTGGAAGAGAAGAGCAGACTCAGGAAACCCCAGCGGAGTTGTCAAGTCTTCTGAGGCTTCCATGGGGAGGCCAGGTCCTTGTGGAAGAAGGGTTTATGTAAATAAGGGGAGAACTCATGACCTTCTCTGACTCCAGAGGACAAGGCAAAATCACTGCTTTGGGAAAGGCAGATTTCAGGCTGGAAGCTGTACTTATACAGGGGTTAAGGACCAGGAAGGAAGAATAACTAAACTTTTACCCACCACTTGAAACTATTCTAGTGCATGATCTCACTGCTTTGGGTTTTAATCATAAAACATTTGGCCTGTCCCATAGACAGAAGCAGTGGTACAGACCAGCTGGCCCTAGAAGATGCAGAAGGAACTCAAACCAGTTCCCTCCAGGCAGAGTGCTGGTTGCAGACAGTCCTGCCTGTGGGGCTGAGGATCTGTTCTGTCACTGACCAAGCCTGTAACCTCCAGACCTCACCTTTCTGGTGGGGCCTCACACTCCTGGCCCTCAGGGGTCCCTGCCCAGACCCTCGTCAGTCCCCAGTGCACCAGATCACAAGCACACCTGCGGGAGAAGAGCAGTGCACCTGTGACTGTACTTGGCTACCACTCTTCTGGGCTTAAGTGGACTTTGGCAATCCCCCAAAGAGCTCAAGTGCACACCAAAAGTGTGGCCGTGACGAGCCCTGCCTTGAACTTTCTGCCTTGCTCCAGCCTCTCACTGATTGTGTGTGTGTGTGTGTGTGTGTGTGTGTGTGTGTGTGTGGAAGATTGGCCCTGAGCTTGATGCGGGTTCGGTGAGCCAAGGAGTCGAAAGAAAGATTTCTTAGACTCTTAAGATCTGGCAGTAGTGCTCTTTTATTTAGGGAATAGTATAGAATAGCATGGGGACAGGACCCATGGGCAGTCAGGACTGCTGCTTGGGGACAGGACCCGCGGGCAGTCAGAGATGCTGCTGGCATGGCGAGCTGCTGCTGCCCCCGCTACTGCTGCCGCTGGCATGGGGAGCTGCTGCTGCTGCCGGCATGGGGACAGGACCCATGGGCAGTCAGAGCTGCTGCGTGGGGACAGGACCCATGGGCAGGAGGAGCTGCTGCTGCTGCGGTTTCTGCTGCCGCAAACATGGGTGGAGAGTAAGGCTAAATTTAAGGCATAGGTATGTGAGTTATCTCTTTACAAGACAAAAAAAAGCTAAAATGGTACCCCTGCCAGTAGGGTCTGGCCATTGGGCAGTCCCACAACTTTTAGATAAGAATCAAACCGGATTGAGTAAATGGCAGAAGCCACCGCTTAAATATTATCCTCAGCTAAAGACAAAGGAGGATTTTGGGGTGGGGGGTCGGTTACATGAGGTTGCCAGACAGTAAACAACTTAAGTTCTCGCCTTCCCATTAAGAGTTTCCAGAGATAAGGCCATCCCCTCTTCCTCCTGGCGCAGAAAGGGAGGCATGGAGATTTCCTTCACAAATGCAACTGTCTCTGATCAAAGGGCAAGCAAATTCCACTCCTCGGAGCCTGCTTCTCATCTGCATTTTAAAATTAACCAGCCTAAAATCCTCATCAAGCTAACGTCTGTTGCCAATCTTCCTTTGTTTTATGTGGGGTGCCACCACAGCATGGCTTGACGAGCAGTGTTATGTCCATGCCGGGGGTCTGAATCTGTGGATCCTGGACCACCAGAGCAGAGCATGCAAACCTAACCACTACACCACTGGACCAGCCCCCTCAATGATTTTTACTTCATGGTTCTTGGCATCCCCAGGTCACTGCAAACACACAAGCACAAATGCCATTATTGTGCAGGAGCAGCTCAGAAGAGGCTAGGGCAGGCCTTCATGTCTCTTCTAGGCAGAGAAAAATGATTGAGGAGAGCATGGCCCCATGCAGAGCTGGGAGACTTGACCCAGCACGTCTCTTTGCAGCAAGGTGCTCTCTGGGTCTTACCAAAATCGCTGCACGGGAATACCGGAGATAAGGCAAGGCTTCGTGAGTGCACCTGCCCACCTAGCACAAGTAGCCTAGTTCTCTCAAAACCTTCTATCTCCTTGGATACCCATGGCCCTCAGTCATGGAAGCCTCGTCCTCTCATTTTATGCAAGATTCTACATGACACTCACCTCTACAACCCTGTCTGCAGACAGGAAAAGGCATCACTAAGAGTGATCCCGCTTCTCCAGGGCCATGATATGTTGGTTCAAGAAAGGATGGTGTCAGAGACTACAGCATCATGTGTAGGGTTTGTCAGGGCTGCCATTTTTGGTGAAAGGTTGCCATTCACATAGTATTTGTAACTGGATTACTAGCCTGAGGAACATCGAGCAAAGACCAAGATGCAGCATGGGGTAACGGAGAGAGCCGAGGACTGGGGCTGGGGCCCAGAGTTCTGCTCCTGTCTCTGGGGCTGAGGCCACACCTGTGGCTCCCAGATTCTTCTCACATGAGGGAAGTTGGTCCAATGTCTTCTGTGCTCTTCCACTTCTGATATCTGAGTGTGTCTGAGTTGAAGGAACTGCTTGTGCACTAAAAAAGCTGTCTAGCTGGGGTGGGGCCTGGGCATTCCTAGACTGCTATTGCCCAGAAACCCAAATGCAAACTAACCCTGGAGGAAGGTTATGATTTCCAGAGGACATTGGCTCTCTCCTCACCCCTTCTATTTTTTCTCAGTTCCCTTTTCCATGGGTTTCCATTTTTAACAAATGATCTAAGAGGAATTTGATTTTGAGAATTTCCTAAATCTGTTTTAACGATCAATGATGTCTAGTGTGGCCAGGACTGGCACTCTCGAAGCAGAGGAAATTCCATTTGGGATTAAATATCAGTACAGATTCTCTCAATATAGCCTCAAAGAGCTCATCATGGTCCTGCAAGTAAGCTGGAGGGAGAGAGGGCAAAGAGAGCTCTCTGTGAAGAAGTAGGTGTAAGATGAAGAAAAGAGAGAAAGGCAGTCTGTGTGGTTGGTTCATAGACAGGGGCGGGAAGGGAGGATGCTGAGAGCCACCTTCTCTGGCCTAACTTCTTCAAGCAACAGCCTATAATCCCTAGCCTCAGGCTACAGGAGAAATCTTTATCCTGGCAAGCTCACTGATTTGTCCATGGCTCATGCCGGCTCAGCCCTGTGCTCCTGATAACATCAGGACAGAGGTGTCTGAAGAGCCTCTGCCCTCTAGTGGCTAAGGCTCAAACAAATATTTTACAAGAAATTGACTCAACGTTTGGGCCTGGAACATTGAGCTGATAACACCCAAGCAGGCACTCTCTGAGGACAGCAGGTAACCCCTCAGCTTTAAGGGGTGGGGCTCTGTTCTCTGTGGGCTCAATGTTCATAGGTCTCTGCAGAACTCTCTGGGGAACCTGTGCAGCAGAGACAAAGATAGGTCCCATGCTGGGGAAGACACCGAGCCTGTGTAAGAGCCAACTTTCCCACATGTGCTGACCAGCCCCACCCCTGGGGCCTACTTAGGAAGGAGTCCTGTGCGGGTGACTGTCCGGCAACATAATGTCATCTCCTGGCCAGCAAGTCTTCTCCAGCCGCAGCCACACCTTTTACACCAACAGAAGACACTAATCATGGCCATTTATCCCCATCAGTGTGGCTCATTAACCCGTCTCCCCTCTGTAGTCTGTCCACCCTCTACTCCCAAACCCTCCCCAAGCTGAGTGAATATCAGCAATACTTCAGAAGCTTTTGGCAGAAATGTGGTTTCCAAGTACTGTAGGAACAAACTCTGAATAGGCCATCTGAGCGCAACCAGCCACACCTGGCTTGTCCGGCATTTGACTAGTGTCAGGTAGGACCAGATATTGGCCTCCAGGGAGAATCAATTCCTAGGTAAGCCCCAGTGGGTTTCAAAAGCCAAACTAGAATGATCACAATGGCAGGTTTTGAGAGTTCTAGGGACTCTCTGGTGCGCATGGTTTTTATTTCAAAGGGCACACTGAGGCTATGACTGTTCCACCAGGCGAATGCTGGGCAGGCAGCTGTCGGTCCAGGGGCTGCGGGGAGACAGAGCCTGGCTCTTTGCTTCAGGCAGGGAACAGCACCACTGCCAGCCACTTGAGAGGATTCTGGCCAGAAGGCGTTTCTAGTACAGCACTGGGGAGTTGGAGGAGGACGGCCAGAACTGAGAAGACTGTGCACTGAGTAGACTCAGGCCAAGGGTGAGGGAGGAGGGTAGGAAGAGGTGAATGGGGGCGAAAGGAGCATCGTGGGATCTTCTCACTCATGTCAAATTATGGCGTTATTGATAAATGGAAAGGTTGGTGACACAGCAAAGGGTGTGTGGAGTCAAAAAGTAGCTAAAGTGTATCCAACAATGGTTGGCGATATCACAAGCATTTATATATGACTGTCATTTTTTTTGTTACATTTATGGGGACTTCTGGGGGTTCTCTTCTGACTCCCTATATTCTCACACAAATCTCTAAAGGTTTTAAAATGATTCCCCAAATATCTCATTAACCACTCAAAAAATAGAAACTTGCTTCAATAACCTCTTACCAAAAAATTCTCAGTCAGAAAACTCTTCTTAGTATCTAATTTAAATCTCTTCTACAATACGACTATTCCTTTTTATTACATCCTGAAACACCATTTAGTCCTCATGGAATTCCACAGACCACTCCCTATGGCTTCACTCCTACCTCCTTCTTTTCCATATAATCCAAAGATTTGAAAAGACGAGAGGAGCAAATTAATAAGAAAATCAATACATTGAGGGGAAAATTACACTACCTAGGAAAGGAGACTATTTCAAGTCCCCTGAGCACTTCGTGTTCACATACAAGCAACCCCGATCCTCACAACTGGATTCTCTTATATTGCTCTCTAGTTGTGTGGGATGTGTGTGTGTGTGTGTGTGTGTGAGTGTGAGTTCTGGTACATTATAAGCTCCTCGAGGGCAGGGCCATATCCTCTTATTTTTGCAGCACATTGGCTCAAGACTTCCATAAAGACATGGTAGCCATCACTTGGCACACTTATAAACTCTTCTTATTCTTTTCTAGCACTAAAACCAGTCTCCTAAAGAGTCTAGCTTTGGTTTTCCCATGTATTGAAAGGTACTAGCCTTGACTTTTTTTAACAATTACTTTGGTATTTCAGGCCCCCTTCTTCATTCGGTGCCCCTCCCCTACCCAAAGTGGTCCAAATTTTCGAGGTTTGATTATCCTTGCAAAGTTCTCCCTGGACACCCACCGTGGAGGCTGGAGGGTTCAGGTTTCTTTGGCTATCTCTCTGGGTCGGGGAAAGGTGGAAAGGAAGATGGTTTCCTCCTTGAAATGTGGAACGGCCTCTAGGACTTCATGGGGATGAAAATATGCTCACTATTCAGGGAAGATGAATTCTTTATAGCCTAAGAAAAAACAAGACAACCCTCAGACCCTGAAAAGTCCTTCCTAACCTTCTCTGCCTGTTAAAACTGTCCTTTCCTTGGGGTAACTTTGGGGCAAATCCCAGTGGGGGTGGGGGTTGCAGACAATGTTGGGGAAACCCTCAGAGATGGAGAGAACAGAGTGACATTTCCAAGACAGGGTGAAGTCTGTCCTCCACCCCTGGTCTGTCTGAGCAGGTCCCAAAGGACTCTTCTACTGGGGTCACTGGGGTGGGGTGCCCCTACACACTGTTGAGGCCCATGAACCTAGAGGACAGGGTTCCAGGAGCCATGGTCTGGGATGGTGCTGCAGATTGAAATCAGAATAATGAGCCCAAATTAAGTTACAGATGCTATTGCAGAGGCCAGCCAGGACAAGTTATTGCAACATGTCAGGATCCCAGGAGAGGCGGAGACACAGAGCAGCTGAGTAATACAATTAGGAGGCACCTCAGCTAATTTCGGAAGCCTGAGTCTAAATTTAACTATTTCACATGCTACGAAACGCCATGAGAATAAGTCTGTTTTTTAAAAAAGGATTGGATGGGGACAGAGAGGAGAAGGGAAAGTGTCAGAGAAAATATAAAAAGCAGATCCAAGAACTAAAATCTCTAGCTGTCCTCACCTGGTAAGTACCAAGGTGAATAGCTCTACGTACTTTAATAATCTCTGTGAGATCCCTGGACACAATACAATAGCTAATCTTCATAATGTCACCTTATGTCATTAAGAAAATAATAAATGTCTTTAAAAAGTAAAGTTCAAAATGAGAAGATTTCCATGAAAATATTTAAGGTTAAAAAAATGTTTTGACATTTTCCAGCAGAAAATTTGTGTTTTCTGAAAATTTGTTCATGAAGAATATCTCATTCTCTAGCAATAATAGAGAAATAAAGGGTCATGTCCAGAGCTCTGCATACCCTGTAAATCTGACACTTTTGAGGACGTGGTCTTCACAGGCATGGGGGATATGTTGAACCACAGTGAAATGACCTCACACATGTCCAGCTCGCTAAGGCTGGAGGGCATGAGCCCTTCAAAATACTGTAAGAGTTCAGGCCAATGCTACAATCCGCTAAGTGGGCCTTTCCAATGGAGCCGAGGTTCTTACATCATCCATGCCAAATTCCAAGTGTCTTTCAGAGAAGCTGTCAGGTGATTTGTCCAGGTGGCAAGGTAGGAGCATGATTTAGGTAACGGACAAGTTCTGGAGGCAAATATGAGCCCAGACCAGGAGGAAAGGTGCCATCATTTCAGGAGTTCATATAGGCAAGAGTGTGTGTCCAAACACGGTGCTGCGAACTGAGGGGGAGACATGTAGCAAAGACAAGCAGAGTAAGCGGAGTAGCAGAGGTTGGGTCCAAAGAAAGCTGCTCAATTCTGAGAAGCAGCCTTGCCAGCCAGAGGTACGCTTAACTTAAACTGCTGTCAGTGTGCCTGCCTCTCCATCGGGACTGTTTCTCGCACACCCCCTGCTCCTTTGCCTACCTTTGTTCATGCTATATAGATCTTAATTTAGATGGAACTTACTTGCAAATCCTTCTCTGAGCCTGAGGAATTTAGACTGTACTGGGGAGGAATTGGCAATCAAGACTTCTAAGCAAAGCTATGTATGTTACTCACTTACTTGAAACTCTCTAATTGTTCTTACTATAACACCTAAAATGTTTGGCACACCCTACAAACTTGGCGAGGTCTGGCCTCTGCTTATCCTGCTGAAGTAGATGCTGTGGCATGTTGCCCAAGTCTATCTTTTGGGACAAGGACACTCATTCACCAAGTTGTGTGAGTGTTGCCATTAACAGCTCACAGCTGAGTACCTCTCCAGGCATTGTCCTCGGCCAAAGGAAGCTGCCTCACCCAAGATTGAATATACACCCTTCCTCCTCAGGAACAGCCCTCATCCAAAGACTGCAAGATGTGGGAGTGCCAAGGTGTGGTCCCCTTGCCTCAGTTCTCGACATATCCAAAGGCCCTCCTAGTTCCAGAGTTTCTTGTGGGATCAATTGAGTCCTGTGTTACAACTACATCGCAGTGTAGTCTCTCTCTTTGCCCAATCATGCTTCATTCACCCCTCCTCAGGTACTGCTCCAGAGAGTACACCCCAAGAAAAGTCTTGCAGGCAAGTTGGTCTCAGAGTCTGTTTCCTGGGGATCCTGACCTGCAATACTCTCCTAGCCCCATCATTCAGTCATTGGAAGTTCATACAGAACTTTCGTCTGTTGCCTCAGGTCCACTAAGGTCTCATTTATGTGTCTTTGCACGTGCTATTGCTTCTGCCTAGAGCCTTTCCCACTTTGCCTTCCTGCTATCCACTTTATAGAGCTAATTCCTACTCATCCCTCAAGTCTCAGGAAGATATCACCTCCTTGGGGAAGTCTTCCCTGATTCACAGAGCTCAGGTGCTCCACCTTCATGCTGTCATGGCATTCAGTGTACTACCCCCATCACTGAAAAATTAAAATAATTATAAGCCAGTACAACTATGCATCTACGTGATTGTCTCCCCTACATCCTTTATGAGGGCACGGACTGTGTCTATCGTGTCTGTCATTTTATCCCTAGTGCACAGTCCAATACTTGCAACACAGCAGGTACCCCAAAATACTTGTTGAATAAATGAATAAAAAGTAGAAAATAAAGAAGCCCTAAGAAAGTAGAAGTAGGATAAAAGGATGAAAGAGAAGGGGACATAATGGATATATATTTAGGTGTTAAAGTTAATAGGTCTAGGGGCCGGCCCCATGGCCGAGTGGTTAAGTTCGTGAGCTCCGCTGCGGCGGCCCAGGGTTTCGCTGGTTTGGATCCTGGGCACAGACATGGAACCACTCATCAGGCCACGTTGAGGCAGCGTCCCACGTACTACAACTAGACAGACCCACAACTAAAATATACAACTATATACTGGGGGGATTTGGGGAGAAAAAGCAGAAAGAAAAAAAAAAGAAGATTGGCAACAGTTGTTAGCTCAGGTGCCAGTCCTAAAACAAAATAAATTAATTAAATAAAATTAATAGGTCTAGGTGACTAATTGAATAAACATAAGATTAAGAGAAAGAAAGAGTCTAGAATAATTCCTACCTTTCTGCATTTAGAAGTAGGTAGATGATGGTGCTATTTGCTGAGAGAGAACATACAGAAGGAAGTTTAAGTAGAAAGATAAATAGAAATAGCCCAAGTTTGAGTTGTCTATTCTATATCAAAGTACAAATGTCCAGTAGGCGGGTGGAAATAGGGTTTGGAGCTCAAGCCTCAGGCCTGGACTTGGAAATCACTGGTCTATCACCCAAGAAATTCCCTTATCAATTTACCTCTTGCCAGGGACATCTGCAGACCCCCACTGGAGTGTCTCCCCATTTTGTCCCATGTTGCCTCCTTCTGCAACTCAGTGGGTGCTCATGTGTTTGCTGGGCCAGCCATATCAAAGGACGACAGACTTGGTGGCCTAAACAGCAGAAATTCATTTCTCACACTCCTGGAGGCCAGAGGACCAAGATCAAAGCATCAACAGGTTTGGTTTCTTCTGAGTCTTCTCCCCTTGGCTTGCAGATGGCTGCCTCCTTGCTGTGTCCTCACATGGTCTTTTCTCTGTACACGCACATTGCTGGGATCTCTATGTGTGTCCAAATTTCCTCTTTTTATAAGGACACCAGTCAGTTTAGATTAGGGGCCCCCTCTTTCAGCCTCATTCTAACTTAATCACCTTTTAAAAGGCCCTATCTCCATAAACAGTCACATTCTGAGGGACTGGAGGTTAGGACTTCACCATATGAATTGAATGCAAGTGACACAATTCAGCCCATATCAAGGTTCCACTTCTTCTCATCCTCATTCCACACAGCTGCCCCAGAAGAAGCCAGCCCACCTCTCCACCACAGCACCAATGTCCAGTTGAGCCTTCCCCTCAAATTTCCAAGATCCGGACTTCAACGTGTTATGAAAATAGAGGAAAGAGAGGGTGATTCTGCCTGGGATGGAGGTAAGGAGGTGAAAGGAAGACCTGAAGGATGACTAAGAGTTCACTAGTTACAAAAGGGAGAGACACCCAGGCTGAGGGACCTGCATAAGCAAAGATACCATGATGTTAAATTTTATAGGGAGTTTGGGGACAATTAGGTGTGGCTCTTGTGGAGGTTGAATGTGGGGAATGGTAAGAGCTGAAGCAAGTGGGGTTGTCTGAGGTCACATTGTAAAGAGCTTTTCTTCTGGCATAAAATCAGCCAATGTTTTATCTAAAGAGACATAGGCAGGGAATTTGAGGCTGCTCTAATCACTCAGGCAGTAAACAATGCAATTTCTTGTAAAATGTTGTAAGACTGGAGGATGACATTAAGGCAAAGAGCTATTGGGGCTGGGGGTGGGGGCGGGAGTGGTGAATAAAAGATAAAATGAAAAAGCTGGAGAAAGAGTGGAGAAGAAAAAAGAGAAGGAGACATTGTGTTCTGATCTAAATGATGAATTCTAGTGTCCCAGATGGGACTCTGTTGAGCTGGGCTCTGCCTCCTCAAGAAGGCAGAGTCTCCTCCTCACAGACTTTTCAGAGTTGGCCAGCATCTCTTAGTAAAATGGAGGCTACTGGGAGCAGAGAAGGCTCTAGAAGTCAGGGGGTCAGTTAATATGGGGGCACAGCAGTAAAAGGAGCTGCCAGTGATTAAGGTGGGAGAATTCTAAGAGGACGTGGAAAGCTGGATGAGATCAGCCCCGATGGACTGACTGGTCTTGGCATTGATGTGTCCTGTTCTGACTGGTCATTCAGGGAAAAGAGTCAACACAGAGTTGGGCTTGCAGATCAAGGACTAGTGACCTAGATCCAACCACTCTGAGGAAGTAGTGGTGGCTGTCAAAGGGCTTAAGTTTCCTCTCTCAGGACACTAGGACAGGAAAGCAGAAGGGTCAGGCACTTGCTAGGGAGAAAAAGGAGGTCACTGTACTTGGCCTCTGTCCTCACTAGTGAGCTTACAGCAATGGTCAAGGCCAGAGGTTAAATGTAAGGAAGGCAAAGAGCCAAGCAAATGATTTTATCCCAACTGTAGACTAAGGTGCAACAAGCCATCTTTTTCATCCTCGCAACACAGCACCCATTGAGTAAGGCCTGCCCTGAAGAAGATGGCCACAGTTGGCTGCTGTATGTCAGTCAAAGCTGTGACTACTTCCAAAGTGATTTAATTTCTGTTTAGGAAACCTCTGGTGGCAAGAATGTGAGGGCTTCCACTTGGAGCCTGCAGGATGGCTCATCAATCCTAATGGGTTAGGGGAGCCAGCTGTGGGCTCTGCCATCTTTGGGATCAGAAAAGTAAAGTTAGTCAACTAAGAGCAGGTGTGGGCGGTTAGAGCAGAGAGGCCAGGCTTGTCCCTACGAAGCTGGTGACTGAAGAGACGGCGGTATGGGGCCTGAGTCACTAGGGGGTGGAGAGGGAACGCCTCCTAGGACTGGACTGAAGGGCTCTGAGGCCAAGCTCTTTGAAGTCCACTCCAGAGACATGGGGGCAACGACAGCCCTGGAAGCAGCCCGAAGACTTGTGCTGCTACGGAGACCTCCCACCGCATTCTCACTGACGCTCCAATGATTCTTTAGACTTCATTCGTATTGAATGTGTATTTCACTGTAAAAATAACGTAAACATGCTGTAGAAAACCAAGAAAAGGATTACCCACGATGCCACCTGCCAAAAGTTAATTGTGATGCAATCAGAGTTTTCCTCCACTTGACCTTATCCGTTTTAGTTCATACTCTCAAAGTTAGGACCTGAGGTGCTCGAGGAAGAAAATCAACCAGAGTACCTTTGGCATAAGACTTTGCTCTAAATCACCAGGCACAAGAAGTTTCCAAAAGAGCATTCTCACTTGGGGAAAGAGGATGAGTCAGGCAGTACTTTTTATGAGGATTTAAGAGGAGGGATTAGCTGAAGTTCAGCCAGTTTGGGAAATAGTTCAAAGATGGTTCTTGGAAACAGGAGGACTTATTCTTAAGGATGAGGAGCCATTGTTTGTGATTTTTGCCAAGGGAATAGGGAGGAACCATTAGGGACTAAGGTCACGTGGAAGAGAGGTAGAGAGGAACATCTAATGGGGACAAGGGTGTGCAAGGGCCACACAGTCTTTTAGTGTCTCTTGCAGGGACCAAATGCAAACCCAGATCTTCTGACCCATGGCCAGAGTTCTTCCCACATCCCATAGATGCCCCAACCTTCCCCACTTTGGTAGGTGATTGGGAAAGAACCCTGGGTATCCTGGGCCCACCCATGGAAGGAGAGGTTGAGTAAAGGCCTGGACAGCAAAGGCAAAAAATGGGAAGATTTCCCACGTTGCCCTAGGGATGTGATTTACCTTCATCTGGACCAGGCCTGCGGGAATTGAGTCCTATGTATTGCTGACCTACAGCTACAAGTGAAGGGAATTTTGCCACTGGGGACTGAGAACCTCAAGGACTTCCTTACACGGGTGTCCTATTTCCTGATGGATTGGCTCTGGAAGCATCCATAGCTGTTGCTGTGCCTCTTAACAAAACTCTTCTGAGCTCCGTCTTCAGATTTTTCAGCTATCAGCGCTGGGTGACCAGGCCTGTAGCCTATTGTACTTCTCTCCCCAAAGGGCAATCAGCCCTGTGCACTGGCTGTTCAGAGGCAGGGGTGTATCAGAGCTTTCATTTTTCCTTACTGTGCCTTTAAGAGCTGCAGGAATGCAAAGAGACTCTGGAGGAGGGGTGGGGTCTCCTCCCAACAGGACTTCTGGGAAAACGATCCTGGGAAATTTTGCCAGAGATGAAACTGAGATTCCAACTCTGAGAAGTTGGGGGTGGTGTGTGTTGGGTCAGGCCTGTGATTGGACTGCAGAGTCCACTAGGGAGAAAGAAAGCAAAAGGAAAAAAGAAAGAGCTGGGGAGAGGGGAGAAGCCCTCCTCGCCCCCACCCCAGTGAACACTCACCCGGGCCTGGAATAGGGTACCACCACTAGGCTTGGGAGGGCCAGTGTGTGTCAAAGGTGATGCCCACGGATGGACCGAGGGAGCTCTCTATCCCAAGTCGGCCTGCAAGGCCTCCAGGGACCAGCTTGCCAACAGCTGGACTTGATCACCAGCTTGCAAAGTGAGATCACGCATCTGGTAGAATAACAAGCGGACTCTGCTCTCCGGCAGTTTTTAGAGGATTTGTTACGGCAGCGTCTAGAAAGCAGGAGACCACCACTTGGACACT